>NW_006408548.1:9751809-9765355 GCF_000296735.1 Chrysochloris asiatica | reverse complement strand
CTATGCTACCAGAGCTCCTTGCCTGAAGGTAGACAACATAATTTTGGCCTTCTATTTCTCTTCATCCCACCTTACATACACCTTTTCAGCTTCTCTTAACAGTTCTACCATAGACCTGTCTTTCTAATTTTCTGTCTTTTGTAACCTTTAACAGATATCAGGCCAACCATTAGTGACAAAATGGAGTTTTAATATTCCCTGACCCAAAGATCTTCTGAGTCTAACTAGGCATTTTTTCTCATTTGCCTTTTTATAAGTATATCTAAAAACTCTGCAGGTCCTTCATCTTTTCCTTGCTGTGAATCAAAGGCCTTAGAGACATTTTGGGACCAGGGAATTGATTCTTGGATTCCTTTAATTATTATCTCCTTCAGGTCTCTCATGTGGCCCCAATGGACGGTTACTTTATTGTCCCATGGAGGGTCTTGGTTAGGGAACTTAGCATCCGCCACTGGGACGCCTGGACCGGCGGGACGTTCACATATACACATTATTGGAATTGGCCTACTTGGTCAGTGACCCCATAGGGATCATTAAGGAGTGGTTTTAGTTCTTTAGTTCCCCTTTTTTTTTCCTGTCCCCTGAACCAGTTAGGGGTGCATTGGTGAACCCAGTCTCACCTCATCCTAAGGGGACTTTTCTAAGAGGAATAAAAGGATTCAGGCTCTTGGAGGTGGAAAGGAAAGGCTTTGTATATCTTTTTGGAACTGTGTGATTTCTTTACTGAGTCCCTGCTGAGGAGTGTATTGCACTAACATGGGATAATTGGGCTCTGCAGGGGGAGCAGGCTCAGGGGAATAGAGCTCAGGGTTGTGAGTCTGGAGTGCTGGAGGAAGGGTAGGATTGTAAGGTAGAGGTAGAGAGAAAAGGAGTTCCCAAGGGGAAGAAAGGTTTTCTTTCTCTACTTTGTTAACTCTTGTCTTAGGTGTAAATAGGACAGTAGGACACCATCTCCAGCATAGGGCATAATCTTCAGAGACAGGATTTTGTCATTAACATATTCAGTTAAAAGTTGACAAACCCAGTCCTCATCTGAGTCAAATTTAGGCCAAAAGACACATAGGTTAAGAATCGGTTCCTGTAATGAAATGACACAGCAATATCTTATCATTTGTTACTTCTTTTTCCCTTTAGTTTGTGTATTATCTTTCCAATACTTTAGCATTAATAATAATAGACTATTATGGGGCATTTTGTCTTTGGTTTCATTTTTTCTAGAGATTGTTTTACTAGTGTTATTTCCTATCCCAGCTACCTGGCTGTGTCTTCTTACAAAGAGGCTCAACACCCCTTCTATATTTGGAGGTTTTTTACACTCTTGTGTCTTCTTACAAAGAGGCTTAGCCCCCCCCTTCTGTACTTGGAAGTTTTTTACACTCTTTTACTTTTGCTTTGTCCGTGTCTGACCGCTTCCCTTTGGGAACATTAGACATTTCTTAGCATTAGCATGTTGGTATAAACTCCCAAATCGGATTGAGTCTTTGACTCGATACTGCCCTAAACCATATGAGCTTGCCATGGAACAGTGGATCGGGACTCTGCACTCACTTTGTGCCAGAGTATGTCTCAGTCATATACACACAACCTCTGGGATGTCCTGACCACGAAGGAAGTATTTGTTGCTGCCGCGGTTTTTCTTACCTTGATCCGTGCATAGTTACTTGGTCCCCACGTAGGCCTTTTACCGTGTTGCTGAGACTGCAGATTTATTTGCTTCCTTGAGAGATATCAGCCCATCTCACCTGAGAGCTGCCATGACTAGGTATTAGGGGGAGAAGGCTCCTTCAGGGGAGAAGTCTAAAGCTGCTTCCCAAAGGGAATGGGAAATCCCTTTCGAGCCCCCAAATTGTTAGAAATGAACCCTGATGTACAAAAAGATGCTCGGTAAAACTAAATTACTTCTGCAGAAGGATGCAAAATTTACTTCTGCAGAATTTGCTTCTGCAGAAGGATGCGTGCCTGTAGCTGTACAGGAACAAGCTAGCAAGCATATCCAGTGGACAGTCTACTTGGGTTTTATCCCTGATGCAAGTGTTAAGGCTGTGTCTCACCACATTGGAGAGGGCTTTGACCACACAGTCTTTTGCTTACACAGTTGGATAATTCAGATTTCTAAGGCATGCATTCTTGTCATTACTCACTTCAGGAAGTAGCAAAAAGTAAAAGAAAGATCATAAAGTCCCTACTCACTTCAGGAAGTAGCAAAAAGTAAAAGAAAGGTCACCTGAATACAATACACAAGATTATAATAATTTTGAAGAAAAGATTCTTATTCCTGTCCTCTGACACATACTTACCATGTGACGTTGGATCAATCCATTATTGTTGTATGTTTCAACTTCCTCATCTTTAAAATGGGACCATTAGTAATGTTTTCTTACTTGACTTTTATGAATTGCTGAGTAAACATATGAAGCAGCATTCCTCAAAAATTGATGTGCATACAGATGAATTAGGAATTTTCATAAAGTGCAAATTCAGATCTAATATTTCAGATGTGAGGCCTATGAGTGTGTATCTGTAACAGGCTTCTAGGTGATATGGATGTTCCTGGTCTGGGCACCACTTATGAAAAGCAAGGAAGAAAGGTACTTAGAACGACAGCTTATAATGCCATCATTATCATCATCATCATTTTGAAGTCATTTTTGTCTTTCCTTGAATCTCTCCTGTCCATGAACTCTTCATTATTCTTAGCAGTATCGTACAAGAATCAGGAGTGCAAGCATCTCATTATATCTAGGTGTTTTATCTGTGGAGAAGGGGGGAAAAAAAAGGAGAAAGGGTGAGAAGGAGAGAAGATAGAATAATATTTCATGTGGACTTCCCATGTTTATCACCAGCTCTATCTAACTTCTCTCCAGAATCCAACTCACAAAGCACCAAACCAAAGCTAAACTTCACTTTCTGGATGTCATCTCAGGATTCTCACATGTAATTCTTACAAAGCAGATTTAATACCTGCTCTCTGCCTTAGCCTTTCTTCTTTTTTATTCCCCTCTTTTCTCCAAATTTGTGACTCTTTTCTATGTTCTCTTTTATTTTCATGATGCTCTCACATTTCTTTCTGGCTTTTCTTCCAGTCATTGTTTATAAAAGAACATTTCCCTGCCAATACTGTAACTATTTGTGATGGCTTATCTCACACCGTACTTCCTGCAGTAAAGAGGTATATTGTTAAGTGCCATCGAGTCGGTTCCAACCCATAGCGAGCCTGTACAGGGTTTCCGAGGGTGTAAATCTTAATGGGAGTAGAAAGCCTCATCTTTCTCCCGCGGAGTGGCTGGTAGTTTCGAACCGCTGACCTTAAGATTCACAGCCTGATTCATAACCACTACGCTACTAGAGCTCCTTAGAGAGGTATATAGGGGGAACAATAACACTAGTAAGGTATGCTCCCTGTGAATGACAGAATGGTTAGTTATTCAAAATCAAAGGGGCAAAGGTGAGAAGGGATGCGAAGGTGGGTGGAATGGAAATAGAAGCCACAGGGAGGAAGTAGGATAACAGTTGTTTCATGGAGAGGAGATTGCAATCATTGAAATTAAACAAAGTGTTTTCTTTTTAATGTAAAATTGATGGTCTTGTTTATAAACCTTCACTGGATTCACAATAAAAAGTTAAAAAAAAAAAAAAAAGAGAGAGAGAGAGAGAAAGTCTTCCAGTAGGCCTCAATTAGATATGTATTCTGAACACCTTTATGCCAATAATATTGTAGATGGTACCTTTACCCAGGTTACAGCAGGGTTAGCCAACTTTAGTCATTCCCATGACATTTTTATGATTTTTAACATACCTCTATATCAGTTATATTATTGTTACATATCACATTTATTTTATTGAAAAAATATATAGAAATCACTTAAAGAGACAAAAGTTTGAAAAGTTGTAGATAATCCATTAGATTGAAAAAAAGAAGCAGCAATAGTAAACGATGAACAGTCCTTTCCCATCCTGCCTTTGTCATACAGGGACCTGCTTTGTGTCTCTCTGATGTAAATAGACACTATAAAGAAATCTTGATGTGGTATTGTAGGATAAGCATTGAACCACAACATCTGCAGTTCAAACTCTACAGTCACTCCTTTGAAACTTTATACAGGGTTGTTTGAGTCAGAACCATTTCAATAACTTGTAACAACTTAACAGCAACTGAACATATGTTTTTTGTTGTCAAATGCCGTCGAGTCGGTTCCGACCCATAGTGACCCTGTATAAGGTTTCCAAGGAGCAGCTGGTGAACTTGAACCGCCGACCTTGCAGTTCAAATGGCTTTGCTGTCTGGCGCATTAACACTGAACGTATTGTTGTCAGGTGCCATCGAGTCGGAACCGACTCATAGCGACCCCCTGCACAGCAGAACGAAACAATGCTGGATCCTGGGCCAACCTCACCACCGCTGCCACCCCCGAGTCCATCAATGATGCCACCTGGCCGATCCATCTCGTTGGGGGTCTTTCTCTTTTTCTCTGACCCTCCACCCTACCCAGCATGACATCCTTCTCCAATGATTGTTTCCTCCGGACTACATGTCCAAAGTAGGAGAGATGAAGCTTAGCCATCCTGGCCTCCAAGGAGCACTCTGGCTGCACTTCTTGCAAAACAGATCTATTGGTTCTTTTGGCAGTCCATGGTACTTTCAGTATTCTCTTCCAACACCACAACTCAAAGGCATTAATTCTTCTACGATCCTCCTTATTCACTGTCCAGCTTTCGCATCCATATGAGGCTATTGAAAACACAATGGCCTGGGTCAGGCGCACCCTAGTCCTCAAGCTGACATCTCTGCTCTTCAACACTTTAAAAAAGTTCCTGTGCAGCAGATTTGCCCAGTGCAACACTGAACGTATAGTTTACATTATTTTCACAGGTGAGCCAATACCATTCTATTTTTAAATGTTTAATTTCTGTTAATTGGACTGTGATTCTCAAGGTCAGCAGTTCGAAACTACCAGCTGTTCCACGGGAGAAAGATGAGGCTTTCTGCTTCCGTAAAGATTGACAGCCTCGGAAACCCTGTACAGGGTGGCTATGAGTCGGAACCGACTCCACGGCACATAACAACAACATACGTCTAATTAATGTAAGGAGTTCTGATGTGGTGTCGTGGATTAATGTGCCAGGCTGCAAAGTCGTTTGAACTACAAGGTCCGTGGTTCACGCTCTCCAGCTGCTCCTCAGAAACCCTACACAGGGTCGCTATGGTTTGGAATTCACTCTATGGCACTTCACAACAACAACAATCAATGTAAGAATTCCCCTCCCACCCCCACTTTCCTGAATAGTCTTTGTTTCTGTCACTAATTGAATCCCAACCATCACTGAGTCACATACTCTGTTCTCAGTACATTTATATGTAGTGAGCTCTATATCAATTTCACCTTGTTAAAGATATCTGTCTCAGAAATTTCCTATCACTTCCTTGTTTAATAGTTGGTTTTAACAGGAAACTATCATTTGTAGCTAGAATTCTGGTATAGCACCGTGGGTCAATGCGCCAGGCTGCAAAGCCATTTGAACTGCAAGGTCAGTGGTTCAAGCTCACCATCTGCTCCTTGGATACCCTATACAGGGTCGCTATGGGTCAGAATCGACTCAACAGCACTTAACAACAACAACATTATTTGTCGCTATTTTGAGAGTTTCCTTTATGTTTCTATAATACTGAATATTTTATGTCTGAAATCATACACCATGTCTTGTAAATTTTTCTATCTTGTTAAAGGTTAGAAGTGTGAGGTATAGTTTTTGTAATGATACATATCTGAAAAATGAATTTTTGTCTATATCATAGTTAGTCAGTACTTTGGATATAAAATTCTAGAGTGCAAATAATTTATCTTTAAAATTGTGAAGGCACTGATCCATTGTATTCTGTGGTTGCCATTATAAGAAAGCAGATGCTGTTTTGATTTGTGATGTTTTGTAATTTTTCTTCTGAAGAAGGTTTTAGGATCTTGATTTTTTTCCCCATTGTTATTAAGTGTTTTCGTTCCTTCTTTTTTAAAGCTTTTTTGTGTGAATTGGATGGTAGTTCACATGGGAGTACATCAGTTTTGCACTTATCCTATTTTATTTCATTTTATCTCAATGGTTACAATCCCCTCCATTCTTCATCATTAAACAGTATTTGCTTCTGTTCCCTTTCATTTTTTTTATGAACCCCAAAACACTCAGGAATATATAATCATTTAAAACCAAAGGCACATTCTGCAAGCCTGCTTTCTGGCTGCCAGCATACAGCCTTTCTCTTTGTATGAGTCTAGAGTCTTCAGATACTTTATCTCTCCATGTCATCATCTCTGCCTCCATCTCTGGTGTTGCTGCTTCTCTGGATAGGGTCCCATATTCTGCCCATGCTCTTCTCCCTTGATGGTCCTAGGGCCTCTGTTCCTGGACCATAAGATTCACAATTAACCCCTTTATGTTATAAAACTTTTACCTTTACATTTGTGACAATCTCAGTCATGATAACAATTACTCGCTATTGAATCATAAGAATCTTATCCCCATCTCTTTTCACCAGACCCATCTAGACAAGATGAAAACTATTCAGTGGTAATTCTACCTTCCTCTGCACTCTCTTATTAAATGTTTTTGGATGAAGATTTGTTATACTGTAAAATTAGTGAAACTTTAAGTTTGAAAATTCTGACTTCTTTGTGTCTGAGTATATATCGATATATTTTTTTGTTTATATTCCCCATCTGTCCAACTTTTACTCAGCTTTTCTCTCTCGAACATCAAACATTCTTTTGAGTTAGTTCCTTAAATGTTTTCATTTCATTTTCTATTTTCATTTTTTCCATCTTTGCTCTGTTTTCTAAGACACTTCCTAATCTCTGTTTTTTAATATATCTATTGAAGTTTAAATTTCTTTTAGCATATCTTTTAATTTTCAAGAACACCTGTCTGTTCTTTGAATGTTCTTTTCAGATCATCATTTTGATTCATGAATAAAATATTTCCTTTTCTCTTTGAGAATATTAATGTTACTTGTGATGCTTTGTATCATTTGTAACCCTTGAAAATTTATTCTTTTTCTATATGTTGTGCAGTAGGGTTATATACTAGTAGGTTTCACAAAGTTCACATAAAAAAACCACTATTTTTAAATTTTACTTTTCCCTGAACTTATTGAAGTCCCTTTGCATTTTTCTAAAATATCTGGCAATCCTTCCCTACCACTTAAGTTTATAAATACAAAACTATGAGAGCAAAGCTGTTTAGAAATTCATATATAAAGATGGTGATTTTCAAATGTGAACTAGCTGTCCACTTATACTGTAAAAACAAAGATCAGATTAAGTCAGTAAAAAAAAAATTGAAGTTTACTAAATATATGATATGTAAATTGGTGTAACAGTTTGACTAGAAAGTAAAAAATGTTCTGACATAAGAGAGCCTTCAGAGATTCTTACACCCCATCTTATGAACATTGCCATGGAGGCAGCCAGGAAATAGTGTTTATATAAAAACAGAAAACAGAAGATACTTCTTGAAAGAAAGACTGACAGAAAAATACAAAACAGTACAGGCAGACCGACTGATTACTACAAGAACAAACAAGTGGTTTACCCAAGAGACATCAAGGCAAGTGGTCGGGTCCCCTCAGTGCAAACATCCTTCTAAGACTAAGACTCAATGGGAATACAAACTCTTATTGGTGTTCACGTTTGTCACCGATAAGGGGAAGTGAGGGAAAAACAGCAATAAAGCTGCGAACTAAGCCCTACAATGTTCAATAGACTCCTGTGAACCCAGCTGGTGACCTGGTTGGCCAGCAGAGTGGCAAGTCCAGGGCACTCTTGGACCCAGAGTCAATGACATAGCCACAGAGGACTAGAGTGGAGAGTGAAGTGTCCAGCTGTTAAGAAGAGAGGGCACATGCATAAGTATACCCACAATTGCAGATAATACCCACTTGACCTGGCTTCAATGACTGGATGATCAGAGCTCAACTACAAGAAGAAAGAAGAGGAAAAAAATAATAATCTGATACAATTTGATGAACTTGACCTACACCTGTGGATGCAGCAGCTCAAAAGAGGAAACAAATCTTTACAGTGAAGATCATTCCCACCCCCTCCATACACGGAGAGGATAGGGATGGGCAACTTGGACATTGGCTACCCAAAATGGGGGTGCTACAGAGGCAAGAAGTGACTGGCTTACAAGCTTTCAAGAGGGAACCTAGATCCAGAGGATGTGGAGCAAGTTAGAACCTCCACTGAGTAGTATCCAATCTGTCTAGTCGGGACTGTTGAAAGGAGATGTGGATAGGTCTCTTGCAATACTATAGTGAATAATTGGTATCAGGACTGATTGTAAGGGATGGAAATGTAAAAGTAGACATTTTGTGGCAAAAGGAGGGGAGTGATTAACTTTTCAGTCTAGTAGTGGAGGTCCCTGGGACCATCAAGGGAGAAGAGCGGAGTGTGGGACCCTACCCAAAGAAGCAATGATGCCAAAGATGGAGGTAGACACAATGAGGTGGAGAGATAGAGTGGCTGTGAACTCTAGACCCAGAGAGGGAGAGGGGCTGTGTGCTGATGACCAGGGGGCAGGCTTGTGGGGTATACCCTTTGGTTGCTAGGTGATGCATGGAGGAGATTGTAACCATGCCACGGAAATGATATATGATGGGATCAATGTAAAGCTAATGTCCCCCCATGTAAATTATCATATAATTCACAATAAAGCATAAAAAAAAAAAAAAAAAAAAAAAAACCAGGAAACAACTTCAATCTCACCCTAAGTGCTTTCTTGAAGAAAGGGACAGAATTCCTCAAAACAGCACAGTGCCCAAGGCAAAATGGTCTTACTACTTAGCAAGGCTATTGTGTGATTTATGGATAACTTTTAAAAAACAGTTTCCTTGAGGTTCAAGGTTCAAAAGATCTGGTAAAATTACTCCAACTCCATGTACTCCAGAAATCTGAACTTCATGAGAATTAAAATTGTTTTTCATTGAGGAATCCCCCAAATCATTACATTTAAGTCTGATCTTGGAATGATAAAAATCGCCAGAGAATACTTTTCTAGTGTTTTGTAATCTGTACATTTGTATATAAATGTTTACTTCTTCTCTATTTTTACTGGCATACCTCTGCTCTTAGCTCTGTCTGTTTCCAACTTGCTTATAGACCAATTCTGGGACACTAACCTTTCAGTCTTAAGCAGTGGTTGAGCAATAGCAGTAGCCTGACTTTATAGTAGAAAAAGGAATCTGGCCATTGGAAGTTATTCTTATGAAAACGTGCAATGAACTCTGGAGTCTCTTCAGCATCATTCCCTCTTTTGTTGTACGTAGGGTTATTATGAGTCAGAACCCAAAGTACAACAGAACAAACATGGGCTGGGCCTGTGTGATGCTCTCAGTGATCGTGTTTGAGTCCACTGTTGCAGTCACTTTGTCAATCCATCTCATTGTAAGCCATCTTTTGTCACTGTCTCCTTTATAAGCATTATAACTGTTCCTTCTCCAGGGACTGGTCCCTCCTGATAACAAGTCCAGAGTAAATGAGATTAGCTCCACCACGCTTGTTTCTGCAGAAGATCTCTTTAAAGAGTTAAAAAGCAAAAATGTCACCTTGATGACTAGGGTGCTCCTGACTCAAATCATAGTATTTTAAATCCCTTCATATGTGTGTGAAAGCTGATCAGTTGATAAGGAAGACCCAAAAAAGATTGAAGCATTTGCATTTTGGTTGGGGAAGAAGAATAGTTATTTTAAAAAGTATACCAGAAATTGCCAGAAGAACGAACAAATTTGTCTGCCTCTTCTAGAAGTTCCCATATTACTAGCTCACGAGGCTGTGAGGGGAACACTGGTGATTCTGTAAAATAAATAATGAACTACTAAGCTCAGATCTGCAGTTCAAATCTACCTGTCACTTCTAGGGAGAAAGATGAGACTTCCTGCTTCCATAGATTTATAACTGAAAACCCTGTACAGAGTCACTAGGTGTCAGGATCCATGGGACAGCAGTGAGTTTTGGGGGGTTTTTTGTTTTGATTTTGACAGAGGCTATAATAGTTCTGCAAGGGATTATTTCATAGCTTGCCCAATGCTGCCTTTCAGAGTTGATATTCTCAGGACTGGGTAAACACATTTCCCTTAATCATTTTGACTTTAAGATCTCAAAGTTATGTCATTGTTCTCTCTTCATCTACTTTTATTGTTGTAGGCTTCTGTCTTTAAAAAAACATCTTTACCATCATTTTAGTGAAACTTCTGAGTAAGGTGGTATCATATGATAAGTACTGAACTGTAAACCGGTTTGAGCTCACCAGCTGCTCCACAGGAGAAAGATGAGACTTTCTGCTCCTGCAAATATTTTAAAAGCCTCAGAAACCCTATGCAAGATCTGTATGAGTTAGAACCCACTTGAGGACCCTTAACAAGTGAAGCTATAGAAATTAATGTAAATAATTTAATATTCTCCCAGGTCATTAAAAAAAATAAATAAATGTACATGTCTGCTTTTACTTTATGTTAAATAGTATTTGCAAAATTAAGTATGTAATTATAGATTTTTGTTTGTTGTACAGCAAATGCAAAACTGCTTTTTTATTGCCTGTATGATTCCCACGATTACATTATAAAGTCATAAATTTAAGCATAATATATTTTGAAAAGTACTACAAAATGTTACTCAGGACGAAGTTGACATTTCTTGAACATTTATTGACATAAATAATTAATAGACCCTGGACATTTTTTCATATATATCTCAGCTATTCAGTTATTCAGGGCTACTATAACAGAAACACCTCAAATGGATGGTTTTAACAAACAGAAACTTAATCTCTCAAAGTTTAGGTGACTAGAAGCCCCAGTTCACAACACCAGCTCTAGAAGAAGGCTTTCTCTCTGTTGGATCTGGGGAAAGGTAGTTGTTTTTTTTTTTCCCAAAATCTTTAGGTCCAGCAATCCTTGGAGATCTCTCTGTGTCTTGGCATCAATCTTCCACTGGATCTAAGACCATAGGTCAAAAGATTACAGTTCACTCCCAGCTCTTTTTTCTTAGTGGCAGTGGCTTCCCATGTCTCTCTTCGCTTTCCTGTGCTTGTATCATTGTAAAACAAAAGGTATTGCAGATCACATCCCCGGGAAACTCCCTTACATCCTATCAGGGTTGTGATGGGATTAGAAATTTTGTGACACATCCTTAATCCTCTAGTTGACTTGTCACATCACATCCCATAATGTGATATCATATAACTGCCATTGCATAACTGCTCAACCACTGAAAATCATGGCCCAGGCAAGTTGACAAATATTTTAGGGGGACGTAATTTAATTCATGACAATATATAATTAAATTCCTTATTTTGCATGCATATGTTCTTTAAGAATTTTATTGTGACTTGAGTGAAGGTTTACAGAGCAGATCATCAGTTTTATATCCAGCAAATCATTCACTTTGTTTCATTCTCAATGATTACAATCCCCTTCACCCAACAACAGTATCCCACTTCCTCCCTTTGGTTCCTATTTCCATTCCACCCTCCTCCCCATCCCTTCTCAACTTTGTGCTTAGATTAATGTTTTCCTTTCATGATTTTGAATGACTGACCATTCCAAGATAGAGTACCTTAGTAGTGTTTTTGTGCCCCTATATATCTGGTAGCATAGCGGTTACGAATCAGGCTGCGAACCTTAAGGTACGCAGTTTGAAACTATCAGCTGTTCCACAGGAGAAAGTTGAGGCTCTCTGCTCCGGTAAAGATTTACAGCCTCTGAAACCCTATACAGGGTCGCTGTGAGTCGGAACCGACTTCACATCATGTAACCACCACCATAAATCTACCTACTGCTTGGCTGAAAATTGGGCCCTCCTGACCTGAAGGGTGGTCAAGGGCCATAGTTTCAGGTTCCTCAAGTCTCTTTTTGACCAGTTGCTGTTGTTGATGTTAAATGCTGTCGAGTGGGTTCTGACTCATACTAACACTGTATAAGACTTACTAGGTTTTAAATATTCATGGGAGTAGAAACTTCATGTTTTTCTCGCTTTGAATGCCTGTTGTTGTTGTTATGTGCCGTAGATTCGGTTCCGTCTCATAGCGACATTGTACAGGGTTTCCGAGGCTGTAAATCTTTACAGGAGCAGAAAATCTCATCTTTCTCCCACGGAACAGCTGGTAGTTTCGACCTGCTGACCCTAATGTCAGCAGCCTGATTCGTAACCACTATGGCTACAGGCATGAAATGCAGTTGTCTTATGGACCCACCATGCTCTTCTAATAAGCCCAGTCTTAAAAATAAATAAATAAATTGTATACAATTGTATGAGTGAATGCATTCACAACTAATAACTCAGCCACGTAATGGCAGAATCCTGCAGATGGTTTTGTACCAACAGGAAGTATTCGTCTCTGCTGAGTTGCTGTATCCCTCAGTAGGGTTTAGACCTTGGCAGTGGTGAACGTGTTATCGTTATTTTCCATAATATTACCATCTGTTTATTGTATTATTTAGCCTCCTATTGCACCTCATAAAAGAAAATTCCAGGCACGGAAGCAGATAAACTATATTTCAAGCCTCAGAGAACATGCCTTGCTTTGAAAACAGGGGTCAGTGTGTCTCATGTTTTCTTTCTCTTTGCTGGATAGTTCATTAACTTTCCTGTGTAGACTGTCCACATAAATGAAATGATGTTGGTCCAGAGCGTTTATTTATTGCTACTAACAAGTTTAAACAAATCAATTAGAATTCAATTTAGTTATTTTGTTCTCTTCAACAAGGGCAGAGAAAATAAATGAGCTAATAGTTAATGGCTCCCAAATTTGTGTTTTCAACAAGTGATTATAACACATTGTGATTTTTTTGTTTCTCTTGGTCATATTGACATTTACCTGAGGTTGTATTAGAGTTTGAAAAAATATGATTTGGTGGTTTATCTGGATTAGTGTAAGTCTACTATTTTTCATTTCCCTTCACGTAATAATAGTAGTTAATGTTCTTATGTGGGACACAGATGAGGTTACCTACTCCTGTAAAGCTTTGAAGCAGTTCTGCTGTTTTCTGAATGGTTACTATGAGTTGGAATTGACTTGATGGCATTGGGTTAACAACAACGACAAAAATCTCTTACTGTATGCTATGTGACAGCTATTCTTTTAAGAACTATAAGCATTAACTCATTCATTTCTTACAGCAAAATTGTGAAATAGATATTATCTGCCTCAAAGGAATTTAAGGTGCTCAGAGAGCTAAGTAATGTTCTGCCATTGACACAACTGATAAATTATGGGTCTGGGCTCTGAAATCACTCCCACCTGATGCAGAGTCTTTTGGTTTTACACTCTCCTGTTAGGCTTTGGGATGTTAAATATAGTATTGATGGTTCAAATCTATCAGCTGCCCATCTGGAGAAACAAGAGGCTCTCTGCTCCCATCAATAATCATAATCTGGGAAGCCCTACAGAAGGTCTTGTGGTTTGGAATCAACTTGATAGTGGGTTTCGTTGACTATTTTTTTTTTTTTTTTTTTTTGGTTGACTTTTTTTTTTCTTCAGCTCTTTAAACTTCAGAAATGCT
>NW_006408548.1:9740345-9751709 GCF_000296735.1 Chrysochloris asiatica | reverse complement strand
TTTTAACTGTTTTATTGTGAATTATGTGATAGGTTACATGGGAGAACATTAGCTTTACATTCATCCTATCGTATATCGTTACATTCTGATGGTTATAATCCCCTCCATGCATCATTAACCAACCATAAGGTACACCCCGAAAGCCTGCCTCGTGGTTGTCAGCACACAGCCCCTCTCCCTCTCTGTGTCTAGAGTCCCCAACTACTCCATCTATCTATGTCATCGTCTCTGCCTCCATCTCTGATGTCACTGTTTCTCTTGGTAGGGTCCTACACTCTACTCTTCTCCCTTGATGGTCTCAGGGGTCTCTGTTCCTGGCCTACAGAGTCAACCACTCCCCTCCTTTTGCCACAAAACATCTACCTTTACGTTTCCAACCCTCACAGTCAGTCCTGATAGTAATTATTCACCTTTGTACCACATGAGTGCTATCCCCATCTCCTTTCATCAGTCCTGCCCTGACAGACTGGATGCTACTCAGTGTAGATTCTACCTTCCTCCATGCCCTCTGGATCTAGGCTCCCTCTTGAAAGCTTGTAGACCAGTCACTTCTTGCCTTTGTACCCCCCTCATTCCCCCATTTTGGATAGCCAATGTCCAAGTTGCCCACCCCTGTTTACTCTGTATATAGAGGGGGTGGGAATGATCCTCGCTGTAAAGATCTGTTCCCACTTTTGAGCTACTGCATCCATAGGTGTAAGTCAAGTTCATCAAATTGTATCTTTTGTTCCTCTTCTTTCTTCTTTTAGTTGAGCTCTGATCATCCAGCTGTTGAAGCCAGGTCAAGTGGGTATTATCTGCAAGTATGAGTGTTCTTGTGCATATGCCCTCTCTTATCAGCTGGACACTTCACTCTCCACTCTAATCCTCTGTGGCCATGTCACTGACTCTGGGTCCAGAAATCCCCAGGTCTTGCCAAACTGCTGGTCAACCAGGTCTCCACCCGGGTTCATAGGAGTGTATTGAACGTGGCTGTACTTAGCTCGCAGCTTCATTACTGTTTTTCCTTCACTTCCCCTTATCGATGACCAACATGGTCACCAGTCAGAGCACATGTGTGCTTGTGTATTCCCATTGAGTCTTAGTCTTGGAAGGGGATTTGCTATGAGGGAATCTGACTTTTGGTTGACTTTTATATTAACTTCTAGAGTGTGTGGTGATGTAAAATAAGCGCTGTACTGATAACCACAAGATAGGCAGTTTAAATGCCTCAGAAACCATATACAGGGTGGCTATGAGTCAGAACTGGCTCAGTGATACTTAATAACAACAACAACAAAGATGATCTGGAGGCTAGTGGTTAGACAGATAACTAAGTGTTCTGTGGTTTAAACTTACTAGCCAGCTTAAGAGAAAGATGTGTCAGTTTGCTTCTGTAAAGATTTACAGCTTCAGAAATTCTATGGGAGCAGTTTTACTCTGACCTGTGGGGTCACTATGAGTAAATATTGACTTATAAGTTTTTGTTCTGTTAAGAGTTTTTTTCCCTTTGTTTTGGGTATGAAAGTCTAAGATAATGAAGTTCAACTTGACTGAAGCATGAACAAAAATGTTTATTTCTGTTTTTTTTTCTGACCTAAGTCTGGAGGGTATACAGGAATCTGAAGACTACAAAAATATTCAACATAAATCCATTGCTTTTTATAGATTAAATGATTGCTTATCTTAGTTTATTTAACTTTAATCATAAGGCTGGCCTATAATCTTAAAAGTGAATTCACTGATCATCAAGACAAAAGAATTTATATTGAAATAACTAACAAAAATTCAAATGATGAGAAACTCAGGCACTTACATTTTTGAAACTTTTTAAAAGTCAAAGAAAGCACAAAATTGTTAGGTATAAAAAACATCATTATTTCAGCTATAAAGAGATTTAAAATGTAGCGTTGGGTTCAGTGTTCCTGTTTAATTTAAATTGCTAGTGTCTAAGTCCTTCAAACCCATTGTAGCTTCCACGTGTATAAAATAATTGAAAATATGACTGCATTAGTGAAAACTGTTAGTCACTAACTGACCTGCATTCCCCTTTGGAAGGCAAAGGGTCCAGCAGAAAATAAAAGGAACTGAAAGAGTAAAATGAACATATTCCTTTGCATTCACCTCTACTTCTAGTGAAAATTAAATAAACCTAAGCATATACTTAAGTAGCTCTGGTAGCATAGTGGGTGACAACTTAGGCTACTCACCACAAAGTCAGCAGTTTGAATATGCCAGCTACTCCATTGGAGAAAGATGAGGCTTTCTGCTCTCTTAAAGATGTACAGCCTTGGAAACCCTGTACAGGGTCACTAATAGTCAGAATCAACTCCATAGTGCATAACCACAATCACCAAGCATATACTATACATCCATATTGTGCTTTTATAAGTTCAAAAACCTTGTTCCAAAATATATCCCCATTTTATATCAGTGGTAAGCTAGTTTTATTTTATATGTAGTTGATAAGACAGTCCTTTAAATTTAATTCTTTATGATGGAGTTGTATTTTTCCTGTGTTGAGTTCCCTATGGTGGTGGTGGTGGTTATATTCCGTGAGTCAGTTCCGACTCATAGAGAGTTTGTATAGAGTTTCTGAGAATGTAAATCTTTACAGGAGCAGAAAGCCTCATCTTCATAGATAATCTAAAATTGAGGGCTTGAATCAGCATCTAAAGTTTTGATCATAAGTTTTAGACTCATCCAAAATGGAAAGGTCATAGAGAAAGAATATAAGCTTATTTTTGTTTTTACTTTCTTTCTTAAAGTTTTCTTCTTCTGTCTCTTTAAGGAAGGTTGTTATGAAAATTTCTGGTAGTATAGTGGTTATGAGTTGGACTGCTAACCTGAAGGTCAGCAATTTGAACATACCAGTTGTTCCATGGGAGAAAGATGAGGCGTTTTGCTCCCGTAAAGATTTACAGTCTTGTAAACCTATATAGCATGACTATGAGTCAGAACCAACTCCATGGCACACAATCACCACCACCAAACTTAATTGGAGTCCTGGTGTGGTGCTACAGGACAAGCACTTGACCGCAAGGTCAGTTTGAATTACAAGGTTGATGCTTTAAACTCACCAACCACTCCTTAGAAACCCTATGTAGGGTTGCTATGTGTCGGAACCAACTTGACAGGTTTTAGTTTACTAAATCTAGTATACCACTCCAGTGTCTTTGTTTCTCCAAAACAGCAAGTTGCTGCTCTTCCTTCATCTAAATCTGTCTGATAAAAGATGATCAGATTGATGTTGTGTATGAGGCCACCATTCTTACCACTGAAACAATTGATTCTATCACTATTTAAGCTGAAATGACTGTGAAAGCTACTAACCAAAGTATACTTGTTGAAAGTCAACTCTATAAATTTTTAGGTATCTCATTGTTTTCAAAAGTATCAGTCAGTACACACAAAAATGTCTCAGGTACATCAAACAGAAATGACTCAGTATAGGAAACTAGAACAAAAAAGAATGAGAAAGATAAGACTATCAGAAAAGAAAGGAAACATTAGTTTCCTCAGAGTTCAGTAGCCATAAAACCCAAACACATTCCATTTGAGCTGATTCGTACTCATAATGATGACGAGAGGGTTCCCAGAGCTATAATGTTTACCAAAGCCGGTCACATCTTTAGTCCCATGAGCAACTGGTGCATTTGAACTATCAGTCTTTTGGTTAGCAGTGAAATGTTACCCACTACACCATCAAATGTTAAACATCCGTTAGTGTTAAATAGCAAAAGGGAAAATCCTGTTACCCAGAATCCAAGATTTCTGTGACATTGAATCTGCTGAGGTTTCCATTGGCTATGTGTGAGCTATTGTACTTGCCATTTAGTGGGCAATCTGTACTCACGTTTCAATTTTAGATTTATATTTTTTCCAGTTGTTAGTTGCTAATATGGAGTACTGGTGTGGCGCTGTGAGTTAATGTACTGGAATGCAAAGGAGGTTTGAACTGCAAGACCAGCAGTTCAAGCTCCCCAACTGTTCCTCAGAAACCCTACACAGGATCACTATGGGTCAAAACCAACTTGGTGGCACTTAGCAATTGCTTATATAGATAAATGTGTTCAGTGGCTTCTCTTAAGTGTTTGTAAATTTATAAACCCTCACCAATATTATAGTCATCAATTTATAATTTCTTTTTTTTAGACTTTCTCTGTAAACTGTGAGTAATTACAAGTCTTCCATTCTTTAGATACTGAATTCTTTTTTTTTTTTTTTTTTAGAAATTTGACCTTTCTAGGTAGATTTTTTAATTTGTTGGCTTAAAATTGCTCCTAATATCCAAAGATAATATTCTAGTAAAAATATCTGCAGTATCTATAGTTACATATTCATTTTATTCTTAATGATTTTTATTTTTTTTATCTCTCCCTTTTATTACTTGATCATCTGTGCTAGAGATTTGTCCATTTTTGTAGTTTTGTCCAAGAACCAAATTTTTAGCAATTTTACATTTTGTCGTTAAATTCTGTTCTTGTTTTTCTTAATTGCCATTCTTTTACTTTATTTAGGATTTGTCCTTCCTAACTTCTTCATACAGATACTTACGTCACCAATTTTCAGAATAAACCCACCCACTAGATTTCTCACTTTTTTCAAAAAAAGCTTTTATTGTGAAAGGAGTGATAGTTTACATGGAAGAACATCAGTTTTGCACTCAACAAATGATCTTCCTATTACTTATGTCAAATTTTATAGCATTGTGATCTGAGAAATTGCTTTGTAGTATTTTGATGTTTTTATATTTATGGAGGCTTGTTTTGTGGCCTAACACATGTTCTATTCTTGAGAATGTTCCTTATGCACTGGAAAAGAATGTGTATTGTGTTGTTGTTGGACTGAATTCTCTGTACACATCTATGAAGTAAAATTGGCTGGCCATGTTGTTTAGTTCCTCTGTGTCTTTGTGGAGTTTTTCTTGTTGTTGTATCCTTTTTTGAAAGTGGTGTATTAAAATCTCCCACTATTATTATAAATTGACCTATTTGTTTCTTAACTTCTATTAGGATTTACTTTATATAATTTGAGTCTCTTTCATTATGAGTATAAATATTTATTATGGTTACGTCCTCTTGTTTGGTTAACCTTTAATCATGAGATAATTTCCTTCTTCATCTCTTATGCTGGTTTTCACTTCAAAGCTTATTTTATCAGACATGAGTATTGCCACTCCTGTTTATTTTTTTAGTGTAATTAGCATTATATATAGATAGATAGATAGATAGATAGATAGATATAGATATAGATATAGATATATTTTTTTTCCCTCATCATTTAGTATTTAATCAGTTTTTATATTTCTGTGTCAGGGTTTTCTCTTTAGAATATTGAGTAATCCTATTTTCTTATCCATTCTGCCATTTTCTGTCTGTTGACTAATGCATTTATTCCATTGACATACAGAGTAACTATCATTAGGTTTGAAATAATTGCTATCACTATGATTTGTGTGTGTGTGTGTGTGTGTGTGTGTGTGTGTGTGGTGCTGCTGGTTTCTTGTTCTTCATGCCTTCCTATGCTAGTTCATTTTTCTGTGCTTTTTCTTTTCAGTTTCTTCATTGTTTTAATGTTTCCATATTTTTCTTAGATTTGCCTTTTCTTGATATGTTGTGAAGTACTAATTTTCTTTGAAGTTACCATATATTTTATTAACTTCTTCTTCCTTTTAAAATAGTCTGCTTTATTTACCTAACCTCCTCACCACCTAGATCTCTGTTCCTTTTATTTATTTATTTATTTTTCCATTCTTTTGCATTATAGTTGTTTAGATTATAGATTGACTTCCCAGATCTTCTATTCTTTTATTTTTCTCTGTACTCTTCCATCTGTTGCCGAAGTTCTGGTGGTATTGCCACATATGTCAATCTCTGGTTGTTGTCTATTTTTATTTGCTCTCAGTTCAAAGAGCCCCCTGTAGGATATTTTGAAGTGCTGGCTTGGCTTTACAAAGTCCTTAACTTTTGTATATTCTGAAAGATTTTGAATTCCCTGCCATATTTGATTGACAACTTTGCTGGGTAAATGGTTCTTGGTTGGCAGTTTTGTTTTGTTTTGTTTTTTCTGTCAGGGTTTTGTATATGTATCCTTATTGGATTCTTGCCTGCATGGTTTCTGCTGGGAGATTCGATTTTAATCTTATTTGCTTGCCTTTGTACATAACACTTATCTTTTCCCTAGGTGCTTTTAGGTTCTCCCCTAGTCTTTGATTTTGGAGAGTTTAATTATGAAATATCTTGGTGACTGACTTTTTGGGTGTATCCTTTCTGGGGTTTGTTCTATTTCATGAATGTTTATGTTCTTCTTTTTCAGAATGATAGGGGAATTTTCTTTCAGCAGCTCTTTGACTATCTCCTCTGTCATTGTCTCTGATTCTTCCTGTTCTGACCCTCCAGTCACCCACAGGTTATTTGTATTCATGTTGTCCCACATGAATCTTAGACTTTCTTCAGTTTTTTTCATTCTGTTTTCTGCTTGTTCTTCTATTTTAGCAGTATTAAGAGAATTTCCCTCAAGCTCACTGATTCTCATTTCCATACCTTCATTTCTATCCCTTTGCCCTTTCAATGTGTTGTCCATTTTTAATATTTTCATGTTAATCCTCTGGACCTCTTTTTGGCAGGTTTTGGATAGTTTCCAGTGCTATTTCTATCTTATTTGATTATTCCTATAGCACTTTTCTGACATCTTCCTTTTTTTTCTCAACCTTTCTATGGAATATCTGGATGCACCTTAGTATCATTCTCCTGAATTCCTTATCAGGCAGTTCTAAAGCCTGCACTCCTTCCAATGGAAAGAGTGTGCATCCAGCTCTGTCTTGTATCTGGACATGAGCAGAAATTTTCTGTTGCTTTTTAGACATTGTGGTGCTGTTATTTTTCAATAATTAGATGAATATATGTTGGCGTGTTCTTAAGCTCTCTGATTATCACCTGGTAGATATGATCAGGAGTTGGGTTTCTTTTCACTTCACATAGCACTTACCTCAGAGCTATTTTTACAGGGGTTGGTTATTTACATTGTTCTGGTGTGTAGAAGCTGGTATTAATTCTTGCCCAGATGGTGGGATTTTATAAGGTGCCATTGTAGCTTGGCTATGTGACCACATTCCTATCTCTTTTTGGGTAAGGTAAGGAAAGAAAGAGCCTCCACAAGATAAAAGGGGGACCAAACAAATAGACTGATCACTTAAGTCAAAAATCATACACACAAAAAAAGTAGCAAAATATGAGTAAGACTTTGGTAGTTGGTGGTTATGTGCCGTGGAGTCAATTCCAACTCATAGCGACCCTGTACAGGGTTTCTAAGGCTGTAAATCTTTATGGGAGCAGAAAGCCTCATCTTTCTTCCACAGAACAGCTGGTAGTGTTGAACTGCTGACCTTGCGGTTTGCAGCCCAATTCGTAGCCACTACATTACCAGAGCTCCTTGAGTAAGATTTTAGTGCCCTTTTTTTGGCTTCTTGCCTTCAAAGTTGCCTGAGAAATTTCTGGATGTTTCTTTTGGACCTTATAATGTAACTAAAGGCTTTGTTATTGGCTATTTTTCTCCTTCTTGCCTCTCTCACTTCCCCTCAAACCCATTCAGGTGTTTCTCCTAGTGAGAACTAGCCCAGGGTTGGCCAGACACTATTTTGGAAGACACTCCCTTTTTAAACTGTTCCTGTGGACTCCATCCCCTTGTTTGGTTATGTGCCCAGCAATCCTTGCTGTGCAGAACCATGCATGTGCATAGCAAAACCTTCCCTAGGAGTGTCCACTCACTCAGGAACCCCTTCTGAAACCCAGAGTTGAGATAGGAAGACAGACTACAATAAAAGAATGAACAAGAAATGTTTGCACCTTTATATATAACAATCCAATCACTCCTCTGCAATGGGAGTGCTCTCTTGACCTTGGATCTGCTCATTCCCATTCAAAATGACTGTGCCAGGAATTACTGGCCCCCGGCAAATCTGAAAATACCGCCTTTCTGGTTACTGCTCTGAACCAATTCACAGTAAGACTTTGATCCTCCTAATTTTCCTTTTATATGAAGTTCAGAGTTCTGGCACCATCCTTTGAACCCATTTCGTTTGAAATTCTATGTTAGTACTGGTGGAAGTCTGCACAGCTTTTCTCACTAGTGTGCCATCAAGCCCCATCTCTTCACTAAAGGTCCCATTAGAGTTTTCTTGACCGTAATTTTTACAGAAGCAAGTCATTTATTCTTTATCTGTGGAGCCGCTGGGTGGCTTGAAACTACTAAAGCTTTCAGTTAGCAGCCAAGTGCTTAAGTGTTGTGCTACCAACGCATTCTCTGAATGAAGTTTAGTATTGCATTTGACCTTCTGCACCATTTAAACTATTACCTGTTCCTATCTCACAAAGTACCTAGTACTCTATTCTACTGTGAGCTCCAGAGTTGTTATTATGTTTCTGTCATTATTTACACAGAATTTGAATTCTGTAGCGGTGTCTTTCTCATAGCTGTATATGAGTGTTGCTGATATTTTCATTTTCCTCATCTGTATTTTTTAAATGACATGCTGGCTGAGAGATTGAAATTAATGGGTCTTCCATTATTTTCTGAGAAGATGAAGAGCCTTTCATTTTTTTTGTATTCTAATAAACATATTTTTATATTGCTATATCTAAAAACCAAAACACGAGTTTTTATGAATCTCATTCTGTTATATGTTACTTCTCTTTGCCCTTTTTTTATAAAGCCTTGTGTGTTTATAAAGTTTCATTGCAAGATGTTCATTTTTCTTTACATGTTTATTTTAGATTTTTAAAAGATATTACAGTATAAAAATGCATCTTTCTAGAAAAGAATTTATTTGATTCTGTCATTTGTGTGAGGGTACTAGCTTATGTTTATGAATAAAGGTATAATTTTTAGGATTCTGGCTTTTATGTAACATCTCCTGACCTATAAAATGCCCTGAGGTCTCTGTTGTCAGTGTAGGATAAGCACTGTGCTGCTAACTATAGGTTTGGTAGTTCAAACTCACCACTTGCTAAATGGGAGAAAGATGAGACTTTCTGCTTCTGTCAAGATTTGCAGTCTCAGAAACTCTATATAGGATTATTTGAGTTACAACAGACTCAACAGCACCTAACAGCAACAACTGCCCTGAGTTCCCTCAATTTATTATAAGTGATGCTCAAAATTACAGTTTGGAAAAACACTCTTAAGGCTAAAGTCAGATGAATGTGTTTCTAATTTTGTTGTTAATTGTTAAATTATTGGCACTTTATTGATGCATTCAAGGGAATGTTAAGTTCATTTTATTAAGTGTTTTTAAGTATTAAATCTATGAATG
Organism: Chrysochloris asiatica; assembly: GCF_000296735.1. NCBI lineage: Eukaryota > Metazoa > Chordata > Mammalia > Afrosoricida > Chrysochloridae > Chrysochloris > Chrysochloris asiatica. Next base: position 9,742,417 of record NW_006408548.1, on the reverse strand, counting down.
TTTCCCTAGGAAACCATTTTTCTTTCAAACAATGTTATGTGATAACATGCACCCTAGTTCCTAACAATGTAGTACAGGAAATAAGCTAAATTTCACAAGTAGATAAATCTTTTACAAATAGAGTAGGAATCAGGCATCTGTGCTGAAGATCAGGGGAAAGTTAGAGGATTTTCAAACTGATTTGAATTGTGGATACATGCTGACCAAGAAGCTCTGGTGGTATAGTGCTTAAGCTCTTTGATGCCAACCCACCACTTGCTGCAGGGGAGAAAGATAATGTAGTCTGCTTTCATAAGATTCACAGCTTTATGAGCCCTATAAGGACAGTTCCACTCAGTCTTCCAAGATTACTGTGAGTCAGAATGGCCTCCATAAAAACAGATTTGGTTTATTTTCTGTATACACACTTGTTGTTGTTAAGTGCCGTTGAGTCGATTCTGACCCATAGTGACCCTGTATAGGGTTTCTGAGGAGCAGCTGGTGAGCTTGAACCACCAACCTTGCAGTTCAAATGGCTTTGCAGTCTGACACATTAACCCACACCAGTATTATTTCTTACAAAATTACCTTTCAGGGGAGTGCATATTAGTCAAAAACGTTATAACACACATGTTATTTGTGTAGAAATATTGTGTAAACATTGTAGCATACGTTGTTCTTTAAATAAATTTAAATTCATTTTACTTAAGAGGATAATTTTTATGTGTACACACATGTATAGAGTTTATTCAAAATCTAATTACCAAACAAGAAATTTCAGAAGAAAGTTTATTCCTCTTTTGGTAGTATGTAATATCTACTTTAGATTTCTTATAGATAATTACTTTAAAAAATGAAATATTTTAGTGCTTTAAAGCAGTAAGAAACTTTAGTAACAACATTGTGGACATTCAAAATTTCCTGAGTTGGTCTCTACTTCCACTAGAGAGATCTTTTACTATTTGAATTTTCGGCCTGAAGATAAATGAGTGGTGTGAAATTGGGAAAAGTATACATCAGGGTTCTCTCCTTTCACCATACTTATTTTATTTAATCTGTATGCTGAGCAGATAATCCTAGAAGCTGAACTATATGAAAAATAAACCATGACATCAGGATTAGAAGCAGGCTCATTAAAATTTACAATATACAGATAACAGACACAACCTTGCTTTCTGAAAGTAAAAAGAACTTGAAGTGCTAACTAATGACATTCAAAATGATAGTCTTCAGTTTGGATTACACTTCAATGTAAAGGAAACAAAGATCCTCACAACTGGACCAATAAACAACATCATGTTAAGCTGAGAAAATGTTAAAGTTGTCAAGAATTTCATTTTACTTGTATCCACAATCAGCAACTATAGAAACAGCAATCAAAAAATCAAATGACATATTGCATTAAATACATCTGCTGCAAAACACCTCTTTGAAATGTTCAAGAGCAAAGGTATTTTGAGGATTGAGGTGTGCCTGACCCATACCATGGTATTTTCAACTTCCTATTATGTATGCTAAATCTGGACATTGAATAAGGACGACTAAAGAAGTACTGATGCATTTTAATTATGATATTGACAAGCAATATTGAGTATACCATGGACTTCCAGAACACAGAATCTGTGCTGAAAGAAGCACAGCCAGAATGTTCCTTAAAATTGAGGATAGCAAGATTTCAGTTCACATACTCTGAATATTTTATCAGAAGGGACCAGTGCCTGGAGAAGGAAACCATGATCAAGTAGAAAGTTATCAAAAAAGAAGAAAATTCTCATGAAATGGAATGATACAGTTGCTACAATAATGCACTCAAACATGGCAACAATGGTAAGGATGGTATCAAAGCAGGCACTATTTTATTCTGTTGTAAATAGGGTCCCTATTTTGGTATGGAGACCTCATACCAAAATAAATCATATATTTCAGAATGATATTTCTGTAGCCACAGTCTTAAAAAAAAATACATTCAAAGTTTTATTTTATTCATTACCACTTTTGTTTTCAAAGGCATTAATATCTTTAATGTGTGACAGATGCTACTGTTAAATTTTACTCAGATGATACACCTTATAGTTCAGTTTCCCTATATTAAG
>NW_006408548.1:9737190-9739148 GCF_000296735.1 Chrysochloris asiatica | reverse complement strand
CAGGACTCCACGCACTGCCAACACAGTGGAGGCATTAAGAGAGGCATTGTAAAAGAAACCATTTTCTCAGAAGCTACAATTACTGGAGTTAGAAGCATAGAATGAACAATATTAGGACCAAAGAAAATTATACTGAGGTAGCCAACCAGTGAGTTCACAAAAACCAATGAACCTAGAACGTCAGGAGATCACTTCCTTTAGCCTTCAGGGTCCATGGCTCACTATCCTGAGGAGGGCCTCAGAATTGGATATTCGTCCATGTCACAGGGCCACTGATCAACCCAGGGTCTGCGTATGCTGACGCCAGCAGTTATTGCCACAACTCATCTGTCAGTGTGTCATACTGTGGTGACTTGCATGTTGCTATGTTGCTGGAAGCTGTGCCATGAGTATTTTGAATGTTGGCAGGGTCACCTGTGGTGGACAGTTGCAGCTGAAGTTCAGGACTAAGAAAGACATGGAAGAAGGAGAGGTGAAAATATTATGAATAGCAGTTAAACACTGTCAGATGGCACCAGAATATTGAATATAGAAACATGATGAATAACACCAGAATATTGTCAGTTATAGTACCATAAGATGAGCCCTTCAGGTTGGAAGGCACTCAAAATATGAATGGAAAGAGTTGTCTTACCAAAGTGGAGTTGACCATGATGACACAAATGGAGCAAAGTTTTAGGACCTTCATGTGCTGATGGACAGAACTCAAAACGAAAAGAAATAGCTGTAAAAACATCCATTAATAATCAGAACATGGACTATACATAATATGAATCTAAGAAAATTGAAAGTTGTCAAAAATGAAATGGAATGGATAAACATCAATATCCTAGACATTAGTAAGCTGAAATGGACTGGCATTGTCCATTTTGAATCTGACAATCACATCATTTACTATGCTATGAATGAAAAATTGAACAGGAGTGGCATGATATTCATCATCAGAAAGATTATATCAAGGTCTGTCTTGAAGTATACTGTTTGTAACAGGATAATATTCTTATGCCTATAAGGAAAAAAGGAGTCCTGGTGTGGTGTTGTGGGTTAATGCTGTGGACTGTAAAACCAGTTTAATTCACAAAGTCGGTGTTTCAAGCTCACAAGCTGCTCCTTGGAAAGTCTATATAGGGTCACTGTGGGTCAGAACTGACTTGACTGTGTGTAACAACAATAATGAAGAAAAGTTATACCACTATTATTCAAATTTTGCAACAACCACTAAAGCCAATGGTGATGAAATTAATTAATTCTACCAACTTCTTCAGTCTGAAATTGATCAAACATGTAATCAAGATGTATTGATAATTACTGGTGATTGGAATGCAAAGGTTGAAAGGAAAGAGAGGATCAGTAGTTGGAAAATACTGCCTTGGTATATAAACAATGATGGAGATCACATGATAGATTTTTGCAAGACCAATGGCTTTCTCATTGTAGATACATTTTTAAAACCACATAAAAGATTATTACATGCATGCCCTTCCACAAGATGGAATACACAGATATCAAATTGTCTACATCTGTGGAAGGAGGCGGTAGAAAATGTCTATATCACCAACTAAAACAAGGCTGGTGCCAGACTGAAACAGACTACAAACTGCTCACATTCAAGTTCAGGATGAAGATGCAGAAAATTAAAACAAGTTTATGAGAAACAAAATGTGACCTCTAATATATCCCACCTGAATTTAGAGACCATCTCAAGAATAACTTTAATTCATTAGACACTAATGAATGAAAAGCAGAGAGTTGTGAGATGGCATCAAGAACATCATACAGAAATAAAGCAAAAGATCAGTAAGATAAGGAAGAAAAAAAAGACTGAAATAGATTTCATATGAGACTCTGAAACTTGCTCTTAAGCATAGAAAGCATAAGACAAATGGAAGAAATGAGGGTAAAGAGTTTAACACAAAGTTTCAAAGGGCAGCTTGAGAAGACAAAGTGAAATATAATAA
>NW_006408548.1:9730897-9736725 GCF_000296735.1 Chrysochloris asiatica | reverse complement strand
GACATTATCATTAATATCACATGCAAGTAAAATTTGCTAATGATAATTCAAAAAATGGCTGCAACAGTACAGTGACATAAAGCTTCCAACCGCTCAAAATGGATCCCTACAAGAACGTGGAATGAGGGATACTATCGATGACATCACATGGACCTTGGGTGAAAATAGGGAAGATCAGAAAGATGATTACCTGTCATTTATTGACTATGCAAAGGCTGTCAACTATGTGGATTCTGACAAGTTTTGGACAGTATTCCAGAACAGAAATGTGATCATGAGACACCTGTACATAGACTAAGAGGCATTTGTTTGAACAGAACAAGTGGACTCTGAATGGTTGTATGCCTGCACCATACTTACTCAGTCTGTACGCTGAGCAAATAATCTGAGAAGCTGAATTATATGATGAAGAACATGGCATTCAGATTAGGGGAAGACTCATTAACAACTTGTGTGTATGCACATGATTCAATCTTGCTTTTTGAAAGTGAAGAGGACTTCAAATACTCCATGATGAAAATCAGAGACCACGGTTTTTTATGGGTTGCACCTCATTGTAAAGAAAACAATAACCGTCACCACTGGACCACTAAATAATATCATGATAAATGGAGAAAATATTGAAGTTATCAATGACATAATTTTGTTTCAATCCACTGTCAACAATCATGAAAGCAGCAGTCAAGAAATGACTGTACAAGACCTCTTTAAGAGCAAAGATGTCAGTGTGAGGTTTGATTCAATAGTGTCATATGCATGTTAAGGTTCGATACTGAATAAGGAAGACCATAGAAGAACTGATGCCTTGGAGTTATGATACTAAATTAATATTAAAAGTAACATGGACTTCCAGAATAAATAAATCTGTGTTGAAGTATGCTCAGAATACTTAGAAGCCAAGATGGCCACCCTCCATCTCTCAGACACTGGATTTATTATCAGCAGGGATCAGTCCCTGGAGAAGGACATCATGCTTAGTAAAGTTGAAGGACAGTGCAAAAGAGGGAGACCCCCCAAGAAATGGATTGGCACAGTAGCTGAAACAGTGGGCTCAAGTGTGGCAGAAATTGTAAGGATGTTGTAGGAGCTGGCAGTGTTTCATTGTGTTGTACATAGGGTCACTATGGTTTGGAACTGACTCGACAGAACCTAACAGCAACATATTGCTATTGGAGTCCTGGTGTGGTGCTGTAGGATAAATCCTTAACTGCTAACCACAAGGTTGATGGTCAAACCCACTAGACACTCCTTGGAAAGTATAGAAGGTCGCTCTGAGTCAGAACTGACTCGATAGCACTTAACAACAATAACATATTGCTAATATTTATAGTGGAGTCCTGCTGTGGCACTGTGGGCTAGTGTGCTGGACTACACAGTTGGTTTGAACCTTAAGGTCAATGATTCAAATTCATCAGCTGCTCCTTGGAAACCCTATACAGGGTCATTGTGGGTCGAAACTAACTCAACAGCATTTAACAGCGATGACAATATTTATAGTTCCTATAGAATCAATTCATATTTGATACAACCCTATAAATGCAGAGTAAAACTATATTCCCTAGAGTTTTCAAGTGTGTGTTTTTTCAGAGCAAATTAACAGACTTGTCTTCAAAGGCTCCTCTGGGTCGGTATGACCCACCAATAATTCCATCAGTAAGAATGTTTAGCCATTTCCCCACCCAGGGACTCCTGTGTTGACTACTGTTATTGTTGTTGGTAAGTGCTATCAAGTTGGCTCTGACCTGTAGCAACCCTGTATAGGGTTTCCTAGGAGCAGCTGATGAACTTGAACCACTGACCTTTGCTTGAATCAGGATTAGGTGATTAGCAACTGGAGAGAAGCCTTGCCAAATAGGGAAGGAGCACCAGTTAAGATAGCCACCCTGTATAGAGTTTCAGAGGAGATGTTGTTAGGTTTGAACTGTTGGCATTGTGGTTAGCTGTCCAGTGGTGATCTTACTTCACAACATCAAAGACTCATATACTGGGATAAACAGACAGGGACAGGCTCAAAGTACATAAGAATTTTTATATCGCTTCATGAATCACTGTTGTTGTTGTTGTTGTTGTTATGTGCCGTGGAGTCGGTTCCGACTTATAGAGAGCCTGTACAGGGTTTCCGAGGCTGTAAATCTTTATGGGATCAGAAAGCCTCATCTTTCTTCCACGGAGCAGCTGGTAGTGTCAAACTGCTTACCTCACTGGTCACAGCCAGATTCGTAACCACTACGCTACTGTTAGGCCCCCTTGTGGCCTAATCAAGTAGGAGACCCCAAAAAAGATCATCAGGACTCGAGTTCGATGCAATAGCAAGAGGTTTATTTCCAATGCACTGGGGTCCACCTTCACAGACTCCTAAAACAGCAGAAAAAGGCGACCTCGACTCACTATACACACAAGTTTTTATAGGGTTTCAGGGGGCATAATTGCACAGCACTATAGATACAGTCTCTGATTGGTTGACATTTGGCAAAGTATGAGATGTTACAGTTTAATTGGTCAATACTGGTGGTCTTTTGTTCTTAGGCTAGGATAAGGAAAACATCTGGCATCTGGCCTTGGGTTGTTCTGTCTATTACTTATCTAATTCTCACTGTTGCTAGGGGTGAATGGATATTCTAAGGCAGCATGAGCTGATTTAGCATGTTCCTGGAACAGGAGGACATGTTCAGGCTAATGTACAGAATGGAGATTGACCTTGTCTCTGGAGGGAACTAAAAACTGAGGCCTTGTCTATCTGAAATGCTTTTCTGAAGCCTGACTAGAGTTTAGTCAAGTAGTCTCTAGTTAGGCATAATCAGGTGGGTCCTTACACTACCAGAGCTCTTTATTCAGAGCTCATGAATCACTAGATAGATAGAAAAAGGGAAACTGATAATAGCTATTGTTAAGTGCCTTTGAGTCATTTGTGACTTGTAGCAACCCTGTATAGGGTTTCTGAGGAGAATCTTGTGCATTTGAACTGCCAACCTTGTGGTTCACAGTGTAATGCAGCATATCAGGAGATACAGATATATTGATGAAGAGATGAGATTGTGTTATATAGCAGGTTAAGTCAAAGAAGTCAGCTCAGAAGGCTATAATGACTATTTTTGGTATTTCAAAGTGGTATCTTGATAGGTTTTCTTTACGGACACAGGATGATTATGTGAGCTTCTTAAGCAATTTTAAGAAAATAGAAAACAGTATTGGTGAGAAAAGGAGCAGGAAAATTGCCCAGAGAATTTCTTCCCATCACGACAATGCACCCATTCATTCTTCGAGGTTAGTTAGGTCTTCCCTATAAGAACTTCATTGGTAAACTTTGCCTCTTCCACCCAACAACCCTGATCTTGCCCTTTTGGACTTCATTTCAAACTCAAAGAACATTTAAAAGAAACACAGTATGAGTCTCTCAACGATGCCCAAGCTGGTGTATATCGAATAGCATAGAATTCTTTAAAGGGAGATGGAAACACCACCTTCAGAAGCATTGAGACCTAGATAGAGGATATGTCAAGAAACAACTTGTCACATTTTGACAGTATTGTTTAACAAAGGTTTCTATAACTTTGTCACAGTACTTTTGACTTTTACTCTTCGGACTTTGTAAATGCTTATATATACCACACATTAACTTAAAAAGTGAAATATTTTTAACATAATGAATTAGATTTGTATTCCGAACTTTAATCAAACTTATCTATTCTATTTCCTAATGTGGGATCTTATATATAGACATTTAAAGATGCTTTGAATGCTGCGCAATTGTTTGCCACTACAAAATTCAAATTTTGTAAAATCCTTATCAGTTCACAAAACACTTGAACAAATTTCTAATGAGGATATAGGTTATTAATTAGGCATGTTCCCTAGCATTTATTAAAGAAGATTGATAACAGGACTTCCAATTGAAATTCATCTCCCTTACCTCATCCTTCATTTATTCTTGTACATACCCATTAAGATCCTACAATATTAATATGATGGACTATATCATTAACTGTTAATTGTGTGGCAAATATCATTAGTGATATAGGAATTTAAAGGTATTAGAGCTGTTGCCCTTGAGAGAGTTTAAAGGTTTTAAACATGGGAAAATCTCTGTATTCTGTTATCTTTCATTTGTCAAAAGTGCACTGTTAATTGTTAAAACAGAAACTTACTAGAATGCTTCGTCTCTATTCCGATATGTGCCTTGTAAGCTAAATACAGGACAAATATCTAAGGAGAGTTAATACGAACACTTACCAAGTTGTGTATCTTTATAATTTCCCTGTTGTTCCAAATAGATTTTCCTTCTATAAATTCTATATGGTATTACTCAGGGATTGTTGTTTCTTTGTTGTTGTAGTTGTTGGTTTTTGCCAAGTCAGTTCTGTCTGACACATGATGACCTCGTGTGTGTACAGAGTAGAACTTCTCCATAGGTTTTTTGAGCTAATGATTGCCGGGCCTGTCTTCTGAGACACCACTGGAAGGGTGGGGAGCTCAAAATGAGGACCCTTAAGAAAGTGGCTGAGAATTTAACTGTTGAGTTATTAGTGGAAAATCTTAAAAGAGGGAAATATCTCTTTCATGAAAATTCTTTATTTTATTATTTATTTAATGTTTTATTGTGAATTATGTGAGAGTTTACATGGGAGGATATTAGATTTGCATTGATTCCATCATATATCATTTCCTTGCCATGGTTACAATCCCCTCCATGCATCATCCACCAACCAAAGGGTATATCCCGCAAGCCTGCCCCCTGGTCATCCGCACACAGCCCCTCTTCCTCTCCCGGTCCAAAGTCTCCAGCAGCTCTTTCTCCCCAGGTCATTGTCTCTGTCTCTATCCCTGGCATCACTGCTTCTCTGGGTGGGGTTCCGTTCTCCGCTCTTCTCTCTTGAGGGTGCCAGGGATCTCCACTCCTAGACTGCAAGGTTAATCACTCCCATCCCTTTGCCACAAAACATCTACCTTTACATTTCGAGCCCTTACAATCAGTCCTGATAACAATTATTCACTATTTATCCTAAGAGACCTATCTGCATGTCCTTTCATCAGTGGCTTCCGCCCCCCCCCCCAGCCCCCCATCAGCAAACATCTCCTCTCCCTCCTTGAGACACGCCATCATCTTTATCTCCATGCCTGGCCTCACTGCCTCTGTGTGTAAGGTCAAACTTTCTGCTCTTCTCGTTTCATGGTCCCAGGGACCTCTGCTCCTGGACTGCAAAATCAATCAATCTCCTCCTTTTTCCAAAAAAATAAAACTGCCTCTACATTTCCGACACTCACAATCAGTCCTGGCTGCAGGTATTCACTATTGTACCGCAAGAAGATTGATAACAGGGTACTTTTGTTTGTGTACTTTTCAAAATGTTTGATAGTCTTAACCCCATTTCAGTGTGGTTCCAACAGATTGGAAATCATTCAGTGAAGGTTCTGCCTAATCCTGCCCCACCTGGAACTAGGCTGCCTCTTGAAAGCTTGTAAGCCAGTCACTTCTTGCCTTTATAGCATCCCCCCCGCGCCCGCCATTTTGGGTCTGGGCAGTTTCCAGCACCCTCCCCTCCAAGGTATTCCAGTCAGGTATAGGCTGAAGATGAGCTTACATGTTTTCTGTTGTGATGTTTCTGGCTATTCCCTGCCCCCACCTCAAGTGTCTATTTTACAATGGTAGACAAGGGAGTCCAAGATTCAAAAGACAGCCAAGCATCCTAACATTATTCCCCTCTTTTCCCCTTTCAAGCCATGCCTCAATCCCTGTATCCTGAAGCCCTGTTACTCCAAAGTTATGCATACATCATCATATACCTCTGTATCACCTAGCCCATATGAGCCTGCCCAACTGTTCTCCCATC
>NW_006408548.1:9728199-9729702 GCF_000296735.1 Chrysochloris asiatica | reverse complement strand
TGTCTCTTCCCCATGCAATATGCCTGGGCTCTTTGTCAAAAATCAGTTGGCTGTATTTAGATGCTTTAATTTCTGGATTCTGGATTCTCGATTCTGTTCCATTGATCAATGTATCTTTCACTGTACAAGTACTAGGCTGTTTTGACCACTATAGCCTTGTAGTAAATGTTGAAATCGGGGCGTGAGAGACCTCCAACCTTGTTCTTCTTCTTAAGCAGTGCTTTATTGATCCTGGGTCTCTTTCCTTTCCATATAAAGTTAGTACTTTGAAGGATGTTGTTGAAATCTGGATTGGGATTGCATTGTATGCGTAAATTGCTTTGGGCAGTACTGACATTTTCACAATATTGAGTCTTCCTATCCAGGAACATAGTATGTTCTTCTACTTTTATAGTTCTCTTTTGGTTTCTTGTAATAGTGTTTTTATAATTTTCTTTTATAAGTCCTTTGTTTCTCTGGTTATGTTTATTCCTAAATATTTCATCCTTTGGGTGGCTATTATAAATGGTATTGCTTGCCTAATGTCCTTTTCAGCGCTGTTGTTGTTGCTATAGAGAAATCCAACTAGTTTTTCTATGTTGATCTTATACCTTGCCACTTTGCTGAATCTCCCAATGAGGTCTAGTAGCTTTTTTACTGAGTCTTTGGGGTTGTCTATGTATAGGATCATATCATCTGCAAATAGAGTTTTACCTCCTCTTTGCCAGTTTGGATGCCTTTAATTTCTCTATTATGCCATATAGCTCTGGCTAAAACTTCCAGCACAATATTGAATAGGAGTGGTGATAGAGGGCATCCTTGTCTGGTTCCTGTTTGCAGCGGGAAGGCTTTCAGTTTCTCCACATTGAGAGTGATGTAGGCTGTTGGTTTTGTATATATGCTCTTGATTATGTTGGGGAATTTCCCTTCAATTCCTACTTTGTTGGGTGTTATTATCAGGAATGCATGTTGGATTTTGTCAAATACCTTTTCTGCATCAATCGATATGATCATGTTGTTCATTTCCTTTTTCTTATTTGTATGATTGATTACCTTGCATGTTTTTCTAATGTTGAACCATCCTTGCATCCCTTTTATGAAATCCACTTGGTCATCATGTATTATTTATTGATGTGCTATTGGATTCTGTTGCCTAAGGTTTTGTTGAGAATTTTTGCATCTATGTTCATAAATGATATTGGTCTATAGCTTTCTTTTTTAGTGATGTCCTTCCATGGTTTTGGTATGAAGGTATGCTTGCTTCATGAAAAGTATTACAGAGTTTTGCATCCTCTTCTATATTCTGTCAACTTTTTTTCTGGTTGTTCTGGCCCTTTTCGAGAGTGGCGTGTTAAAATCTGCCACTATAATTGTAGATTTATCTATTTATTTCTTCAATTCTAGTAAGGTTTACTTCATGTGTCTTGGTGTGCTTTCATTGAGAGTGTAGATATTTATTATGGTTATGTAGTCTTGCTCAACTGACCCTTTGAGCATAAGATAGTATTCACCTTTGTCTCTTAT
>NW_006408548.1:9722964-9726629 GCF_000296735.1 Chrysochloris asiatica | reverse complement strand
GAGCATTTGAATTTGTCTCCATTTCACACTACTGAATTCTCTCAGACATATTCAAAACCTGCTCTTCCTCCTCTAGAAAGCCTTTGTCTGTTTCCAGCTCATTTGTCTCAGCTACTCTCTTCTGTTTTTGGACATGTTTTGATATCGTTCATTGTTTTTTGTTTGTCATTTCTGGTAGTTATGTGTGTGTTTTTTTAAAGCTTAAGTGAATATTTGTTTGTTGTTAAGCTAACTGGGTGTCTCCTGGTGAATGATCAGGAAATAGGCTTCCCTTTTCACACGTAATGCTTAGCAGGTGTTGTTAGCTCTTGTCTCAGTGGTGGAATATTATAGGGTATGCTGATAGCTTGGCTATATGGCCAAGATTGCTGTCTCTTCTTGGTAATGTTGGAAGAAAAAGCTCCCACCTCCAGGAAAGATGTGTGATGAGAAGGACCAAAAGCACAAGTAATATAAATGCAGAGACAAAAACCACCCCTTTGGAACATAAATGAAGCTGTGGTCGACTGTTCCGAGCTACACAGGCAGTGTGTGTGCAAGGTAGAAGCCTCCAGTAGTGGGTAAGGGTGTCCACTCTCTCAGGCCCCTCCTCTAGTCACTATAGTAGAGGTGCGCAGGTAGATATTGAGCAGTTAATGGGAGAAAGATTGCCCACTATTTTTGTCTCTGAAGGTCAGTTATATATCTGCGTATGCACAGTGCAATTCTCGGGATGGTTGATTACTTTTATGTTGGGGTTTTACAGATTGCTTTGTATGGGTCCTGCTCAGGGAGCTCACATAGTGCAGCAGCTGTGAATGGGACTGTGAACAACAAGGTCAGCAACTTGAACCTACCAGCCACACTGCGGGAGAAAGGTGAGGTGCTCTGCTCCTGCATAGTCCCACAGCCCCAGAATCCCCGCACAGGGTTGCCTTAGTTGGAACCAATACCAAGGCATACAGCTGTCAATGATCCTGCTGGAGAAAAAAAATTAAGGTTGTGTCTCTGTGGGTGATATCATAAGTTGCCATCAAGCTCCCTCTCTCTGTACCATGGGAAAACTTTCCTGCTTGAGGTTGTCTGCAATGAAGGGGATGAGCAAAAAAAGAGGGAGAAATATGTAGTCTCCCTCTTTTTTTTTTTTTTTTCAAATGTCTCTGCACCACTTTTAGCGCTGGTTTTCTGAGGTGGACTGGCTGTAGCCCCACCCTATGAACTCTGCCAGGGTGGCGTGCGTGCCTGCCAAGGGAGTCCTGTCTCTAGATTCCTAACTCACAGTATTTTCGTGATTTTTTTCACTTGCGAGTGCGAGGAACTGACATTCTGGATCTTATGGTAGATCTGGAGCTCTGGAGTTGTTCTATGAGCACTTCTTTCATGGGATCCCAGTACCTTCACAACATAGAGTCCCCTACCTGTTTTTCGCTGCTATCACTCAAACTGGAAAACCCTCATTGGAATTCTTAAAACATAGAGCAAAACATTTTCTCCCTAAATCTGTAGCTTATTCCATTTTGTTGACTCTTTCCAATTCAAGGATTTTCAGAGTTTTTAAAGGTCAAAGATGCGGAGTGGTGGTGGAGATTTCTCCTCTCAAGTTCTGTCTTGCTTTCCTTTAATGCTATATATTTACATTATGTTCAAGTCACGTATTCATTATCCTACTACAGGTAATCATTGGTTTGACCCTTAAAAAGTACACCATTGCTTCTTTTTTTGGGGCCATACTACCAAAGCCTATAACTCAAAGTTTTGTTAACATTATATAAATTATTAATTGAGCTCAAACTTTTCAAGAACATCAGAAAGGATGGATAACTTCTGAATTCAATTTATGAAGCAAGCATAGCCATCATGGCAAAACAAGGCAAGTAAATAACTAAAAAAGAAAATTATAAACCAATATCACTCATGAATATTGATGCAAAACTTTTCAATAAAATCGTAGCCAACAGAATTCCATAATATATCAAAAAAAAACAACAAAAAACCCACACAATACATCATGACCAACTAGGATTCATGCCACATATGCAATGATCATTCAGTATTAGAAAAATAATCACTGTAATCCACTACATATGTAAAATAAAGGGAAAGAACCACATGATACTATCTCTTCATGCAGGAAAGGCATTTGAAAAAATCATATATCTGTTCTTGATAAAATACCTTGTGAGTGAAATTCCCACTTGAAAGGACATACAGACAAATCTGGAGCAGCTAGAGGAACAGAAGATACTACTTGAAAGAAAGATCAGCAGGAAAAAATAAAAAAAATAAAGCAAGCTGTTTGGCTGTTATAAGAATAAGCAAGCTGTCTGCCTGGGAGCCAACAAAGCAAGAAAAGTAAGCCCTTCAGAATAAACCCCCTCCAAGACTGAAACTCAAAGGAACACACGAGTAGGCTTGCAAGCTCGCTGATGAGTGCTTTGGTCTACTTGTAACTGAAAGTGGGGGAAAGGCAGCAATGAAGACATGGGCTACGTTCAACTATGTTCCATATACACCCGTTGACCTTGATATCAGAGAGAGAAGAGGAAGGTCTGGTTGGTCTGAAATTTAGGAAGACTTGGGGATTCCTGGGCCCATGGACAATAACTTAGCCACTTGGGGCTAGAGCTGAAAGTGAAACATCCAGCTGATATAAAGTGATGAGAGGCATGCAAGACCTCCCGAACTTGTAGATAGTACCCATTTGACCTAGCTTTGATGGCTTGCTGATCAGAACTCAACTAGAGGAATTTAAAGAAGTTTTATACAGGAAGCAAATGTAAAACTGTTGCAATTTGATTTATTTGACCTTTGCTTATGCATGTAGTTGCTTAAAATTCCAACTGGGAAGGAAGGAGTCTTCACATCAAGGATCAAGTCTATCTGCTTAGTATACAGGGTTGATAGAGATGGGTAACTTAGACATTGGCTACTAGAAATTGGGTGCTATAAAGGCACAAAGTTGATAGCAACAAAGTTTTCAAGAGTGTGCTTAGATTCTGGAGGAGGGGGTTAAGGTAGAATTCCACTGCATAGTTTTCGTCTTGTCTAGATGGATCTGGTGAAAGGGAATGGGGGAAGAGTAGGGATAGATTCTTTTGATTCAAAGATGAGTAATTGTTATTATGACTAATTGTGATTTTCACAACTGTAAAGGTAGAAGTTGTGAAACAAAAAATGGTCAGTAGTTAATCTTTCATTCCAGGAATGAAGACTCTAAGACCATCAAGTGGGAAGAGCATGAGTGGAGAGTGGGATCCTAACCAGAGAAGCAGCAACACCACAGATGGAGGCAGAGGTGATAGCATGGAGAGATAGAGCAGCTAGAGACTCTAGACTCATGAAAAGAGAAGGGCTGTGTGCTGGTGGGCAGGAGGCTGGCTGCAAAAGGTGCCCTTTGGTTGTTTAAATGATTAGATATTCCTACATGTATTTGTGTACATCAGGAAAACAAAAACAAAACAAAACAGGGAATAGAAGCAAATACTGTTAACCAATGTTGCATGGAAGGGATTGTAATCATTGCAGTGAAACAAAATATGATTTGATTAGTTCATGGCTGATGATCTGTCCTACAAAGTTATAACTCAGTTCACAATGAAAGCTTACCAAAAAAAAAAAATAGGAATAGATGAGCAATTTATCAATATAGTTAAAAGCATATATACAAATATAACATCCAACTTACT
>NW_006408548.1:9718900-9721989 GCF_000296735.1 Chrysochloris asiatica | reverse complement strand
AACTGCAAGGTCGGTGATTCAAGCTCACCAGCTGCTCCTTGGAAACCCTATACAGGGTTGCTGTGGGTTGGAATCAACTCAATGGTACTTAACAACAACAAAAACCCAAATCAATCTATAGATATAATTCAAGTCCAATTCATATTCCAGTGTCATTTTTTAAAGAGATGGAAAAACTGACCAGTAACTTTATATGGAATGAAAAGAAACCTTAGTTATGCAAAGCATGACTTAAGAAACAGGCCATTGTTGGAGGCCTCTCACTTCCTGACCTCAAAATCTACTACACAGCTACAGTGGTGAAAACAACTGGTACAATGATCAATGGAACAGAATTGAAAATGTAGAAGTAAAGTCATCCACATACAGTCTATTGATCTTTGACAAAAGACCAAAACACATTAAATACTTACAAATGGTGCTGGCAAAATTAGAAATGCATTTTCAGAAAAGTGAAATAAATGCATATCTCATACTATTTACAAAAACAAATTCAACATGGATCAAAGACCTAAATGTAAAACCTAAACAATAAAAATCAAGGGAAAAGATAGAGGCTGTGATGCATTGTATACATATACTGTCAAACAACTGAAAACTCACAATGTAGAAAACAAAATACGACTGGGACCTCCTGAAAATTAGACAGTTTAATTTCATCAAAAGATTTTGCCAAAAGAGCTAAAGAGAGCTCACAGACAGGAAAAGAGGTTTCAGTGACATTTCAGACAGGGGACTAATTTCTAAAATGTAGAGAAAACTGCAACACTTCTACAAGAAAAAGGCAAACATCCCTATTGAAAAATTGGCCAGGGACATGAAGAAACACCTCACCAAATAACCATTCATTCAGCCATGTGAAGAAATATTCATGATCATTTGCCATTAGGGAGATGAAAATCCTAACAATGAGCTATCATCCCACCTGAGCATTAATAACAAAGTTGAAAAAACTGAAAACAACAAATGCTGGTTAGGGTGTGGAGAGACTGGCACCACCTTACATTGCTAATGGGAGTGTAAAATTGTGTAACCACTGTGGGAAATATATATACACACCCATATTCATCGCGGCATGGTGCACATTAGAAAAATATAGAGATGACATAAATGCCTATCTCAATGGAATAATGGATAAATAAACTTTGATACATGCACACAATGGAGGAATAAACAACACTGAAGAACAATGATGAATCTGTGAAGCACTTCATACTGTGGGTGAATATGGAGGGCGTTATGCCGAGTGAAATTAGTTAATCAAAAAAGAACAAATATTGTATAAGGCTATTATTGTTAAAAGTCAAGATGGTTTTCATACTAAAAGAAACATTTTTTGGTTCTTACCAGGAGTGGGAGAGAAGGGAGAATGGAAACAGAAGTCAGACATCAAATGATGTATTTCTTTGGGCAAATTTGTTGCGCAAGATCTTTTTAAAGTGTCTGAGACTAAAGATGGAGTCCTGGTGTGGCATTGTGGGTGAATGATCCAGACTACAAGGCCATTTGAATTGCAAGGTTGGTGGTTCAAGCTCACCAGCTGCTCCTTGAAAATCCTATACAGGGTTGCTATGGGTCGGAACTGACACGATGGCATGTAACAAGAACAAGAGTAAAGATACCAGTTTGAGAACTCAGGTGCACCTGACCCAATCCATGGTATTTTCAGTAGCCTCATATGCAAATGAAAGTTGGGCATGGAATAAGGAAGACTAGAGAAGAATTGATGCATTTGAGTTAAGGTTTTGGAGCAGAATATTAACAGTACCATGGACTGTCAGAAAAACAAACCAATCTGTATTGGAAGAAGTATAACCAGAGTGCTCCTTAGAAGCCAGTATGTCAAGATTTGGTCTCTCATATTGTAAACATATAATCAGGAGGGACCGGTCCCTGGTCATGCTTACTAAAGTAGGTGGTCAAGTAAAAGAAGGAAGACCCCTAACGAGATGGATTGTTACTATGGCAGCAGCAATGAGCTCAACCATAATGATGATTTTGAGGTTGTTGCAGGACTGGGCGGTGTTGCATTCTGTTGTCCAAAGGTTGCTATGAATTGAAACCACCTGAACAACAAATATCTTTGATACAAATACACCCATGAATGTAGTGGAGCTTGTTGTTGTTAAGTGCTGTTGAGTCATTTTTGACTCACAGTGATCCTGTATAGGATTTCTAAGGAGTGGTTTGTGAGCTTGAACTGCCTACCTGGCAGCTCAAACTGACTTTGTAGTCTAGCACATTAGTCCACAGTGCCACAGGAGGACTCTATGGTAGATCTTACAGAGGACAAGATGAGGTAAACGTCTTAGAATATATCAAGAATCTTAAGGCAAGGAGTTGCTTGACTTCGGGGCTCAGGCCCATAGTCTCATGGGACATCATGGCCAACTGATATAAGATGGTCCACAAAGACAATGCCATGCATCCTACTTTGGTATGTAAATACTAGGATCTTAAAACCTCATGAGCAGCCATCTAAGGTGAAACTATTGGTCTCTCCATGTATGGAAGAAAGAAAACTGATGAACATTTGGCGATGCTTGTAATCAACTTGTCTAAAGGACCTATGGAACATGTGAACATCGGTCACCATGACTCTGAGACCATAAGACAAAATGGTGCCAGGCTACCACTAAGAACTGCTCGGACAGGTCACTGATATAGCAGTAGAAAATGTGAAACAAAGCTCACAATTATACAAAAAGATTGGATTTACAGGTGGTTAGAAGGAGATTGGAGGAACACTACCCTCAACTACCATTCAGGTTTGGAACAGAACTTAAGTAGATGGTTACAATGGGGAGACAACAAACCAGTAAAGAAAGCTCAACTATTCAAGATCAGAAGAATCACATTTGCCTATGTACAAAGTTAAGAAGGGATGGGAAGGAGGTGTGGAATAGAAATAAGAACTACAAGGAATTGTTGTACAATGGAGGGAATTGCAGTTATGGAGATGAAGCAAAGATTATGATTTGTTGAATGTAGAACTGATGATCTGCTCTGCAAAACTTCACTCATTCACAATCAAAAGTTTTTTTAAAAATCTAGTAGTACATTAATTACTTTAATTTATGTGAAAATTA
>NW_006408548.1:9717676-9718785 GCF_000296735.1 Chrysochloris asiatica | reverse complement strand
CACATAAATAATACATATCAGGAATTTGCTATTCTAAATAGTTTAATTTGGAGGTTAGTATATTTCATTCATTCTAGACTGTATATTTTCATGTCATAGCACTCTGACATCATGATGTACTCTTCATCATGACTGTATTATAGTCTCTTTCAGTCAAACAACTGTCTTGGCAAAAAACAAAAAAATTGCCTGCTCATATATCAACTTAGTTGTGATCTATACTGGTATGTTTAGAGAACTTTAGTTCTCAGTGTTTCATTCTATACACCATTTTAAGGAATATTTGAGGAAGAATATGAGTCTTAATTTTTGTTCAAAATATTCCAAAAATACCTTCTGTCGAGATATTTAAAAAGTCAAAATCAGGACTGTCAGAATAAGTATCAGAAGCTTGGAAGCACAATTTACAAATGCCTGTGAAGCATCTTCTTAATAAAAGCTACCTCATTAACAACTGGTTGATCAAGAATAATATTTGCACATAAAACTTAGATAATAATACCTTTAAGTTGAAAAGTGTTAAAGAAAAAATCAGACTCAGAATGTCATGGTGTGTTATGTGTTTTTAATTTTATTGATATTCTTCTTTCTAAAAGTGCGTTGGTGTTGTTGAATGCCATCGAGTCGGGTCTGATTTATAGAGACCCTCTGTGGAGATTCCAAGGGAACTCTGGTAGCGTAGTGGTTACGAATCGGGCTGCGAATCACAAGGTCAGCCATTCGAAACTACCAGATGTTCTGTGGGAGAAAGATGAGGCTTTCTGCTCCCATAAAGCTTTACAGCCTCAGAAACACTGTACCCAGTCGCTATGAGTCGGAACTGACACCACGGCACTTAACAACAACAATAGTGGGGTTTCCAATGAGTCGCCGGTGAGTTTGAACCACCAACCTTGTGGTTCAAACCAACCTTGTGATCCAGTGCTTATCCTACAGCACTACATCAGGACTCCATAATTGCGCTATAGTAATAGAATGTATTTTTATATGAAAATACATCTGAGTTCTTTAAATAAGTATAAAATAAATAATGTAAGTGATAAGACTGTGTGTACATTTTTAATTGGCAGCTGTTTTTATCCATTCATTATTGTGTTGTTGTTAGGCAC
>NW_006408548.1:9713705-9715620 GCF_000296735.1 Chrysochloris asiatica | reverse complement strand
TCGTGGACTTGTTTTCATTTTCTTCAGTTTCAGTTTGACTTTGCATATGAGTAATTGATGGTCTGTTCCACAGTCTGCCTCTGGCCTTGTTTTGACTGATGTTATACAGCTTTTCCATCATCTCTTTCCACAGAAGTAGTCAATTTGATTTCTATGTATTGCATTTGGTGAGGTCCATGTGTATAGTCATCTCTTATGCTGTCTAAAGAAGGTATTTGAAATAAACAAATCAATGATTTTGCAGAAATCTATCCTTCATTCTTCAGCATCATTTTTATCACCAATGCCATATTTTCCAACTACTGGTCCTTCCTCTTTGCTCCTAACCTTTGCATTCCGATCACCAGTAATGAGCAATATATCTTGATTGCATGTTTGATCAATTTCAGATTGACGAAGTTGATAGAATTCTTCTTATTTCTTCTTCACTGGCTTTAGTATTTGGTGCGTAAATTTGAACAATAGTCGTATTAACTGGACTTCCCTGTAAGCTCATGGATATTATCCTATCACAGACAGCGTTGTACTTCATGACTGATCTGGATACGTTCTTTTTGACAATGAATGCAATACCATTCCTCTTCAGTTTGTCATTCCCTGCCTAGTGAGCCATGTGGTTATCAGATTTTAAATGGCCAATACCAGTCCATTTCAGCTCACTAATGCCTAAGATTTCAATGCTTATGCATTCCACTTCATTTTTCACTTCTGATTTTCCCAGATTGATACTTCATACATTTCATGTTCTGATTTTCAATGGATGTTTACAGCTGTTTCTCTTTATTTTGAGTTGTGCCCCATCAGCAAATGAAGGTCCATTCATAGGATGCATGAAATGGTGTATGAAATAATAACATCTTAGAATTAATACAAAACTTTAGGTTTTTAAAATAGTAAATTTAGTGCACAGTAATAAAACTCTGGTTTTTATTAAAAGTTTTATATGATCGTCCCTATAAAGGTCAATTCTGATTGTGCTTACTACTTACTAAGATGTAAAGAATAACAAACATCAGACTAAATATAAAATCATATTAAGTCAGAAATTGAGCCAGAAATTGTTTCTTTGTCATTGATACCAGCTCTGAATTTCTTTTTGGCCAAGCACTTAATTTAAGGGAAAATTCTACCCAACCAGCCCCCAAACCTTTGTTTATTTGGTGATTATTTTAACCAGAAATTTATCATTTCACTTTCACTAAATATATGTCATGAAGTATTTAGAGACTTGCTGTAGATAGTATTTAAACTGATATTACAGTAATATGCTTTAATGATTTACAGAAAATTCATGTGCTTCAAGATAAACAACTTAATGTAAATCAGTAGGGATATGCCAAATATGTAAGCCTTATTATTTTAACATTTCATTCTCATAAACCTTATTCTTTATTTAAACCAACATAAATCCTTATAATAGAAAATAACATTTTTTTTATGACAGTGTTGTTGTAATTATCTATTATATGTATTTTAAAAGATGTATTCAGAAGAGGACTTTCGGTGATTCCCTGACCAGGCAGCTCAGGTAGGGCAGTCTTGGGGAAAAGGGGCAGAATCACACATAAGAAACCTCTGTCTAGCAGACAGACAGCCTTTGAAAAAACATAAGATCTTATATTTCAACATTCTGAACTAGTTTTTTTAAAAGATCAAATTGCTGAGGAATTACGGGCATTTTGAGCTTTTGCCTGCCTGCACGCGGCTCCTGCTTCCATGCCCACGCCAGCGAGTGCCTCTGCCCCCTGCAGACCTTGGAATACAGGGCTAGAACAACCCCACTTAGAAGGCTGCATTTCCAGAGAAAAGGAAGCATAAACTAATAAAGCCAAACAAATGGAATGGGATATCAGCATGGATATCAGAAAATTTGGGGTACCCACAGTGCAGAGAGACTGAGAGAGGCATTTTTTAC
>NW_006408548.1:9709534-9710560 GCF_000296735.1 Chrysochloris asiatica | reverse complement strand
GGATTGGAACCATGGCAATGAGATGATATACGATGGAATGAATGTAAAACTAAAGTTCTCCCATGTAAACTATCATGTAATTCACAATAAAACAACAACAACAAAAATGTATTCAATCATAATCGGGAAGAGAGAATGGTGATACTATGCAATAACATAATACTATCTATTCTTTCTTTGCTTAAAATTATTGATTTTAGTTTACCAGGAGTATATTTCCCCATCATATAATTTCAAAAGCTGAGTAAGGCCAAAGAAATGCATTATTTCTTTCAGATATCAGAAATGTCGGAGGGATAATGGTAACCTTTACATTATGTAGCTTACTAGTAAGTACTTTGTACAAACAACTATTAGCATTTATCTCATCATAGATTTATTATTTATGGGCAAGTCTATCAATTGAACCTAACCATGCGCTTTTTGGAAGCAGGAAATCTTAGCTGTTTCATCTTTAAATCCACATTACCTAGCAGAGATCTTGGTCTATTTTAAGTGCTCAATAAAGTATAGTGAATAAAATGTATGCTACATGAGGCACTGAGATTTATCTGCGCTGTCCTTTTTGCCCAACTAACTATCTGAAATAAACTAATTAATGAGGATAAAAGTTTATTGAGCTTCCTTCCAAATTCAGAACTCTTGTGAAACAAATAATTTTCTAGAAGAGGAACATTTTTTTATACTACATTTGTGCACCTGACATTTGAGTGGCTACTAAGCTACCCTTTTCACAGTAGATCTCCTTTCAATGCTCTCTTGTCTGCCTCAGTTACAGACAGAAGAAGGTATCCCTCCATGACCTTGCTCCCCACAGTCTCCAGACCAGCTGCATGTCTGGGACAAGCAGGTTTTCAGTAGATCACCAAACAGCTTCACTGGGTTTTAATATTTATATACTTATCATTTTAAAAGCTCTAATTCAGTCTTTAATAATATGTCCTCTCTGAATGCTTGCACTCAAATGTTAGATTGTTGAGGATGTTGAGAATGATGTATAAAAATGGAAAATAATTTTTGGGTGGG
>NW_006408548.1:9688405-9709128 GCF_000296735.1 Chrysochloris asiatica | reverse complement strand
TATGAGTTGGTTCCGACTTGATGGCACCTGACAACAACAACAATGTATATCATTAAGGAAATGGTTTTCTGAGGCAGCTTTTAGTGCCCTGCATTTGTTATTTAGAACCCTATTGCTCACTGTGATTTTTCCTAGAATTATAAGTTTAAAACCTGAATATTAGTGTGTCTCCATGATATCAGAAGCAGTTGAATAAAGGGACAGGAATCTCTTCACTTGGAGCAGGATATTATTTTATAGAGGGTGAAATTTATTTTTAAAATCTTAGTCCCTGACTCTGCATGCTTGCACTTCTATAATTTTGCCTCTTTTATATCAGGTTCCATGACCTACCCCCTGCCTTTTGCACATGTTTTTCTCTTTTTTCAAGTCCTAAGATCTTTCTTTAATTCCTACAGTTCAACAGTGTGAATTTTAAAGTGACTTCTATTCCAAAGGTTTGAGAAACCTATTATTTTAAGAAAGGATTTGGTAAATTTAGCTCTTTTTACTAAGTTTAGGTATGTAAAAGAAATTTTATTTAGATGTAAGTTTCTAAAAATTAATGCCTTCTTTGAATAATGTCTCGATGAGAATCTCACACCAACTTTTCAGTAATGCAACTCAAGTCAGTTACCCTAACAGATGTTTCTACAGAGAATTCTTCGTTTCAATGCACTACCTATGCTCCATGCATATTTCAGATAGCAATGGACATTATGAGAAGAGAATAAACAGGACAAATCTTAGGCAAAAATTGAATGAGACCTGATGAAATCAAAGAAAAACCCATTGACATCCTGATTTCTTACTCTTTCTTTTTCTTTCTCCCTTCTTTGCTTTTCCTCTTTACAGACTCCCAGAACTGTAGGGAAATTTAGAAAATCAAAACCAAAGAATCAAAAAGAGATTTTCTGAATCAAGAAATAGGGCAAATGGGGACACATGTGATAGTTGAATATAGAATGTAGCAGAATAATGGTAGATATAGAGTTGAACCGTCATTCAGGTATAGGCAAAGCAAAGCCATTCGTATTTTTGAGCCTGTACTCATATTGTGTACAAAATATATACTATACTTCTGACATGTTTTCAGGAATGACCAGTACCTGGAAAAAGACATCATGCTTGATGGTCTGCAAGAAAAAGGAAGACTTTCAGAAAGATGAGTTTGGACTTCAGCCGTTGCAATGGGCTCAAAAGTAACATTTGTGAGGATGATGCAGGGCCTGGAAATGTTTCTTTCTGTTGTGCATAGGGTTGCTCTGAGTCAGAACTGGCACAATGGCAACATTGTTTTGTACGAATCAGTGAAGTCTATATTTTATCTAGGTTTAATTCTCACAGCAACTCTATGACTTAGAGATTGCCATTTTTACTAGTGAGCAAAGGTTGTTGTTGTTGTTAGTGCCATCGAGTCAGTACCGTCTCATAGCAACCCTATGCACAGCAGAACGAAACACTGCCCGATCCTGGGCCTACCTCACTATGTTGCCATGTTTGAGTCCATTGTGCTGCTATTTGGCCAATCCATTTCATTGGGGGTCTTCCTCTCTTTCTCTGACCCTCCAGCTTACCAAACTGATATCCATCTCCAGCGACTGGTACCTCCTGACAATATGTCCGAAGTATGAGAGATGGAGCTTGGCCATCTTGGCCTCCAAGGAGCACTCTGGCTGCACTTCTTCCAACACAGATCTGTTGGTTCTTTGGCAGCCCATGGCACTTTCAATATTCTCCTCCAACACCATAACTCAAAAGCAGCAATTCTTCTATGGTCTTCATGATTCAATGTCCAACTTTCGCATGCATATGAAGTTATTGAAAATATGATGGCTTGGGTCAGGTACATCTTAATCTTCAAGCTGACATCTTTGCTGTTCAACACTTTAAAAAGGTCTTGTGCAGCAGACTTTCCCAATGCAATATTTTGTTTGATTTCTTGACTGCTTGACTGTTAGTGTTCGTAGTTGATCCAAGAAGAATGAAGTCCTTGACAGCTTCAGTCTTTTCTCCATTGATAAGAATGTTGTTTATTGGTCCAGTGGTGAGGATTTTTGTTTTCTTTACATTGAGATGTAATCCACATAGAAGACTGTGCTCTTTGATCTTCATCAGTAAATGTTTTAAGTCCTCTTCACTTTCAGCAAGCAAGGTTGTATCATGTGCATATCGCAGGTTGTTAATGAACCTTCCTCCAATCCTCATGCCACATTTTTCTTCATATAACCCAGCTTCTGGATATTTGCTCAGCATACAGGTTGAATAAGTATGGTGAAAGTATATAACCCTGTCACACACCTTTCTTAATGTTAAACCATTCAGTGTTTCCATGATCTGTTTGAACCACTGCCTCTTAGTCCATGTACAGATTCCTCATGAGCACAATTAAGTGTTCTGGAATACTCATACTTCACAATGTTGTCCATAGCTTGTCATGATCCACACAATCAAAAAGTGTTCACGTAGTCAATAAAGCACAGGTAAACATCTTTCTGATATTTTCTGCTTTTAGCCAAGATCCATCAGACATCAACAATGATATTCCTTGTTCCACAGCCTCTTCTGCATCCAGCTTGAACATCTGGAACTTCTCTGTCAATGTATGCTTGTAGCCATTTCTGTATTACCTTTAGTAAAAGTTTACTCTTATGAGATTTCTAAGAGATTGTCTAATGATTTTCACATTCCGTTGGGTCACTTCTCTTTGGAATGGGCACAAATGTGGATCTCTTCCAATCAGTCGGCCAGATAGCCATCTTTCAAATTTCTTGGCATAGATGAGTGAGTGCCTCCTGTGCTGCCTCACTTTCTTGAAAGATTTCAATTTTTATTCCATCAATTCATGGTCCCTTGTTCTTT
Organism: Chrysochloris asiatica; assembly: GCF_000296735.1. Taxonomy (NCBI): domain Eukaryota; kingdom Metazoa; phylum Chordata; class Mammalia; order Afrosoricida; family Chrysochloridae; genus Chrysochloris; species Chrysochloris asiatica. The sequence goes on along the minus strand of NW_006408548.1, from coordinate 9,706,287 downwards.
ACCAATTCATTCAGTGTACCTTGGACTTCCTCCTTCAGTATCATTGGCTCTTATCGAACTAGCTGTACATTACTTTCCATATAGCTAGACATTAAAAGCTAATAATGAGTAAGTAAATTTGGTGTGACTCAATAAATGCCAAAATTGCTTTTATTAGTACTTTACATTTTAATGTAGGTACCTGTGTTCAAATGGACAAAACCTGAATTTTTAACATCATGCAGTTAGAAATAGCAGAAAATTAGAAGACCTGATCATTCCTATATATATAACCAAAAGCTTTACTTTGAGTACTATATTAGAAATTAATTCATTTTTTCCTGACTATTAGTAACATCCATTAGAAAATTTAGGATAATTAAAACATGTGCAACAATGCAATAGATAATTATTCATAATTGCATTTGTTAACTATAAGTACAATGAATCTTTTTGTCAAATAACTTTTAATATCAGAACCGTAAATATATTTGAATCATTAAATTTGGAATCTGCTGTTTTTCACTTACTAGTCTATTGCTTGCAATTTTTTATTATGTTAAATTTTATTAGAAAATATTTCAGTTGCTATATATGAATCTTGGGAGAAAGATGAAGCATTCTGCTCCTGTAAAGATTTACAGCCTCGGAAATTCAGTACAGGGTCACTATGAGTTGGAACCAATGCCACGGTACTTAACAACAACAATAACAATCTATAACTCTGTTATACAATTACCCCCTATTAGTGTATATTTAGGACATTTGTTTCCTAGTAGAGAGTAATTGTGAAGTGCCATCAAGTTGGTTCTGATTCATAGTGAATCTGTGTAGAGTTTCCAAGGAGCAGCTGGTGGGTTTGAACTGCTGACCTTGTGGTTCAAAGTCCTTTACTGTTCCTACATCGCCACACCAGGAGTGCAGTAGAAAGATAGACATCCTAATATATAAAACAATGGCTGTTCTTAAGTGTTGCCTAGTTGATCCCTACTCATAATGACCCTGGTGTAGGGTTTCTGAGACTTGCAAAACTTTTTGGGAGCAGTTTAAGATTATTTCTAAGAAGTGAACTTCTTGGTCCAATTATCTACTTGCTCGTTTTATATATATATATATACACACACACATACATACATACATACATACATACATACATACATCAGGGTAACACAGATACAAAATAGTATCTCATTGTTTCATTTTCTTTTCTTTGGTTATTAATAATGTTGGTAAAATGCAAGCTTTCCTTTCCTCCTTCAGTATATGTTTTTTTCTTCAGAAATTAAAAGTTGTGGGAACAAGACACTAGTAGAAATTTCAACCTCAAGTATGCTTCCCATTATGTATCTAAGTCAGTGAATTGACAATGAAAGGCCTGAGAAACTTAAGATATTCAAATGCAGTGAATAATTTGATATTAACCAGAGAATGCTGACAGAGACAAACAAGACATTTTGAATATATGAGTAATTTTGTAACAATTGGCTTCAGTGTTATTATTTGAGATCACTGGAGAGCATGTCTATTGTATAAGAGCATGCATATTTGAATCCTACACCCCTGACTTAAAATTCCAGCTCCATCATTTATCAGTTGGGCAATTTTGATCAATTTATGCATTTTCACTATACAGTGAGAATAAGTAGGGAAAATACACCGTATTGTCTTGAGTTTGAGACAGCTACTATAAATTTACTTGCAATTATGCATTAAATAAGTGATTGTCATTGTTGTTAAGAGACACAGAGCCTTTTCTGACTCATAGCAACCCAGCACAGAGTTTCTGAGGAGCAGCTGGTAAGTTTGAACCACCAACCTTGCAGTTAGCAGTCCAGTACTTATCCTACAGCACCATGCCAGGACTGCTAATAAATGGTAGAATGAATAGTAGTATTAAAAGTTGTTGTTAATGTATTGTGATGGCTTTTATTCTTATGCAAGCCATGCTAACACAGAGGCGAGGTCAACAGTGACCTGTGAGAAACCTATGTGGTATAGTTAAGACGATTCCATAAAAGTATGCCCTATAAACATCAGCCTACCTCTCCCAACTCCCAACAGCTCACTCTCTGCCACTGTTCTGTGAAATCTACGTTTAAAGATTTGATCATTTATCTTAAACTTTATGTATTTTAAAATGGTAAATCTGTAATGATGGACCATTTTGGGTTTCTTTATTAATTTAAATAAATTGTTTATTCATTTATCCTTCAATATGAATTAGTTGATTAGATTCTGAGTACATATTTTAATAATGAGAAAACTGAGTACTGTGTCTGCCTGAGGTGGCAGTGAAGAATTTTTTATCTTGGGGGCATCACTGACTTGGGAAAGGAACAAAAAATGATAGTGATGCATACAAATGGTTAGGAAAGAACTTACTGCATTACAATAGGGAATTTGTCAGACATGAGTTGAGTACAGTAAATGTATTTGGTAAAATTTTTATAGAGCGAAACACATATATTGTATCATGTATTTAGTTGTTGTTTCTAGGTGTCTTTGAGTCAGTTCCAACTCATAGTGACACTGTGCAAAAGAGAATGAAACAGTGCCCTTTGTAGACAAATTGTCCTTCCCACCTTCATACTCAAAATCAGTGGAAAGTCATTGGGTTCTGTGTGTTCTCCTGAAACTAGAGATAGCAGAGTTCTTTTTCCCGAAGGCTGGTGTGGAGTGGCTTATGACACCAGGTTTGTGTTTTCAGCCAAACAGTATCTGTGTCAATGCTTATTTTCCAGGGGCTGACAACCACTCAGGAAAACACGAGCACATTTGTAGGGATCTAGAATTTTCAGAAATGGAGACTGCAGCAAAACTATCACCAGATTTGAATTTTCATTTATTCTCTGGTACATTATTCAGTAGCTGTTGAAGTTGAACTTAGAAGATTAAGTACATGAATATGAAAATTTCTAATTAGAATGATGGTCTCTATTTAAGCATGTTTGGAAAAAAAGGAATAACAGGTAAAATATGATGCTTTGGGAAATCAGGTTACTGTAGAACTGCATTAAGGCTGATACTACTCTAGCTGCCTTTTGTTTCATGATGAATAACTTTGACCCAGTTATCCATTCACCACTTCTCTGTCAGTTTGTCCTACCATTGTGGTTTGTTTGTTGCTGTGAGGCTGGAAGCTACGCCACTGGTATTTTACTAGAAGCAGGGTCATTCATGGTGGACAGATTTCAGTGGAAATTACAGACAGAGACAGATTAGAAGAAGGAAACTTAAACCACTTCTGAAAGGCCAGTTTATAAAAACCTAATAAATAGCAACCAAACATTGTCTGATACAGTGCCAGAAGACAAACCACTCTGGTTGGAAAGGACTCAAAAAATATGACTGGGAAGAGCTGCGTTCTTAAACCATGTTGACCTTAATGTGGATGTGGATGGAGTCAAGCTTTTGGGATCTTCATTTGCTGATGAGGCACTACTCAACATGAGAAGAAACAGCTGCAGACACCCATTAATAATTGTAATGCTGAATGTATCAATCTTGGACAATTTTAAATAATCAGAAATGAAATGGAATGCATAAAAATCAATTTCAAAGGCATTAGTGAGGTGAAAAGGATTGATATTGGCCATTTTGAATCAATCATTCATATGATACACTATGCTGTGAATGACAAATTGATGAGCAATGGCATGGCATTCATTGTCAAAAATAATATTTCAAAGGCTATCTTAAAGTACAAGGTTGTCTGTGATAGAATAATATCAATAAGCCTGCAAGGAAGACCAGTTGATATCACTATTATTAAAACATATAAACCAACCACTAAAGTCAATGATGATAAAATTAAATAATTCTACCAGTTTCTTCAGTCACATATCAATTAAGCATGCAATCAATATGCATTGACAATTACCGGTGATCAAAAGGTGAAAGTTGAAAACAGAAGAAGGATGAATAGTTGGAAATATGTTCTTGGTGATAGAAATGATGCTACAGAAAACATGATGGAATTTTGCAGACTTAATCATTGCAAATACTTTTTTTTCCAGTAGCATAAATAATGACTATATATGTGGAGCTTTGGTATTGTAGTGGGTTATGAGTTGGTATGCTAATCCCAAGGTCAGTAGTTCAAATCTACCAGTTGCTCCATGGGATAAAGAAAGCTTTCTGCTACCATAAAGATTTACAGCCTCAGAAATCCTATACAGGGTTGCTATGAGTCAGAACTGACTCCATGGCACACAGTCATCACCACCCCCACCATACATGTGGAATACATACCATACCAGAAGGAATGCACAGGTGTCAAATTGACTACATCTGTGATAGAAAACAGTGGAGAAGTTCAATATCATCAGCCAAAAGAAGTCCAGAGGCCAACCATGTAACAGACTATCAACTGCTGATACATGAGTTAGGATGAAGCTGAAGAAAATTAAAACAAGTCCACAAGACACAAAATACAACCCTGAAATATGTCACCTGAATTTAGAAACCATCTCAAGAACAGATTTGATGCATTAGACTCTAATGAGTAAGAAACACCATTCACTGCACTTGAATTATGGTGTTGGCAAATGATATTGAAAGTACCATGGACTTCCAGAAGAACAAACAAATCTGTTTTGGAAGAAGTATCACTAGAAGACCCCTTAGAAATGAGGTACTTTGGGCATATTGTCAGGAGGGACCAGTCCCTGGAGAACTATATCATGTTTGGTTAAATGGTCTGTGAAAAAGAGAAAGATACCCAATGAGATGAATTGATACAGTGACAGTAACAATAAGAACAACCACAACTCAAACATGGCAACAATTGTGAGGATTTTTCGGGACCTGGCACTGTTTCTTTTGGACACAGGATCACTACGGGTTGAAATTGACTCAAAGGGTATCTAACAACAACAGTTATTATTATAAATGCTATTATTTAGATTTCTTCCTTCAGTGATAAATTCTAGAAATCTGAAACTACTGTTTGAAGACTTGTTATTTGTGATACAACTTAGTCTTAAAACTTAACTACCTCTTGATATCGAAGAATTCATAACTGCACTTTCATTCTGGCTATGTTCAACACTCGTCTTCCCCACTCTATACCTCAGACCATTTGCCTCCAGCTACCTAATTTCTAGAGCCCTGCTGTAGCACTATAGTATAGGCATTGGACTGTTAACCACAATCAATGTCAGTGGGCCAAACCTACCAGCCACTCCACAGAAATCTTAGGCAGAGTCACTATGAGTTGAAACCAACTCAAGGTCACTTAACAACTAATGTCATTTCTGATTTGCACTACCACTATGAAATGAACCTGGAGAAATTGAATTCAAAGAATTTGCATTGCTTATAGACGACAGTTGGTAGAAGGAAAGTTTAAAAGAGATGAATAGGATTTTCAACATCATTTATGTTGTTGTTGGTAAAAATAAACCATACATATCTCTCTATGTATCCATAAGTGGGTTCCAGATTAAGATAAATGAAATGAGGAGCAAGTTTAAATTTGGCATACAAAAGATGTACCTGGTAGAATTATACTCAGTGACTGTAAGGCAGCTTTATGCAAGAGATAGCCTAAGGGGATACTTAACAAATTTTGGTTCAGAATATGACTCCCCACTTACCTGCTGTGTGACTTTGGACAAGTCTGTTTGTGTGGGGGTTAGTGGCATTCTCTTGTCAAGTGTCTAGGTTAGCCTCTGGCACATATTAATGGCTTCATAACTAGTCACTAGTAGGGAATGAGACAAGGAACATAAATAGTGACATGTCTTCGAACTCTGTTTTATTGTATGTCCGCCCAAATGGTTGAGGAAGGACACCATAGACTGTCTTCCAGGTGATGAGTAGTTGAGTCACATACGTGACTGGTTTTTAGTCAAGTGGATAGAGGTGTTAAGCTAGTAATAGACACCCTGAACAGATTTCCTTAAGATAAATTTACAGAAATATGAAATTTATCTCATAACCCTTACAAACATTTTGGGTCTATCACCATTTATTTGCCTTTGAGGATCATTAAACAAATAATGAATAGCACTCACATAATAGAATTTTTTTTTCATGTTGCTGATGGCTTGATTATGATTCATTACGTATCATGGCTAACATGTATGACATGCAATGCTGCAGCTCATAATTTGAAAATGGTTTCATTCTTAGATGTTCAGTTTGATGAGAAACAAGCCTTGCATTGCAGACTAGAACTGCTTTATAGAGTTCTCTTGGCTGTAATCTTTATGAAAGCAGATCAGCTGGTCTTTGTTCTGTAGCACCTTGCAGTGTGTTTGAACTTCACCAATGAGAAAATTGCTAAATTATTCTACAGATAGTCCCTGACTTACAGTGTATTTGAGGTGCAATGGAAAGCTCTTATGGCCATCATTTATAACATGTCTGACATATAGTGTTACAGTTTGTAACTGGATGATACTATTGTCAGATGTTCAGTATTGTGATAAACTGTTCAGAATGTTGTATTAATAAAGAGATTGAGAATAAAAGGCAAGGATATGAAAATGATTTTTCAAATCAAATATTCAACTTATGTCAGAACTAACTTCTGGAAAAGTTGTCAGGTTTGAAGCCCGTCTTAAGCTGAGAATTACCTGTATTTATTAGTATATGCCCTTTGTTTTGCCTGCCAAGATTCTACTTACTCTTTGTTGTATAACATTATCCTAATTTCCGTCTGCAAAATGTTTGTCAGTTTTCAGTTCATGGGGTTTGTATGGTCCTCTGAGAAAGGAACTTCTAAATTAAGAGTGCTCATTCAGAGCACAGGACTACCCTAAGCTCAGTTGTTATTTCAGGAGTTAGCACATCACCCATGTCAATTCAAGGTGAAATCTGGGGCATTTATGGCAAAGGAACATAGGTGAAAACTTGAACCTGTCAGTAGTCATTTTGCTGTTATTAGATTATTAAGAGAGAAACTAGTATGGAGATGGACTGAAGAGAGCTGACTTCTGTCACTTTCTTGATAACCTGGATCAGGCTGTACCTGAAGTTAAATAAGAACCAATCATTTTTCTTTGTTAGCTTCATTAAGTTTGATTTGGGGTTGTCCATAATTTTTGCAGCTTAAGTAGAAGTGGCTAATATAATCACTCGGCTCAGTACCTTAATTATCATGCAATATGGAGTAATGATTAATTCTTCATAGTTCCCATGATGGAATTAAAAATTAAATTTCTTGTTAATCAACAGTGTTTGATTGTTCTAGAATTCAAAAGAGCTAGAATGTTCTAGAATTCAAAAGAGCATTTCTTGAAACTTGATGACATAATTTTGCATCTTCTATGAACGCAAACCTTTAGCAAAAAGCCATAACTCTACTGAAATGCTTAATTTACATTTAAAATAAATACATATGTAGGTCAAACATGGGAGAAGTCTGAAGGAATCTCTTCATTTCATCAAAATAGAATCTCCTGAGAAGATAGAAATGTGCATTTGCTGAACTTTTTCTTTTCTTTCTTTTCTTTTTTTTCTTCTCATTTTGTTGTACAATAGATCGTTTGTATGTTTCTCTGTACCCTTTTCATTCAGGATAAAAGCAACACATATAACTGCCAGCTCCAATCCACTCTCTGTAGATTGATTTCCTCAACAGCTTTCATCTCAGCAGTTGCTAATGTCATAAATAGGCAGACTTTGAAGTCTGATGGTGGGGACAAGAGCAGCATAACTCCTTAACTGTACAGCTACCAGGAAACTTCTTTGGAAACCACAATTTTAGTGTCCAATTCAGAATTAGGTAGCCTTACTTGAAGATTGTAGAAGTAATCACTGACGATTGATACATGCCAATTTCCTTCCTTCTTCTCTTAGATCTCTGAGTGTGCAAATGATTGAAACACTCAGGTGCTATCAGAAAGTTGGTAGTTCGAGTCTGTGCAGATGCACTCCAAAAGAAAGGCTTTGTAATCCACTTCCAGATTGTTGTTGTTATGTGCCGAGGAGTCGGTTCCGACTCATAGCGAGCGACCCTGTACATACAGGGTTTCCAAGGCTGTAAATCTTTATGGGAGCAGAAAACCTCATCTTTCTCCTGCAGAATAGCTGGTAGTTTTGAACTGCTGACCCTGAGATTCACAGCCCAATTCATAACCACTATGCTACCAGTGCAAATACCATATGCAGCACAGTTCTCTTCTGACACACATGGGGTCACTCTGTCATAAAACTGACTTTATTTAAACTGATTTGGTATTTTCTGCCTCTGGTTGGAATACAAACTTATGGCCAACTGCATTCTCAGGATGAATCTGGAGAGAATGAGGGATGTAGCATATGGATCTCTTGGGAAATCCCTGCCCATTTAATGGACATTATCAGTGTGTTCCTTTTCTGTATTTTAGGGGTAAGGGATAAAGATGAAAACCAAGTGATACTTGAAAAAGAGAAGTTAGAAGAAAGACTTGGCTCTTGCTTCTCCCTGCTTCATTTGCTTTTCCATTTACAGTACTGCATTGCTCTGGTAGCGTAGTGGTTACGAATCGGACTGCTAATCTCACGGTCAGCAGTTTGAAACTACCAGCTGTTCTGCTGGAGAAAGAGAAGGCTTTCTGCTCCCGTAAAGATTTATAGCCTCAGAAACCCTATACAGGGTTGCTATGAATCAGAACCGACTCCACAACACATAACAACAATGACATTGCAGGGGTCCTTGAGTGGTGAAAATGCTTGAGACAGTTGGCTACTAACTGAATGTTCAGACAGTTGAGTCTGCTGAAAGATAAGCACTGGGCTGCTGACCACAAAGTCAGCAGTTCAAACCCACCAGAAGCACCTAGGAAACCTGTACAAGGTTTCATGGGTCAGAACCGCACTCGACAGACAGAGAAGCACCTTGGAAGGAAAGCCTGACAGTCTACTTCCAAAATGATCAGCCGTTGAGAACCCCATGGAGTACAGTTACACTCTGACACACGCGTGGTTGCCATGAGTCCGTATCAACCTGACAGCAACTGTTTTAGACTTTGCAATCTGAGCAGATAGTCACAAAAAAAATTTGCATTGTTTGTGGTTTGCTTTGAACTCTTGGATAAAATGTGGCAGTTTAAATTTCCAGTTTAATGGGTAAGTAGACCAGAGTCTTAAACAGTTAATTTTCTTAGGTCTGTCCCCTTTTATCCTCTTCATCCTACTCTTCCAAGCTTCTTTTATGTCATTTTCTACTGACAAAGAGGAGGAGGTCTGGAGAATTTCTGCTAAAAAGTGTCATTGACTACATTCATTGAAAACATCATTGCTTGGATTCTGATTCCATAGTTCAGAATTTTCTTACTTTCCTGTCTCCTAGCTGTGTTCTTTAATTTTTCCATCTGCCTCTTATGTCTCTGTTTCTCTCATTTTCTCTCCTTCCTGTTTTTATGTGGCTTTTTCAAGCTTTCCCCCATACAACTTTCTGTAGTCACTTTCTTCTCCTTCTCTCTCTCACTGTGCATTTATGTTCAACTTCCCTCTTTAAAAATTTTCTTTTTCTGAAACTCTGACTCCTAAGGCTCTGGGCTACTACAGCCCAGGGTGCCTTAAAAGTATCTTAGATCTTAGAGAAGAGGCCTTGGAGATTTAATGGGACAGTCAGCATTCCATGCTCGGCATGAATGACTGAGAATTCACAATTCTCCGTGGCAGGAGATTTTTCCAGAGGCCCTGTCCATGATCTGTAATGCTTTCATGCTAGAATTTGGCATTTCCAGATGTGATATTAAGGCTGCAGCCTGTTTGCTTACAAAAGCAACTCTAAAGCTTAGCCTTTTTTAATTATTGAAAGAAAGCTGTTTTCATGGCATTCCTTTTATTTAAAAAAAACAAAATTTTTTTATACAAATACATCATGACTTGAGGTGCTCACATTTAGACTAGAAGCATTAAGGTGCTGGGAGTCTAATTATTTCACAAGTATTAGGTGTGTTCCATAAATGTACATCCAGTATCCACTCCTTCTCTGAAAGTGGTTCTCATTTCCTCTTAAAACCTGTTTTAAATATGTAGATATACCTTAAACTTTATTTGCATAATCATGAGAAAAGTTCTTTCCCTTCTTAGCTCCTAATTCCCAGTTTGATTGGGTATAATTTGACAGAGTGTGGCACTGTGGGTTTCTATGCTGGACTGCAAAGTCAATTTGCATGACAGGGTGGGTAGTTCACACTCACCAGCTACTCTTTGAATCAAAGATTCAAAGGTCACTACGAATCAGAGCTGACTTCATAGCACTTAACAACAACAACAACAACAACAACAACAATTGGACAGTGTTTTAGAGTCCTGAACAACGGTCAGTTTTAGGAGGTAAGAAACACTCAAGGAAAAAACAAAACAAACAAACTTGTTAGGAATAGAAACACTGATGTAGAAAATGTTGCTAGATGAGCTTCTGGAATAAGGACCTGCGTTCACCACTTGATACAATTAGAGACTCCAGTTCTAATTCTACCAATTCCTAGGTATGTAATTCTGTAAAAGTTACTGATAGGATCTAAGCCTCAGTGTCTCATCCTTAAAATGTAATCTAGAAATAATGATAATTATCCTGCCAGTTTATTTATGGTTGTGGTTATATGCCGTGGAGTCGGTTCTGACTCATAGCCACCCTATATAGGCTGTAAATCTTTGCAGGAGTAGAACGCCTCATCTTTCTCCCATGGAACAGCTGGTAGTTTCGAACTACTGACCTTGAGGTTTGCAGCCCAATTTGTAACCAGTATGCTACCAGAGCTCATTAATTTATTTATAGGATTAGCTTTTTAAAATGTTTATAAAAAACCCAGCACTTATGTATATAAACACTTAACCACTTGCCTGACAAAATTCTTACTTCTCTTCAGATACTTATAATACTCCTGTGAGATACTATCTATTATCTCTTTCATTCACATGTTTAAAAGAAGGAAATTAACTACAGAGGGTAAAGTCTCCCAACTGGTGATAGAACTTCCAGTTTCAACACCTGCATCTGACAACCACGCCTCTGCACTTAACCACAGGGTGGCGCCTTCCACATACATGTTACTCCATGAATGCCCACATTCATTCCCTTTTTTTTTTTTTTTTATGCTACTCTGTAAAATGTTTTTTAGTTTTGTGATCTGAAAAGTATTTTACTTCTAATGTGACTGTTGTCTTAATATTTTACTTCCTCTGTTAAACTTATTTTCTTAATTGATTCCTTTTCCATTTGCCCCTCCTTTTATCTAAAGTTAAACTGTTCAATTCTCAACAACTTTTCACCTTCTTAGTTCAACACATATTTTATAATGGTATGTGGTTTGTCTTGACAGTTCCTTTATATTCTTTGAGAGCTTTTAAGTAGGACTCAATAAATTTTTAGAGAATAAATTATCAGAAACCAAACCAAACCCGCTGCGGAGTCAGTTCTGACTCATATCAACTATACAGCATTTCCAAGACTGTAAATCTTTTTATTAGCAGACTGGCTTGTTTTTCTCCGGAGGAGTGGCTTCTGGGTGGGAACTAGCAACCTTGTCCAATGTGTAACCCACAACTGATTAATGCACTGGACTGCAAAGTTCGTTTGAGCCGCAAAGTCAGCGATTCAAGCTCACCAGCCGCTTCTTGGAAACCCTTTACAGAGTTGTTATGAGTCGAAATCAACTTGACGGCACTTAACAACAACAACAACACATCAAATATAGAACAATTTGTATTTGGTTTTAAATGTCTTATTTTCTATAATTGTATTCTCAGTGAATGAATAAAGAACCTGATTTGTTGTAAGATTTCTCTTGCCTTGATCTAAAAAACAGGTAATCCAATCCCACTTAAGCAAACCTCCTTCTAAGCACTAGTCTTCTTGCCTGTGTGCTTACTCCAGTGCATATGACTACAACAAATTATGATAGGTGGATTCAGCTTCCAGAATATGTCATGTTTATAGTTAAAGATCGAGAATCCCTGTCTCTTGGGTTAGTCACAGGTAGTCACTCCCTATTCTCTGATCCTCCACTGTAGATTCCTACCTTTAATGTGCCAGCCTGGCCCTACTATCTTCTGAAATTGTGATTAATATTTTAGAGTGTATATCTTCATATTCTAAGATAATGTTGATGGCTCTTGCCTTGCTTCTAACTTTGCTTTTCCTGTGCATTCCATCTTATTTTGACTCCGCTATCCATCTATCCATAGAGTTGCTATGAGTCGGTACTGACTCGATGGCACCTAACAACAACAAATCCATGTATCCATTCTTAGAACCAAGACAATTATGACTTTCAGCCACTGTTTGCATAATACCTGTCAAACTGCCTTAATTGTTTTGGGACTACTGTGTTCTGGCACTTATGTGAATATTGGTCCCTCACTTGGACCCAATGCCTTTTGGACTCTCTTGCCCTGTTCTGGACTTGCAATACATGGCAGCTGCAATGTCTTCCTTTTTTAGTGTATCTGTTCTCTCAGGGGCTTCCAATACACCACTTTTGTACTATTAACAATCAAAGAATATTTCTCCTTTTCAGTCTGTGCAAACTTTTGTGACATTTGAGCCAATTTTAGGAGTTTTACAATCATAACCATTGAGAATCACTACTTAATATAGTTTTTATTACCTTCTTTGTACTTCAAAATAAGACATATGTGCATTCCCTCTACTCTGAGAGCTATTTAGGAAGTGTAGTAAGGAACACCAAGGAGCCTTAGTGGGCAATGCTGAAATGCTTGACTGTTGACAAAAAGGTTGGTAGTTTGAACATCCCTCCCGGAGACTCCATGGTAGAAAACATGATAGCCTGGTAATCTTTACAGGACCCGATAGGGAAGTTCATATGCAAGTTTAAGTTCAAGCTGAAGCTGAAGAAACTTAAAACAAATCCACGAAAGCCAAAATATGACCTTGACTACATCCCCCACAAAAAAATTCGGCATCAATGAAGTCATCTGAAGAACAGATTAGATGCATTAGACACTCAAGACCAAATACCAGAAGAGTTGTGGGATGACATCAAGAACATTATACAGAAAGAAAACATAAGACCATCAAGAAGACAAGAAAGAAGGGAAAGGCCAAAATGGATTTAAGAAGAGACACTGAAAATTTCTCTCCAGTGTAGAGATGCTAAAACAAATGGAATAAATGAGGAGGCACAAGAGCTAAATAGAAAATTTCAAAAGGCAGCATAAAAAACAACATAAAATATTATAATGAAATGTGCAAAGACCTGGAGTTAGAAAACCATAAGGCAAGAACACACTCAGCATTTATCAAGCTGAGAGAACTTAATACAAAACTTTAAGCCTTGACTTGCAATATTGAAGCTATCTATGGGCAAAATATTGAATGATGCAGAAAACAGCAAAAAGAGATAGAAGGAATACATAGAGTCAATGTACCAAAAAGAAATGGTTGATGTTCAACCATTTCCAGAGTAGCATATAATCAAGAGCCAATGATACTGAAGGACAAATTCCAAGGTGCATTGAAGGTATTAACAAAGAACAAGTCTCTAGGAATTGATGGAATACAAATTAAGATCATTCAACAAACTAATGAAACACTGGAGTTGCTCACTCATCTGTGCCAAGAAGTTTGGAAGACAATTAATTACCTGGTCAACTGACTGGAAGAGATCCACATTTGTGCTCATTCCAAAAATAGGTGACACATGGAATGTGGAAATCATCGGACAACATCATCAACATCATATGTAAATAAAGTTCTGCTAAAGATAATTCAAAAACAGCTGCAACCATACATTGATAGAGAACTTTTAGAAATCCAAGCCAGATTCATGTGGAATGAGGGATATCATTGCTGACATCAGATGGATCTCAGCTTAAAGCAGAGAATACCAGAAAGATGTTTACCTGTGTTTTATTGATTATGCAAAGACTTTTGATTGTATGGATTGCTACAAACTATGGAAAGCATTGTGTATCAAGAGTATTCCAGAATACTTAATTGTGCTCATGAAGAACCTACCTGTGTGTAGACCAAGAAGCAATTATTCAAACAGAACAAGGGAAAACTGGATGGTTTAAAATTAGGAACGGTGTATGCCAGGATTGTATTCTTTCAAAATAATTGTTTAATCTGTATGCTAATCAAATAATCTAAGACATTGCATTATATGAAAAAAATCATGGCATCTGGATAGAAGGAAGACTCACTAACAATGTGTGATATACAGTTGATACAATCTTGCTTGCTGAAAGTGAAGAGAACTTAAAACACTTACTGATGAAGATCAAAGACCACAGCCTTTGATATGTGTTGCACCTAAAAGTAAAGAAAACAAAAATCCTCACCACTGGACCAATAACATTCATATAAATAAATGGAGACAATTGAAGTTGTCAAAGACTTCATTTTGCTTGGATCAATCATCAATACTCATGGAAACAGCACTCAAGAAATCAAATGACATATTGCTGTGCCTGATCCAAGCCAGGGTATTTTCAAAAACCTCATATGCATGTATAAGTTGGGCAGTGAATAAGGGAGATTGTAAAAGAATTGATGCATTTGCACTATGGGTTTGGAGCAGAACTTCCAAAGAACAAACCAATCCATGTTGGAAGATGTACATTCAGAATACTCCCTGGAAGCCAGGATGACCAGACTTCATCTCTCTTACTTTGGACATACTTTCAGCAGGGACCAGTCCCTGAAGGAGGATATCATATTTGGTAAAATGATGGTTCAAAGAAAAAGAGGAAGACTCCCAATAAGATGGATTGGCACAGTGGCAGCAGCATTGAGCTTAGGCATAACAACAATTGTGACATTGGTGCAGAGCCAGGCAGTGTTTCATTCTGTTGTGCACAGGGCTGTTATGAGTAAGTACCAACTTGATTGCACCTAACAACAACAACAACCTGGGGTTGTCCTACTTTATCACATGGGGTTGCTATGAGTTGAAGAAGGGATGGTGGCATAAAATAACAGCATTTAGAAGCTGTATTATTTTCTTCTTAGGCCAATTGTGGTATGACATCAAGAACATAACTCATGAGGAAAGCATAGGTAATTAAAAACACAGGAAAGAAAGAAAAGACCAAAGTAGATTTCTGAAGAGACTCTGAAGTTTGCTGTTCATAACAGTGACTAGAAGAAATGAGAAAGTAAAAGAAATTAATAGAAAATTTCAAAGGAAAGCTCAAGAAGAGTATTAAAATGAATAAATGTTATACTAATTATGTTGTTAAGTACCATCGAGTTGATTGTGACCCATAGCGACCCTGTATAGGTTTCTAAGGAGCAGCTGGTGAGCTTGACCCACCAAACTTGCCATTCAAAAGACTTTGCAGTCTGACTCATTAAACCACAGCGCTACACCAGGACTCCATACTTACTATAAGTCAAGTATTATAAACAAATGTGCCAAGACCTAGGGTTAGAAGGCCAAAATGCAAGAATATGCTCAGCATTTCTCAAGCTGAAAAAGTTGAACAAAAATTTCAAACCTGAAGCTATAATATGGAAGGATTCTATGAGCAAAATGGAACTCTGGTAGCATAGTAGATTATGAGCTGAGTTGCTAATGGCAAAGTCAGCAGTTTGAATCTACCAGTTGCACTTTGGGAGAAGGATGAAGCTGTCTGCGTCCATAAAGATGTACAGCCTTGGAAACGTGACATACAATCTCTGTGAGTTGGAACGGACTCAACAGCACACAACCATCACCACCATAAGCAAAATATTGAATGAAGCAGGAAGCATCAAAAGAAGATGAAAGGAATACACAGTCACTTTTTCAAAAAAAGTTGATTTATGTTCAACCATTTCAAGAGGAAGCGTATTACCAAGAACTAATGTTACTGAAGGAATATGTTTAAACTACCATGAAGGTTTGGTGAAAAACAAGTCTTCAGGAATTGTCAGAACACAAATTAAAATGTTTCAACGAACTGATGCAGCACTTCAGAGGCATTAACATGTATATACTAAGAAATATGGAAAACAGCTACCTGGCCAACCAGTTGGAAGAGATCCATGTTTGTGCTCATCCCAAAGACAGAAAACCCAACATAATGTGTAAGTCATCAAACAATATCATTAATATCACATGCAAGTAAAATGTTGCTGAAGATAATTCAAAAACAGTTTCAGCCATACATTGAAAGGGAGTTTCCAGGAATTCAAGCCAGATTCACAAGAGGATGTGAAATTAGAGATGTCATTGCTGACATCAAATGGACCTTGGCTAAAAGTAGAGAATACCAGAAAGTTGTTTATTTGTACTTCGTTGACTTTGCAAAGGCATTCAACTGTTTGGAACATAACTGTGGATAACATTGCAAAAAATGGATATTCCAGAACACTTAATTGTGCTTGTAAGGATCCTGTTAATAGACCAAAATATAATTGTTGGAACAGAGCATGGAGATACTGATTGGTTTGAAATCAGGAAAGGCGTGTGCCAAAGTTGTATACTTTCACCATGTTTACTCAATTTGTATGGTGAGCACATAATCTGAGAAGCTGGATTATAGGAAGAACATGGCATCAGGATTGTAGGATGACTCATTAACAACCTGTAATGTGCAGATGATAGTCTTGCTTAATGAAAGTGAAGAGGACTTAAAATACTTACTGATGAAGATCAAAGACCACAACCTTCAGGATGGATTGCAACTCAATGTAAAGAAAATGAAAATCCTCACAACTGGAACAATGACAAAGTAACATCATGATAAACAGAGAAAAAACTGAAGTTTTCAAATACTTCCTTTTGCTTGGACCTACAATCAGCAGTCACGGAAATGGAAGCAGCAGCCAAAAAATCAAAAAATGTATTACGTTAGGTAAATCTTTTGCAAAAGACCTCTTTAAAGTGTTAATGAGCAAAGATGTTAGTTTGAGGAGTCAGGTGTTCCTGACCCAAACTATGGTATTTTCAATCTCATTATATACATGTGAAAGCTGGATTGGGAATAAATGATCAATACATTTGAATTATGGTGTTGGAGAAGAATATTGAAAATACCATGGACTGTCAGAAGTCAAATAAATCTGTCTTAAAAGAAGTGCAGCCAGGATACTCCATAGTAGTGAGGATGGTGAGACTTCCATTCTCGTTCTTTGGACATATTGTCAGGAGGGATTATCCCTAGAGAAAGACATAATGCTTGGGCTGTGAAAACGATGAAGACTCCTATCAAGATGGATAGACACACTAACAGCAATAATTGGCTCAAACATAACAACAAATTTAAGGCTGGCACAGTACAGAACAGTGATTTATTTGTTTTATGCATAGGTAACTATAAGTAGGAAAAAATGTTATGGCACCAAACAACAGTCTTCATCTCTCTTACTTCAAACATGTTGTCAGGAGGAACCAGTGATTGGAGAAGGATATTATGTTTGGTAAGGTGGACAATTGGAGAAATAGAGGATGTCCTCCAACGAGATGGATTGGCACTGTGGCAGAAACCATGGACTCAGGCACAGCAACGATTGTGAGGTTGGCCCAAGACTGAGCATAGTTTTGTTCTGTTTTGCATAGGGTCACCATAAGTCGGTACCAACTCTATGGCACCTAACAACAACAATAGCAGCAGCAACAATCATAAAAATAAATAGGCCAGCTTAATGTATACATGGGGAAGCTAGCCAAATGTTATATGCATGGACTTTAGACTGGTCCCTAACACATACAATTTATATTTTAAAAGCTGCTAGTGGAGTCGGGGTTTGATGGCAGCTAGGGAGGAGGTGCAGTGAAGTTCCCCGTCAGCAATACCACAGAATACTGGGCAAAGCAGATCCAAGGCAGAACTCCCAAACTCAGAACTACAGAGATAGAAATATTGAAAAGGTTTGAAGGCTTATAGCTAGTGGAACTTGTAGCAAAAGTAAGAAATCATGTACTTTTTAATCTGCCGGGCTTGGTGGCCCTGATCTGACAACTTGGGCAAGACCAAATGGCAAGATCAAGTGGGGGAGCAGATACACCATG
>NW_006408548.1:9677812-9679215 GCF_000296735.1 Chrysochloris asiatica | reverse complement strand
ATTTTTGATCTTTGCTGTTATTGTTGGTGTGAGATGATATCTCATTGTTGTTTTGATTTGTATCTCTCTAATGGTTAGTGATTGTGAACATTTCTTCATATATTTGTTGGCTGTATAGGCCTTTTGTTGATTGCCATTTCTAATTCAAGCTGTAGCCAGTAGGGGTGGATAGAAATACACATTTGAAAGATAGCCGAAGGTTTCTCCCAAACCCCACCAGACACTCACTCCTGGAATAGAGCCAGATTAGAGCTGTCTGCATTCACTGTGAATCCTTCCAAACTAACATATTTATTATAAGGAGGAAGACTTGCCTGTTATTAGATAGTTGATGTTTGCCTTGCACTGTTTTCTGGCCAAAAAAAAAGGCAAAAAATTAATTTAAACAATTATGGCTGGAGAACTACAGAGAATTCTGTTTCAAGGGGCAAAATCCTAAAATCAGCCTTCTTTACATGTGCAAAAACTCCTTAATTTCTTGTTGTTGTTAAATAACATCTAGTCAGTTTTAACTGATAGGGACCCTGTGTAGGGTTACCAAAGAACGGCTGGTGATTTTGAACCACTGACCTTGTGGTTCAAATGGACTTTGTGGTTCAGAGTTGATCCTACAGTGCCATACCAGGATTCCTCTTATTTACTCATTACTCTATTTTTACAATAAAAATGATATATCTGAAAAAAGTAGCAGTATATGAGGAGCCAATGATATTTTATTACTGTTTTGAACTTTCTTGGTTATGAGCAGGAACATTTATTTTTAAATTACTACTTGGCCTTACTCTTATAAATATCTGCATTCTGTTGGTACAACATACAAATCTTTTGTGGTGGTTTTGAGAAAAACCCAGACTTGGAAAATCTGGGAACAGATGGAGCTCTAAACGCAACTGCATTTCACAACGGTGACATGTGTTACTATCTGCCAGTCTGTTTTCCCTTTATGTGAGATGTTCCATGTTCTTTTCAGCAGAGTTATTGAACTTCTATGAATATACAAGCATTGGAAATAGATGTAGTATACAGCTATGAGATTTAAGAGGAGAAAGTCCAATTATGACTTTTAGAGAATTATGGTGATTCCGAAGACCTTTGGAAAGTATAAGAATTTAAATATATATTACAAATGTGCTCTGTACCATTTCAGTCACAGGGTATTATTACATATGAGTCTGTAAGAACTTGACTTGGATGGTTTGAAAGTATCTCTATAAAATAATTTGTTAAAATCTTAAAATTTTGCATACCCTTTTAGCTTGGTAAAATTTACTGAATGATAACTATAAAAGCTAATTGGTGGGACACTATAGATATTATATACTTCTTACAAATTAAACTTTAGTTGTTACTCATAACTTCTTAGCTATGAAATATTTCCAGAGTCATCTCAGAGTATGGAGTTT
>NW_006408548.1:9674791-9676837 GCF_000296735.1 Chrysochloris asiatica | reverse complement strand
GGAGTGCCATAAGAATGAACTAGTCTGTGCTGGAAGAAGTATAGCCCAAATGCTCCTTAGAAGGGAAGAAGACAATACTTCATGTCACTCACTGTGAGCATGTTATTAGGATGGACAAGTTCCTGGAGAAGGACATTGTGATTAGTAAGGTAGAGGGTCAGTGAAAAAGAAGACCCTCAAAGAGGTGGATAGACAATGGCTACAACATTGGGCTAAAACATAGCAATGATTATGAGACGGTACAGGACTAGGCAGTGTTTCATTCTATTACTGTACCTAACGACCTTATGAGTTAGAACTGACATGTTGGCATTTACCAAATACATGTATGTGGTAGTTGTTTGCTGTGGGGTTGATTCTGAGTCACAGCCACCCTGTGTATTTCCAATACTATAAATTTATGAAAGCCTCATCTTTTATCTCATATGTAACTGGTATATTTGAACTGCTGACCTTGAAGTTAGTAGCCAGGCTCATAATTCACTGTGTTAACAAGGCTGTCCTTTAAGACTTTCTTTGAAGGAACTGTATCCCATCCACCTTCCAGCCCTGGTCGTGCTCCTTCAGACTTCTTTTTGTTTCCCAAACACAAAGGGAATTTAAGAGCTGCACATAGAAGTCCCTTGAGGGTGCTAAAACTACCATTGTGAAGTGGTGTAAATCAAAGAGCACAGATTATTTTGGAGAAGCCTAGAGAAATGGAAACACTGTCCTAAGAAGTATATACCTAGATGGAGAACATAGAGACAGTTTCACATTTTGATGTTTGATGTATATATATATAACATCTGGTAGCGTACTGGTTACTAATCAGGCTGCGAATCTCATGGTCAGCAGTTTGAAACTACTAGCTGTTCCTTGGGAGAAAGATGAGAGTTTCTGCTCCTGTAAGATTTACAGCCTCAGAAATCCTGTACAGGGTCACTATGAGTCGGAACCGAATCCATGGCACATAACAACAACAACAACTATATATATTTAGTTGTTGTATGTGCATGTAAAGAAAACAAACTTTACCGACTCATAGCGACCCTAGGCACAACGGAACTAAATACTGCCCAGTCCTGGGCCAAACTCACTATTGCTGCTATGCCTGAACACACGGTTTCTGCCACTGTGCCAATCCATCTCGTTGAAGGCCTTCCTCTTTTTCTCCTACCCTCCACTTTACCAAACATGATATCCTTCTCCAGTGATTGGTCCCTCCTGACAATCTGTCCAGAGTATAAAAGACGAAGTATGGCCATCCTGTTTTCCAAGGAGCACTCTCACTGAACTTCCAACACAGATCTATTTGTTCTTTTGGTATTCCATGGTACTTTCAGTATTCTCCTTCAACATCATAACTCAAATGCATCAATTCTTCTATGGTCTTCCTTATTCACTATCCAACTTTCACATGCATATGAGGTGTATTCAAAATACCATGGCTTTAGTCAGGTACACCTTAGTTCTCAAACTGACATCCTTGTTCTTTAACACCTTAAAGATGACTCTTGCAACAAATTTGCCTAATGTGATACATCCTTTCATTTATTGACTGCTGCTTCCATGAGTGTTGATGGTTGATCCAAGCAAAATGAAGTCATTGATAACTTCAATCTTTTCTCCATTTATAGGGATGTTATTTATTGGTCCCCTGCTAAAGATGTTTGTTTTCTTTACATTAAGGTACAACCCAAAGTGAAGGCTGTCATTTTTGAACTTCATCAATAACTATTTTAAGTCATTTTCAGTTTGAACAATCAAGGTTATAGCATCTGCGTATTGTAGTTTGTTAATGAGCCTTCCTCCAATTGCAATGCCACATTTTTCTTCATATAATCCAGTTTCTCTAATTATTTGTTCAGCATAGATTAAATAAATTATGGTAAAAAAAAAAATACAACCCTGGTGCACACATTTCCTAATTTCAAACCATTCGGTATTAACGTGTTCTGTTCGAACAACTGCCTCTTAGTTTATATACAGTTTCCTCATGAACACAATTAAGTGTTTCAGAATACTCATACTTTACTCATATGTTGTAATATTGTCCATAGCTGT
>NW_006408548.1:9672820-9674639 GCF_000296735.1 Chrysochloris asiatica | reverse complement strand
ACATATTATAAGGAGCCTGGTAGTGTAGTGGTTATGAATCAGGCTGCTAACCTCAGGGACAGCAGTTTGAAACTGCTAGCTGTTCCATGGGAGAAAGATGAGGATTTCTACTCTCGTAAAGGTTTACAGCCTGGGAAACCCTGTACAGGGTCGTTATGAGTTGGAACCGACTCCCCGGCACATAACAACAAGCAACAAACAAAAAAATAGTATGTATATATATATATGTTGTTGTTTTTATGGAATCAGGATACCAAAAAGTAAAAAGACAACATTTCTCAAGCTGGGGGAACTGAAGAAAAAATTCAAGCCTTGACTTTCGTTATTGAAAGATTCTGTGGGCAAATTATTCAGTGATGCAGAAAGCATCAAGAGAAGATGGAAGGAATATGCAAAGTCACTGTACCAAAAGTAAGTGGTTTATGTTCAATCATTTAAGGAGGTAGCCTATGATCAAGAGCCAGTGATACTGAAGGAGAAAGCCTAAGGTACATTGAAGGAATTGGCAAATAACAAGGTAGCAGAAATTGATGGAATAAATATTGAAATCTTGCAAGAAAGTGAGGCAGCACAAGAAATTTGGAAGACAACTGTCTGGCCAACTGATTGGAAGACATCCATATTTGTACTCATTCCAAAAGAGGTGACCCAACAGAATGCTGAAATCATCAGACAATCTCTTTGATATCACATGTGCGTAAAGTTTTGGTAAAGGTAATACAGAAATGGCTACAATCATGCATTAACAGAGAACTTCCAGAGGTTCAAGCCAGATTCAGAAGATTCCATGGAATGAGGGATATCATTGCTGATGTCCGATGGATCTTGGCTGAAAGCAGAGAATATTAGGAAGATGTTTATGTGTGCTCTATTGACTACACAGAGGCTTTTGATTGTGTGGATTATGACAAACTATGGACAACATTGTGAAGTATGAGTATTCTGGAACACTTAATTGTGCTCATGAGGAATCTGTACCTGAACCAAGAAGCAGTTGTTCAAACAGAACATGGGAACACTCAATGGTTTAAAATTAAGAAAGGTGTGCGACAAGGTTTTGTTCTTTCACCATGCTTATTCAACCTGTATGCTGAGCAAATAATCTGAGAATCTGGGTTCTATGAAGAAAAACGTGGCATCAGGATTGGACGAAGAGTCATTAACAACCTGCAATATGCACATGATACAACCTTGCTTGCTGAAAGTGAAGAGGGCTTAAATACATTTACTGATGAAGATCAAAGAGCACAGTCTTCAGTTTGGATTACATCTCAATGCAAAGAAAACAAAAATCCTCATCACTGGACCAATAAACAACATTCTTATCAATGGAAAAAAGATTGAAGTTGCCAAGGACTTCATTCTTCTTGGATCAACTATCAATACTCATGGAAGCAGCAGTCAAGAAATCAAATGTGTATTGCATTAAGCAAATCTGCCATGCAAGACTTTTTTAAAGTGTTGAAGAGTAAAGATATCAGCTTGAGGAGTATGGTGCACCTGACCCAAGCCATGGTATTTTCAGTAACCTTATATGCATGCGAAAGCTGGACAATGAATAATGAAGACTGTAGAAGAATTGATGCATTTGAGTTCTGGTGTTGGAGGACAATATTGAAAGTGTCATGGGCTGCCAAAGAACCAATAGATCTGTTTTGGAAGAAGTGCAGCCAGAGTGCACCTTGGAAACCAAAATGGCCAAACTTTGTTTCTTATGCTTTGGACATATTGTAAGGAGGGACCAGTCACTGGAGAAGGATATCATGTTTGGTAAGGTGGAGGGTCAGAGAAAAAGAAGAACTCCAATGAGATGGATTGG
>NW_006408548.1:9670121-9672315 GCF_000296735.1 Chrysochloris asiatica | reverse complement strand
CGACTCATAGTGACCCCGTACAGGGACTCTGAAGATGTAAATCTTTATGGAAGCAGAAAGCCTCATTTTTTCCCCACAGAATAGCTGGTAGTTTTGAACTGCTGAATTTGGGGTTTGCAGCCTGATTCATAACCACTACACTACCAGAGCTCCTTGCTCCTTATGGAGACAATATTCATGAAAGTCAAGGATTGCTTTCAACAATGAGTATGTATATATATATATATATATATATATAATTTTTCATATATTGAGTTTGATACATCAAATCTAAATATATTTACTGTTATCCTCCATTTCCCAGAGACCAGAAGAGCTAGATGGTGCTCAGCTATCCCTACAACTGCTCATATTGGTACCACAAAAGACCCTTGACAGAATGGGAGTAAAAATGTAGAGAAACTGAGAATCATAAATCTGGGAGAAGCTGGTGAGATCCCTGATCCTGGGGCCCCTTCACATCTGGAATTGATCCTACCTGTTGTGATCAATGTATAGCCAAACAACAGGCTTATAAAGTAAGCAATCATGCTCAGGAGACATCTACTCCTCAGAATAACAACCATAAAAGGTCTAACAGGCAGCATTTTCAAAAAATGAAAAAGCTCTGAAGACAGGGAGTGGCAGGAAAGAAGGAAAAATAGAAATGGGGAACAGAAGGAAAAAGTAGGAAGTGTGATGCTGCATTGAAGAAATTGCAACTAGTTTTATGAAATAAAATATACATAAATTGCGTGGGAAACTAATTTACTCTGTATACTTTCACCCAGACTATTAAATTAAATAAAAACAATGTATAATTTAAAATGCAATATTCAGTAAAAAGCTCTCATTTTACTTTGACTAGCAAAGATCCTTGGTGCTTTTAAAATGATTCAGCTTTTGTAATATACCTTTTTGTATGTCTTTGCTTCTGAGCTGATCCTATATTACTGGCTTGGTAATCAGTTTTAGAGATGGTACTTTGTACAAGTTTAACTGTACCAGTGTAAATCATTGTTAATATGAGATGAATTTGTTACATCTGACCCCTGGAGAAAATAGCATTTGAAATACAGAGACATTGGTATAAATGTTTCGGTTGTTCATGTCTTAATGCGTCTTTTACATTTCATATTTTTAAGATTATATAGTCTTGAAGACTGGGCTTCTTAATTGATAGTGTCATTACATCTCTGCTTTACTTTACATTGCCTTTAGAACTCTGAAATGTCAGCTAGAATTTGAAATAACTGAATTTGTGTGTGTGTGTGGTCTTTGTTGTTGTTGTTATTGTTGAGCTGGAATGATGGGTAAGCCTAGATGGAGTCTTAGTTCTTAGTCCTTAGCCAAATGGGTATTCCACTTCCTGCAATGTGTCCTAGATCTTGAAAAAAAATTGTCTGCCTTATGTCTTCTTTTAATAGCATGGCCCATGACTAAACTTGATTGCATAGTAAGTGACTAATTAGATATAAGTTTTACAGAAGGTACCAATTAAACACAATGTAAAAATGCTCATGTTTGGGGTAGCAGACAAGGAAGTGGGTTAGAGAATTGGGTATTTGGTATTTTCCCTTATTTTGTGTGTAATGAAAACAAAGATTTGTTTAAACAAGTGTTTCTCAAAATGAGGTCTCTGAAAGCGGGATGAGCATCAGCAGAAATACAAATTTTGTGATCCTTTCACAAGGCTGATGGTTCAAATGCAAAAGCTGCTACAAGGAAAACCTATGTAGGATTGCTATGAGTCAGAATGGCACTTAACCACAAGCACAATATATATTTATTTTTAAAATATGATTTTAGGAAAATGGCTAGTCTTAATTAAGCTACAGAAAAATTTTCAGCTGAAGAGTGCTGTTAAATTATGTGTTTTTGTTTTTGTTAAATGCCATGGAGTTGGCTCCAATGCATAGTGACCTGTATAGGTTTTCCTAGTACTAGCTTTGAGTTTGAACCACCAACCTTGTGGTTAGCAGTTCAGTTCTTATCCTACAGCATACACCAGGCGTCCATATATATATATATTTGTTGTTGTTGTTGTTATGTGCTGTGGAGTCGGTTCCAACTCATAGAGATCCTGTACAGGGTTTCCGAGGCTGTAAATCTTTTCAGGAGCAGAAAGCCTCATCTTTCTCCCGCGGAACAGCTGGTAGTTTCAAACTGCTGACCTAAAGGTTTGCAGCCCAATTCATAACCACTACACTACCAG
>NW_006408548.1:9665310-9670021 GCF_000296735.1 Chrysochloris asiatica | reverse complement strand
TATATATATAATCTACTTAATCTTCTCTGCTTTACCTCTGGACATTTCAAAATCACAATAGAAAGATAATTTACCTTTTAGACTTAAGGCTTTTTCATACAAGGCTTATTTTTCTAAGTTTATCCTTCCAGGATTTGTTTCCCAGTGTTGTGTCAGAATTAACTTTATTTTCCAAATGAACTTGCTTTGAAGCAAAATTTTCCTTTTACGTAAGGCTAGAAAATGACAGTCCTTTGGGTCCGAAACTAGTTCCTTTTAATCCTCCCCGAAAGTGTACCATTTTGTGCTCCAACTTGTATGGCCTATAAACCTTGAGGAATTTTAATTTCTTTGAACATTATCCAGCAAATCTTCTCTAATTAATTTAATCCCTACAGACATATGCTTGTTGATCACTGTAAATTAAGGCCAAAAATATCAGTCCTGCTTGGAAAGCTTAGATTTTGGCAGGATGAATCTTGATATGAGTTTGTCGGGAAGTTACGGAGCAAAGATGTTCAGAGAACTTTTTATTCCTCTACACAAATCCTGTCCTGGTGCGGTACTCTGGGTTAATGCGCTGGACTGCAAAGTCAGTTTGAACCACAAGGTCGGTGGTTTGAGGTTACCTGCTGCTCCTCGGAAACCCTATATAGAGTTGCTATGAATCAGAACCAACTCAATGGTGCTTAACAACAGCATTACCATCTCCATCGACAGCTGGTTGGTGCACTGGTCTTCCCACATGTGCTTGTTCCTTCTGACATTCTTCTCTCAATTACTAGTGAAAGTTGTTTGCATTTTCACATTTGCAGGAATAATCTTTTTATAATCAGAAGGTTACAGTTCCAGAGAAGTCACTTAGTATAGCTCCTTCTCCTTCTTCTTTCGCTGCTTAAAGAAACATTCCATTAAATGATAGCAATATATGGATGTCTCTCTTTTCTTTCTTTTATTTTTTATCCTTCTCCAGCACCTCCAGAAATGAAGAACTAATTGTCTTTGTAGATTACACAGCTCCATGATTAACAACACACTTTGTCAGAAAAGTCTTCCTAATGCGTAAGCTCAGTGCCTTCAACTATAGCTCAAAGTTATTGTCTCTGCCTTGCTTTCTTGGTGCCTGAAATCCCAGTAGTAAATCATTTCCGGGCTTTCTTCTCTCTTCACTAAATTATCCTGATTCCCTTCATCCTTTTCCATTTATCTTAGTTTCTGGCTTTCTGCATTGCTCTTATTTTTCTTTAAAATTTTCTAAACTCTTCATATAAATCAGACTTAGTCTTTTAGTAGGATCAAGGCAGTGTTGACCTGTATGGGTAGAAAAATGACCTTACAATTTTTGGTATATTTTTATTCTTATACCACAGAGCCACACTATAAAATCATAAGTTGTCATTCTGTTATTCCTTTTTCACATACTTGTATGTGGGTTTCAGTATAGCATCTCTTTTTTCTGTCTGTTTATATGTTGGTAGAGCAATAGAAAATTTTTTATTGTGTTTAAAAGTTCAAAGTTTAAATTTGTACTGTTTACACTTAATATTTTTGTTAGATAAACTATATCAGGGGTTGACAAATCCTTACTTTAAAATGCCAGGTAGTACAGGTATCTGTTATAACTACCTAACTCAACTGCTATTGCAACTGTAGCCACTGACAATGCATAAACAAATGGACATTGTTGTTGTTATTATGTGCTGTGGAGTCGGTCCGACTCATAGCGACCCTGTACAGGGTTTCCGAGGCTGTAAATCTTTGTGGAAGCAGAAAGCCTCATCTTTCTTCCATGGAACAGCTGGTAGGTTCGAACTGCTGAGCATGAAGCTTGCAGCTCTATTTGTAACTACTATGCTACCAGAGCTCCTAACAAATAGACATAGCTGTGTTTTAATAACATTTTAGTTTTGGATGTTGAAATGTGAATCCATACGCTTTTTATGTGTCACAAACATTTTAATTTTTTCAAATCATTTAAAAATGTAAATACCATTCTTTGCTTGTTGGCAGTTCAATAACAAATGGTAGGCCTGATTTGACCCATGGGCTGTAGTTTATTGACCCCTGAAGTATCTGAAAATTATCATTTTAATATAATATTGAATCATTACTAGGCTATAACATATCTCTTATGTCCCAAAAAAGAAGGACTGACAGTTGGAAATTACGCTCTTAGTGATAGAAGCATTGTCAGAAAACAGTTGATAGAGTTTTGCAAGAGCAGCGACTCATTCACT
Organism: Chrysochloris asiatica; assembly: GCF_000296735.1. Taxonomy (NCBI): domain Eukaryota; kingdom Metazoa; phylum Chordata; class Mammalia; order Afrosoricida; family Chrysochloridae; genus Chrysochloris; species Chrysochloris asiatica. The sequence continues at coordinate 9,667,805 of NW_006408548.1, read as the reverse complement.
GCTAATCCTTTCACCAACATAAATGGTTATGATACATGCTGATATCACCAGATGTAACATACAAGAATCAAATAGACTATGTCTGTGGAATGACACAATAGAGATGTTCAAAATGATTAATCAGAACAAGGCTAGGGACAGACTGTAGAACAGGTGATCAGTTCCTCATATGGAAGTTCAGGTTGAAACTGAAGAAAATTTAAAAAGTCATCAATAGCCTAAATACAACCTTGGATATAGCCCACCTGGAAATAGAAAACATATGAAGAATACATGTGACTCATTAAACACTAATGTCCAAAGAGTATGAATTGTGGGATGATATTAAGGGAATCATACATGAATAAAGCTAATGGTCATTTAAAAGAAATAAAAGACCAAAAGTAACATCATAAGAGATTCTGAAACTTGTGCTTGAATGTAAGAAAGTGAAAACAACTGGAAAAGATGAAGTAAAAGTGCCGAATAGAAATTTTTTTAAAGTGGCTCAAGAAAACAAAGTAAAGTATTTTAATGAAATGTGCAAAAACCTAGAGTTAGAAAACTAAAAGGGAAGAACGTACATAGCATTTGTCAAGGTTCAAGTTGCACTGTTGAAGGATTTTGTGGGCAAAATAGCGAACAAAGCATGAAGCATGAAAAAAATGTGTAAGGAATACGCTGAGTAATTACCAAAAATGACTAATCAGTTTCCAGCCATTTCAGGAAGATCAAATACCAATGATATTGAACAAAGAAGTCCAAGCTGCAGTGAAGTCATTGGTGAAAATCATGGCTGTAGGAATTGATGGCATACCCATTGAAAAGTTTCAGCAAAAAGATGCAGTGCTGGAGATGTTTATTTGTCTACACCAAGAAACTTGAAAGACTGATATCTGGCCAAGCAACTGGAAGAAATACATGTTTGTATCAGTTTCAAAGAGTGATGAGCCAAGAAAATATGGAAATTATGCAATAATGTGAATATCATTACACATAACTAAAATTTTGCTATAGATAGTTCAAAACCTGAAGCAGCATTACATCAGCTGGAACCTGCCTGTAATCCAAGTTGTATTCAAAACAGGGCATGAAATGATGTTATTGCTGCTATCAGATGGATTGGGGCTGAAAGTAGAGAGTATCAGAAATATGTTTACCTTTTTTTCATTGACTATGCAAAGGCATTCATCTGTATGCATCATAAAAAAATTATGGATAATATTGAGAAATATGGGAATCGTAGAACTCTTAATTGAGCTTATACAGAACCTGTACCCACACAAAGAAGCAGTCATTCAAAGAGAACAAAGGGATACTGCATGGTTTAATATCAAGAAAGTTGTTCATCAGGGTTGTGTCCTTTCACAGCATTTATTCTATCTGTATGATGAGCAAATAATCTGAGATGGTGATCTAAATGAAGATAATGATATCAGAATTGGAGGAAGATTCATTAATAATAACCTGCAATATGCAGATATGCAAATGATACAGCTTTACTTGCTGAACTCAAGGATACCCTGAAACACTTATTGATGAAGCCTGAAGGCCTTCATTATGGATTGCAACTCAGTATAAAGAAAATGAAAATCCTCACAACTAGGCCAGTAAGCAACATCATAGTCAATGGGGAATATATTGAAGTTGTCAATGCTATCCTTTTACTTGGATCCACAATCAACATCCATGAAACCAACAGTAAGGAAATAAAAAGGTATATTGCTTTGGGCTAGCTTCTGCAAAAGAGATTTTTAAAGTGTTAAAAAGCCAAGATATTACTTTGAACACTTAGTTGGGCCTGACCCAGGCCATGAGTTTTTCAGTCACCTCATATACATATGAAACCTGGACAATTAAATAGTAAGATGGAAGAAGAATTTATGCTTTTGTGTTGTGGCGTCAGCATAGAGTATTAAATATAGACAGGGTCAATATAAGTTGGAACTAAGTTGATGATGCTTAACAGCAACAACAAGCCAGAGGAATTAACAAATCTGATTTGGAAAAAGTACAGCTAGAAGACACCTTAGAAGTGAGGATGTTATGACTTCATCTGACATACTTTGGATGTGTCATCAGAGGGGACCAGTTCCTGAAAAAGGTCATCATGCTTGGTAAAGTAGAGGATCAGAGAAAAACCATAACAATGATTATGAAGATGGTGTAGGACAGGGCAATGTTTTATTCTTTTTTATATAGGGTCACCATAAGTTAAAACTGAACCAAGGAACCTAACAACAATATACCTCTTGGATTACTTTGGTCTCTCTCACACTTATTCTTGGGCTGATGTTTTAGAAATGAGACCAGTTATCATTTTTTTTCTCTTGTCCTTTCTGGCATCAGTTTAGAGAAATATAGTCTACTCCACGCTTTCTAATAAGAACGTCTTATAAGTGTTTAGACTGTGTGGAAGAAATGAATAAGAAGAGAGAATGAAACAAAACAAGAAACTACATCAAATAGAGATAACGTAAAGTGGGTTTCACTTTACAAGTGATGTTGTTGTTGTT
>NW_006408548.1:9654126-9664170 GCF_000296735.1 Chrysochloris asiatica | reverse complement strand
CAAGATCCATCGGACATCAGCAATGATATCCCTCATTCCATAGCCTCTTCTGAATTTGGCTTGAACCTCTGGAAGTTCTTTGTCAATGTATGATTGTAGCCGTTTCTGTGTTACCTTTAGTAAAACTTTACTTGCATTGTTGTTAGGTACCATTAAGTTAGTTCCGACTCATAACGACCCTGTATAAGGTTTCTGAGGAGTGTCTGGTTAGTTTGAACTGCTAACCTTATGGTTTAAACTGACCTTGTGGTCCGAGTGCTTATCCTACAGCATCACACCAGGACTCCTTATACGTGGTAAAGAGGTAAAATAAATGTAAGTAATTTCTTTGAAAAAAGAAATCTTCTACTTCCTCTTTTGTACTTTGACCAAAGGAAAATATTGTTACATTGAATATATTTTCTGGCTTTGCTTCCTTTATTTTTGTATTGCCTAAGATATGTAAGCAACTTTTAATTTTTGTTTCCAAGTTAAGACAGAAATGCCTGTGTTATTTAAAAAAATTATGCTACCAAGAATAGAAAGCTATACTTCCTATATATGCTTGGTTCATTTGTCAGTAGGAAAGTTACATTAAAGAAGGTTATTAGTCAACATGGACCTATTGCTTCCATAGGAGTGAACGTAACTTCTAAATGTGAACAACTGTCTTATAAATGCTTACACTTGAGATAAAGATCTAGAGAAGAGAAAAGGAGTGAATCAGAATACAACCCTTTCTGTAATTGGAAGAGCTTTTATTCTGTGGGTAAATGCTATTTTCATATTACTGAAGGACAACACATTCATAGAACTCTTCATAACTTTCTTTGTTCAACATGCGATATAAAACCCACATTGTTGTTGTTGTTATTATGTGCCGTGGAGTCGGTTCCAACTCATAGTGACCCTGTACAGGGTTTCTGAGGCTGTAAATCTTTACAGGAGCAGAAAGCCTAATCTTTCTCTTGCAGAACAGCTGGTAGTTTCGAACTGAGGTTTGCTGAGCCTGAGGTTTGCAGCCCGATTTGTAACCAAAACCCACGTTAGTCAATTTAAATTCTCTTTTTTATGAATTAGTCCTTTTATAACAGTGCAAGTGTATCATTGTACCTATATTTATATTTTGCTATACCTGTAGTTAAGGAGCTCTGGTAGCGTAGTGGTTACGAATTGGGCTGCGAACCTTAAGGTCAGCAGTTCGAAACTACCAGCCGCTCCGCGGGAGAAAGATAAGGCTTTCTACTCCCGTAAAGATTTACACCCTTGGAAACCCTGTACAGGGTCGCTATGGGTCGGAACCGACTCGACGGCACTTCACAACAACAACATACCTGTAGTTATAGCTGCTCCTCGGAAACCTTATACAGGGTCGCTATGGGTTAGAACCTACTCGACAGCACTTAACAATAACAACTACAATAATTACTTGTGGGAGTCCTGGTGTGGCCCTGTGGATTAATGCTCCAGACTGCAAAGCCATTTGAACTGCGAAGTCGGCGGTTCAAGCTGACCAGCTCCTCCTCAGAAACCCTATGCAGTGTTTCTATGGGTTGGAACCGATATGATAGCTCTTAACAATAACAAAGTTACTTGTAGAAACTTCCCTGGATTTTTTGACTTTTGAGAAGCTATGTTCTTTTGAAAACTTTGGAAACAAATTTCCTTGTGCCTTCTGTGGCTTCACCCTTGTTGTGTATAATATATAATGAACAGTACATTGGAAATGTTTGTTTTTAATAAGAAAGAAAATGGAACTCCATCAATTCAGCAGTGTGTAGGGTGCTTTGTATTCTGTAGAATGTGACTGCTTGGCTCTGGAAGGGTTGAGGCTCTTAGAGTAAAGAACAATCCATATCCATTAGAACAAGCTGATTAACTGCATTTCCACATCCTGTTGAATGAGAGACAAGCTAGCTAATAGATCAGTCAGATAAGCAAGTTAAGGCCACTGTTTTTATTCCACAAGGAGGGAGCGTGTATGGAGAGGATGCCAGATGTATCATTCCAGGGTTTTCTAAATAGGCTTTATGGAGCCTCTGTCCCATAAAATGCAGCCAAGTAAAGGTTCTTTAGTGAAATTAATTTAGGGACCCTCTGGGATATGCCTGTCAGTGGAGCATCTTAGGGCACACTAACATGGTAAGGTATCTGAGTGGTATTACAGTTGATAGCTGACATCAGGAATAAAGTTTGCTGATCGTTTGCTTCCCTCTATGTGATGCTCTAGAATAATACACTGGACCGTATGGTCAGTATGAACCACAACGTCAGCCGTTCAGACTCACCAGCCACTCTCCGAAAACTCTATACAGGATTACTGTGAGCTGGAACCAACTAAATGACATTTAACAACAACAACAACAACAACAACATCAACAACATACTTTATGATGTGGCATTGTAGAATCATCACTGGACTGTAAACCACAAGGGCAGCAGTTCAAGCCCACCAGCTGCTCCTTGGAAGCCTTATACAGGGTGGTTGTGAGTCTGAACCAACTCGATGCCATTCAACAAATAACAACATATTTCATGGAATCCTATTGTGACATTGTAGGATAAGCAATGAACTGCGAATTGCAAGGTAAGTGGTTTAACTACACCAGCAGCTCCTTGGAAACCCTCTATAGGGTTGCTGAGTCGGAACCAACTTGACAGCACTTAATCATGACAACAGTGCTTTTTGGAGTCCTTGTGTGGTACTGTAGGACAAGTACTGGAGTGCTAACCATAAGACCAGTGGTTCAAACACACCATCCACTCCTCAGAAATCCTATACAGGGTCACTGTGAGTTAGAATTCAGCTCGACATCACTTAACAACAACATATTTTATGAGGCTAAAGTTAAGTAGCACTTTGTTAACTAGTATGTTACTTCAAACCCTGACTTTTGGATGTAAAAAAAAAAAAAAAAAATTTCCCAATAAGATAAGATGAAAAATCAAGTAACTTTTTTTCCTCTATAAAATGCTCTTTGTGTGCTTAGAGGCAAAAAATTATATAACTTTTTTTGCTTTTAAGTGATTAGGATTGTGTATATTCTAAACTTGAATTCTTTAAGGCTTTTGAGGAACTGGCAGTAAAATGAGAAGTAAAACACTATCCTTCCAAATTCTTTGGCAAGTGCCTAAATGTCTCTATTTAACTGTGTCAGCTCTGAGCTAAGGTCATTGGTCCAAAATCATAATATTGTAATACCCAGTGGTGCTTTGGCAATATTTAGCAATGTTGAAGAAATACTAAAAATAATCTTAATTTTTATTAACTTCCATATAAATTGTGACTATAAGCCACACAGCATGTTTTAAAGACATGTGTTTTGAAATGATAGGTTATGGCAACTTCCAAAAGATACTCATGGATCTAGCAAAAGGATTTTCATGCTCAGCCCTATTGGTATTTTGTTGTTTAAGTGCCATCGAGTCGGTTCTGACTCAAATAGACCTTGTATAATGCCACATTTTTGGACAGATAATTATATGCATTGCAGCATGCATAACACCATTTGTGGTCTCTACCAGCTAGCTATATGCCAATAGCACTGCACCTTCCAATTGGAACAACTACAAGTGTTTCCAGACATTGTCAATGGTCCCATGATGGACAAATTCAATGCTGGTGGAAAATCATTTGGCTAGCAGCTTTGCTGTGAGTCTTCTTGGTTAGTTCTTTGCCCAGCTGCTTTCTCTTCCTACAGACTTTTTTAGTTGAATGTTAATGCTCTTAAATTGCCATTCAACCTGGGAATAGGTTCCTACATGGGACCTTTTAGTTATGAGCTTCCTGCTTTTATTTTTAGTACACTATTAAGAAATAAGGTGATATTTGGCAGAACTGACTTCGTTATTATAAAATTCATTTTGTAAATAAGGTTCTAGTTTCTCATATTCATGGGACAGAGTTTGAAGCAAGAATAGTTTACATGAAATAACTAATCATATATTAATCAAATGATAGGTTAATATGTTTTAGAGTTGCCGCTGTCTATGTCCAATGGTGTGAAGTATGGAAAAACATTTTAGGGAAGGTTGCTGAGTAATCTGGATGTGTGATTTTTATAAGTGAACACTTTTTTTGGGTGAGAAAAAAAGGCCATAAATATAATTTATTCCTTTCATAAAGCAAATTCTTTTTCAGATTAAAGAAAATCAATCTCTAAGCACAGTAATAGCAGTGACAAATAAGATCTTTTCAGTGATGAACTTTTCACCCTAGATTCTTTGGTCCACATCTTAATTTTCCACTGAAAGAGATTCAGAGATTTTTTTTTCTATTTAAAAAATGTGGACTAGGAGGGACAAGTTATAAAATTACTACTGTGAACCTGTGAACTTGTTGAAATCTAGATTAAAAAAAAAAAAAAAAATATGTTAAAGAACAGCCTTGCAAGCAATTCAGGTGCCTGAAGTGCTTGCAAGATTGTCCTCTACTGTTTTTTTTTGTTTTGTTTTTTTTTAAAGCTTACCAATTTCCTACCTTCTTCCCAACAATCTGTGTAAGATTTAGATGGGCCTTGTTTGTTTATTATTTTTACTCTTTTTCCTCTCCTGGTTATCTCCACTTTTCAATTTGATTCTGTTCTTCTGACATAAAGACTTAGATAAAACTGTCTGCTTAAAAACAAATCCACTGAGCAATCGCTGATATTTTTCACACAAATGTACATGTGCACACACATCAAAATAAATAAAAGGAAACCGTGAGAGAAAAAGAGAGTGAGAGAAAGGAAGGGAAGAGAAAAAGAAAACAAACAAAACAAAACAAAAGTACTAAGGTGGCGTTGCTAAACATAAAGTACACCTGACTCATTAAAGTAAGATAAAGGACAAGACAACACTGTGGTAGTTAGCGAAGGTAAAAGAAACTATAGTCAAATACCTCCAATGGGACGGATACTGGAATGACCTTGGAACTCGTAGCTCTGGGCTCTCTGCAGGTTTGGTATCAATAAGACAAAGCTTCACCACATCATGGGCATGAGTTTTCAGATGTGTGCACACAGGGCCCCATCATTTGGATCTGTCTGTAGTGGTTATGAATTGGGCTGACAACCTCAAGGTCAGCAGATCGAAACTACCAGTGTTTCTGCAGGAGAAAGATGAGGAGTTCTGTTCCCGTAAAGATTTATAGCCTCGGAAACCCTGTGCAGAGTCACTATGAGTCAGAACCGGCTTCGTGGTACTTAACAACCACAATTCTTCTAAAGCTCCAGGGTTAGTCAAAAAGATGATACACTGAAATCATCCCCATTCCTGAGAAGGGGATACTCATTTTGCTGTTCATTCACTTTCAGACCTTGGGGATCTCATTTGTTCATTCATCATTTGTGTAAGGTGCTGTGAAAAGTGCCATAATTCAAAGACATCAATTCTTCTTCAGTCTTCCTTCTTTTATTGTCCTACTTTCACACACATATGAACTGATAGAGAATACCACGGGCTGGTACCACGGGCTAGGTCAGGCCCACCTTGGTCCACAAAGTGACACTTTTGCTTTTTAATACTTTAAATAGGTCTGTTGCAGCAGATTTGTCTAACATATATGAGGAGCTTAATGTTAAGCTGAGTCAAACTAAGAAATATGCTATCTTAAGATCAATAGGAGTCCTGATGTGGTACTGTAAGATAAGCACTGGACTGCTAATTGCAAGGTCACTGGTTCAAACCAACCAGCTGTTCCCCAGGAAGCCTATACAGGGTTGTTAGAAGTCAGAACCAACTTAATGGCACTTAACAACAAGAGCCAGCCACATTCTCCCCAGTCAAATAGAAGTGTTCAAGTTCACAAAAGAATATTTGTTCTTTTGAACCTCTAAGTAGTTAACTTCTTAGATAATCTCATAAGAGCCACCTTAGTCATCTCTTGGGCAGAAGGAAGGTGACTTTGTTTTTATTAACAGTAAATTTATTTAACTAGCATCACTTTTCTTTAAATATAAACATGCATCATGCATTTTATTGATCTTTGTTGTTATTAAGTGCAGTTGAGTTGGTTCCAGTGAACACAGGGTTTCCAAGGAGCAACTGGCCAGGTTGAACCACTGGTCTTGTGGTTAGCAGTCCAGTGCTTATCCTACACTGTCACACTGGTACTCCCATTGACTCCTTACCTCTTTCATTTTGCTGTGCAGGAAAAGATCCATACATACCATGATTTCCAGTTTTCTTAGACGTTGTTTACAGCTTTTCTTGTTCTCAAAAGGGTCTGAATTAAAAACAAAACAAAACAAAATTTAAGGATTATCTGGCTAGTGATCATGCAGACTTGAGTTTTCTGTTCTCATTTCCTGGTCATTTTTTCAGAAGCTGTGTTATAAGGTGGCTTCCAACTGTAGTTGCTAACAACATGTCAGGTAAATAACAAATGAAGCAACATACATATTTCTTATGTGCTATATAGGGCTTACTCTGAATAAATAAACAAGCATTCAGAGACTAGCGAGAGGTTATGAAGAGTTGTTTCCACCAAGCTTTCCAACCCATCTGGTGTGTAACAGATTTAACCCAAGCAGTGTCTTCTGCAGCCGTGAATTGTTCTCCACCTATTTTGGGTAGGAGGGATCCTGAGACTAAACTATGGTTCCTACCAGTAAGTTCTGAAAATGCTGATGAATGGTAGGAAATTCAAGGAGACGGGTTGAAAAACACTATTATTTGAAAATGATTACATTATAATGCATTCTTGCTTTTGTGTCTTTTTATAGAAATCAATTTGGTAATAACTTTAAAACTCTTAAATAATCAATTTCACATTCTTAATACTTTATATGGTGTCTTGGTGTGGCGCTGTAGGATAAGCACTGGACTGCTCACCAAAAGATCAGCATTTTAGACCTACCAGCCATTCATCAGAAACCCTACATGTAATAACTATGAGTGGAAACCAGCTTTTCAGCACTTCACAACAATAATACTATATAAGAGGAGCCCAGGTGGCACAGTGGTTACGCTCTCAGCTGCTAACCAGTAGGTAGGTAGTTCAAATTCACCAGCCACTCCTCAAGAGAAAGATGTGGCAGCTGGCTGCTTTAAAGACTTTTCACCTTGGAAACCTTATGGGGTAGTTGTCCTCTGTCTCTAGGGTTACTGTGAGTCCAAATTGGTTTCTGCATGTGGATGTATATATGTTAAATTAACACACTCTGGTAGCGTAGTGGTTACGAATTGGGCTGAGAGCCTCAAGGTCAGCGGTTCGAAACTACCAGCTGCTCTGTGGGAGAAAGATGAGGCTCTCTGCTCCTATAAAGATTTACAGCCTCGGAAACCCTGTACAGGATTGCTCTGAGTTGGAAGCGACTCCATGGCACATAACAACAACAACAAGTACAGTAGAGCCACATGCAGATAAATATTGATAGCTTCCTAAACCAGGGGTCAGTAAACATTCACTGTAAAGAGCTCAGTAGTGAACATTTGCAATTGTACTAGCCATATTTTTACTGTTCCAACTACTCTGCCATTATAATGAGTTGTTGTTGTTGTTAAGTTCCATCAAGTTGATTCCAACTCAGTGACTCTGTGTAGGGTTTCTCAGGAGCATCCGGTGGGTTTGAACCACCGACCTTATGGTTCGCAATCCAGTGCTGAGAGCAACTAAATGATGAGTGTGACTGTGTTTCAATAAATTTTTTAATGAAGATTTATTGCCTGCACAAAGGTGCAGGCAGAATGTGATCCTCATGATTGTAATTTCTAATTCCCTATTCAAAGTAGATGATATACAAGAAAGAAACTACCGATCCACTTAACAGCCCCTCATCTTTGTGACTATCAACATGTTTGTAAGCAAGTTCAACTTCAAGTAATAGCTATGTTTCTTCTCTTCTACCCAGGGTAACCATGAATTGTCATTATCAAATAGTCTTGATATGACACTATAGGATAAGCACTGAACTACTAATTGCAAGATTGGCACTTTAAGTCAACCAACCGCTCTATGGAAGCCTTATACAGGGTTTGTATGATTTGGAACTGACTTAATGGCACTTAACAACAACAACTACAAATAAGAAAATAATGCTTTTGTCACTATCAAATATTTGTCATCTTTCCCCCTCCCCTCTTTACGTTATCCCTCTAAGCATATCCCTCTCCTTCACTTAACTGCTTGGTGATAACCTCAGTGGTGGAAAGAGACAAGAGATTTGCTGCCAGAATGACTTAGCATCCTCAAGCCTTTACCTGCAACTCTTGAAAAAGCTCCCCAGCTCAGCTGGCCGCCTGGGCTGGCACTCTGTTAGTATGGGTTAGAGTGGAGATCACATTTCTAATGGATTAGCTGACTACTGGGAATGTAGAAGGGTTTTTAAAGTCTCTTAACTTCTAAATGCAGCACACAAATGGAGTTCTATGAATATTTAATTTGAGTGCAAGACCTGAAGTTCTTTGCAATTAGTTTAACTGTTGCTTTCAATAGAGATAGAGTATTTCCTTTGAGTGTTTTAGGATTCATAGTACACTCTCTGTTTTCCTCATTTTGGAATTTTCCTTGGGCTGGGTCATGTCCATTTTTATAAAGTGTTCAGAATCCATTTTGTCTTTGCTACATTTAGCACATGTCTTCTCTCGGTCATTAATATAGAGATGGAAGTTTCAGGCACAATATTTCTTATGTCTTTAGTCAGCAACATTCCCTGTGGAGCTAAGCAGAGCCCAGGAGACTTGGGTTTATCTAATGGATGAGCAGCCTCTCTGCAGAATTCACTGCTAACATTTCCAGTGAAATGAGAAATTTATGGTAAATAACATCCAGCTTAAAAATCCAAATAATTGTATTCTGTTTTTTGAATATACGAAAATATAAGAATCATTCCCAGGTACATAGTAGGCTCTCAAAAAAAAAAAAAAAAAATGTTTGTTGACTAAATTCCAATGTTCTAATCTTAGTTCTTTGTCTAACAGTGTCATCTTGAGAAATGCCCTTAATATTTCTAAGTAAGAATTTTCTCACTTGTGTATAACAAGAGAGATGTTTATATGGTGATTTTACATTATTGTTGTGGTGGTTGTTGTTGTTGTATGTCGCTGTGTCAGTTCCAACTCATAATGCTCCCCTGTGAATAAGTAGAACTGTCCCTTAAGGTTTTCTTATCTATAATCATAAAGGAAGCAAATCACGTGCTCGTTATACTGTGCAGTCACTAGCGTGCGCTAACTACCACCCTTCAGGTTAACAACCCAGCAGTTTACTGTTGAGCCACCAAGCCTCCTTTGTTGTTATTGTTAGGTGACACCAAGTTGGTACCGACTCATAGCGACTCTATACACAATAGAATGAAACACTGCTCTGTCCTGTGCCAATTTCATAATTACTGCTATATTTGAGCCTATTGCTGCTACCACAGTGGCAATCCATTCCATTGGGGGTCTTCCTCTTTTTCTCTAACCCTGATATCATTCTCCAAACATAATATCATTCTCCTTGGACTAGTCCCTCCTGTGAATATGTCTGAAGCATAAGAGATGAAGTCTAGCTCCATACTGCTCCTAAATGCAATGCATCTTTGTCTTCAACACTGAAATGCCTTCAAAATATTAGAAATTATGGACCTATAGGAAGCATAGCTGAATTGGAAAGACTAGAAACATAAAATAGCTAGAAAAAGTTAAAAGTGTCATTTGATTAAGAATATTGATTATTGACTGCACAAAGGCTTTCGATTGCGTGGCTCTTGACAAGCTATGGACAACATTGTGAAGTGTGAGTATTTCAGAACACTTCATTGTTTTCATGAGAAATCTGTACCTGGACCAAGAGGCAGTTGTTCAAACCGAACATGGAACACTTAGTGGTTTAAAATTAAGAAAGGTGTGCAACAAGGTTGTGTTCTTTCACCATACTTATTCAACCTGTATACTGAACAAATAATCCAAGAAGCTGGGTTATATGAAAAAAAACATGGCATCAGAATTGGAGGAAGACTCATTAACAACCTTCAATATGCAGATGATACAACCTTGCTTGCTGAAAGTGAAGAGGACTTCAAATATTTTTTGATGAAGATCAAAGAGCACAGCCTTCGGTATGGATTGCATCTCAATGTAAAGAAAACAAAAATCCTC
>NW_006408548.1:9645785-9648796 GCF_000296735.1 Chrysochloris asiatica | reverse complement strand
GTTTCAGCTGTATAACTCTACAAGGAGTGCCAGAAATTTAAGCTTGATCCAGAAGAAGATGAGAAACTAGTGGCATCATTGCTGATTTCAGATGGACCTTGGCTAAAATCAGGAATACCAGAAAGATGTTTGTTGTTGTAAAGTGCCGTTGAGCCGATTCCAACCCTTAGTGACCCTGTAAGAGTTTCCGAGGACCAGGTGGTAAGCTTGAACCGCCAACCTTGCAGAAAGATGTATACTTGTGCTTTGTTCATACTGCAGACATTAGACTGTGTGCATCATAACAAACTATGAATATCATTGCAAAGGATGCATATTCCATAACACTTAATTGTGCTCATTGGGGATTTGTACATGGATCAAGAGTCAGTCGTTTGAGTAGAACAAGGAAATACTGAATAGTTTAAAATCAGAAAAGGTGTATGCCAGGATTGTATCTTTTCATCATACTTACTTAATCTTTATGCTCCACATATAATCCAAAATTTAGATTATGTGAAGAAGAATGTGCCATCAGGATTGGAGAGGGCTGTTTTTGTTCGGTGCCATCGAGACAGTATACCAACTCATAGTGACCCTATGCACAACTGACTGAAATGCTGCCTGATCCTGGGCCAACATCACAATTGTTGCCATGCTTGAGCCCATTGGTGCTGCCACTTTGCCAGTTCATCTTTCTTTTCTTTCCTGACCCTCCACTTTACCAAACATGATATTCTTCTCCAGCAACTGGTCCCTCCTGACAATATGTTCGAAGTATGAGAGATGAAGTTTGGCCATCCTGGCATCCAAGGAGCACTCTGGCTGCACTTCTTCCAACACATATCTGTTGGTTTCTTTTTTGGCAGCCCATGGCACTCTCAACATTCTCCTCCAACACCATAACTACAAAGCATCAAGTCTTCCATGGTCTTCCTTATTCACTGTCCAACTTTTGCATGCAGATGAGGTTATTGAAAATATCATGACTTGGACTGGAGGGTGACTGATTAATAATCTTTTATATGCAAATTGTGCAATTTTGCTTCCTGGAAGCTAAGAGGACTTGAAATACTTACTGATGAAGACCAAACACTACAACTTTCAGTATAGATTGTACTTCAGTGTAAAGAAAATGAAAATCCTCATGACAGGACCAATAAATAACACTATGATAAATTATGGAGAAAATATTGAAATTGTCAAAGATTTCATTTTGCTTGGACCCACAGTCAACACTCATTGAATTAACATTCAAGAATAAAAAGATATGGTGTATTAATTAAGTCTGTTACGAAAGACCTCTTTTTAAGTGTTAAAGAGCAGATGTCAGTTTGAGGGCAAAGGTTCACCTGCCCCAAGCCATGGTATTTTCACTTACCTCATATGCATGTAAAAGTTGTACAAGCAAGAAGACCATAGAAGAATCAATGAATTTAAGTTATGGTGTTGGCAAAGAACACTGACAATATCATGAACTATGAGAAGAGCAAATCAATATGTCTTGGATAAATAACAGCCAGAATTGTCATTAGATGCAAGGATGGAGAGATATCATCTTATGTTCTTTGGACATGTAGTCAGGAGGAACTAGTCCCTGAAGAAGAAAATCATGCTTGGTAGAGGGTCTGTGAAAAAGAGGAAGACCTTCAACAAGATGGATCAACACAGTGGTTGCAACAATGGGCTCAAACATAACAAAATTTGTAAGGATGGTGCAAGATTGGGCAGTGTTTCATTTTGTGCGTAGAGTGTCACTATGTGTTAGAATAAACTCAGTTGCACCTAAACAGTAGCAGCAAAGCCTTGGGAAAGAATGACCCTGCTGATACCATGAATTTGAACATGTAGTCTCCAGGACAGTGAAATATTAAGTTCCTGTTATCTCAAGCCACATAGTTTATGGAAATTTATTATAATAGCCTAAAGGGGGAAATTACAGCCACTAATATGGAAATTAGGTTGCTAAAAAGAATGAAAGGAAATTCTCTAGGAGAGACACTAATGAAAGGAAAATATTAAAGAAACATAGCAAACAGTTAAAAAAGAAACAAAAATGGTGTTGATATATCACAAGGGGGAAGGAGGAGGAGCATCACCATCAGTATCAACCCTTTATCCATTCCTAGGAGGCAGAGAGGTCAGGCATATCTGTACTGTCTCTTCTCATATACCAATTCTTACACCAACCATCTTACTCAGGCATTCTCTTCTTTTATGCTGTGTTTATAAATTGTAGTGGTCACCCAGAACTCAAAGACAATACTAATGATCATGCGGTTCATTAGGGAAGTTAATAAATTACAATGCAAAATGCTTACTATACAATTCTTTTTATAAGATAAGGCCTCTCTATGGCCACTGGCCTCTGAACTATGTGATCATATGCCCTCTGGCCTGCTTAGGCAAGTGTTACAAAGCTCCTTTAGTGTTGTTGGTAAAGGTCACTCTGCTATAAACCTTATCCCAAAGGTGCTTGGTTCTGGCTCCCTGGATCAACAAACCTAGCTCCACAGATTAAGTGCTGGAGGCAGCCTACTCTGCCAGTGAGTCTCCTGCCTGAAGCCCTGAGCTCTGCTTACTGCCTGGGCCAGGATGTCTACTGCTCTGTTCTCTCACACACTGTAGGATCTGCTGCCTCTATTGCTGATTCTCCTCCACTTCCCTGCTGCCTCTGTAGTATCACAGTCCTCAGTCCTCTAGAATGAGCAGGTTTCAGTACACAGATTCAGGGTTCAAAGACACGCTCCACTCCTGGCTCCTCTTTTTTTTTTTAATTATACTTTTAAAAAGACTTTTTGTTGTGATTGAGTAAAGGTTTACAGACAAGATTATCAGCTTTACATTCAACAATCGATACACTCTATTTCATCTCAATGATTACAATTCACTCCATGAAACTACACTTATCCTGCTTTCTTCCTGTGGTTCCTATTTGCTTTCCACCCACATTTCTATTCCTTCTGAACTTAGTCCTTAGGCATATATTGCCCTTTTGATTTTGAATGACTGATCATTCCATGATGAGCATG
>NW_006408548.1:9643544-9644427 GCF_000296735.1 Chrysochloris asiatica | reverse complement strand
AATTGTGAGGTTGGCCTAGGACCAGGCAGTGTTTCATTCTGTTGTGCTTAGGGTCACTATGAGTCAGTACTGACTCGATGACACCTAACAACACCAACAAAATAATTAAGAATGCTTGGCGCTGTTCTAAGAATACACAAGTCATTGTAAATTTGGGGTGGATTGATAGAAAAATGTTTCAGTTGCTTCACCCATAAAGTATGGATTCAATTGTGTCCTACCCTACCTCCTCAAAAATATGTTGCTATTGTAAACACTCAGTATGTGACAGTATTTGGAAATAGGCTGTTTATAGGCATAATTCATTTAATTAGCATGAAATCAAACTGGAGAAAATGGACCATGATCAAATCTGATTGTTATCATTCTAAAGAGACAATAAAAGACACAGACAGAAGCAAAGACAATGGAAAACGTACTGTAAAGACAGAGGTAGAGATTGAAGTTAACCTACCACCAAACCACAGAATGCTTGGGAATACCAGTAGCTGGGGCAGAAGAGAAAAAAGAAAACTAAACTAAAGCCTTTGGCCAGCACTCATCTGTCAGCTTGTCACACTGTGAAGGCTATTATGCTGTGGAGACTAGGATCTGTGCCACCAGTTTTTAAATACTAGTAGCCTCACTCATGGTAGACAGGTTTCAGCAGCACATCCAGACTAAGACTAGGAAGAAGGAGAGGCAAGCACTTCTGACTGGTTGTTGTTGTTGTTAGTGCCTCTGAGTCAGTTTTTACTCATAGCAACCTGCTATATGGTTTCCAGGAAGCAGCTGATGAATTAGAACCACCAACCTTGCACTTCAAACTGACCTCATGGTTTAGTGCTTATCCTACAGTACCATACCAGGAATCCTGTATCGTAAGCTTCTGAATGGTATGCAG
>NW_006408548.1:9616922-9637416 GCF_000296735.1 Chrysochloris asiatica | reverse complement strand
TGAAAATTGGGCCACAAGTGTGAGTTTTTTTCCAGACATGAAGGATGGTTGAGGACCATAGTCTCAAGTTCCTACAGTCTTTTTCTGACCAGAAAGTCCAGTCTTGTTTCCTCACTCTTCTTTCTTGATGGTAGTAAGACCCCACATTCTTGCTTCCGAGACGACTCATTTTGTATCTCGCAGGCTGGCTACACTGACCAATCCCCTCATTGTAGTCTTACCACCTTTTTTTGCATGGTTCCATCTAATTATTTGAAGGAGTCCCAGTGTGGTACTATAGAATAAGCACTGGACTACTCACCACAAGGTCAGTAGTTCAAACCCACTTGCTGTTCCTCAGAAACTCTATATAGGATAGATATGAATCAGAACCAGCTCAATGGCACTTAACAACAACCAAGACTTTGTCTAAAAGGACCATAGTTCATAAATCAACTGTACCACACCAGGAGAGATGATGAAGTATATTGTAAAAACTTGAGATAGGGGCACCTGTAGAGAAAGTGCAATTCCAAATCTTAACCCTTGTTAACATTGAAATTGCTATGTCATAGAAAGGGTCTTGTTCTTTTGTTTGTCACCTTGTTTCTTCTTTCTTTTCTCATTCCATCTTCTTTCCTTATTAATAATAAACTTGGTGGAAATGTCTCTCAAATTATTTTATTTGCTGCATACTTGTTGAGCGCTTTGTGTATGCCTTAATTTAGCTTCTCATCATTGTGTGACTGGATTATTTCAATAGTCTTCACTGGTCTCCCAGCCTCCAGTTCACTCCTTTTCAGTTCTTTTCCATCAATTCCAGAATAGAATGGAAGTCTAATCTATATGAAATATGAATCTTGCCATGTTACTTGCATCACTATGTTTGAGGACACAAAATATGTACTGTTAATGACTAAGCACAAACCTTCTATTTTGGCTTCATCTACTTTTCCAGCCTCAGGTATTGTCATGTCATCTCTGTCAAAGGGTACTTTACCTTTGCTTCCATAAAGGTGAAGTTATTGCAATCTCCTAAACATCCCTGACTGCTTCCCACTCCCAGCCGTCAGTCAAAATCATATAAGGGCCAGGTTCTCATCTTTGTTTCTCTAATATTCTCTTCATCAAATTATGATGTTACTTAGTTATAGCAACTAGGTGGTATTTCCATAAGATTCTATAAAAGAAGGGCTTGTACTTGTTCTTTGAATTAAAATACCCGGCACAGTTTTTGGCACATAGCAGGTGTACAATTACTATTCAGTAAATGTCCAGTCCTCAGTACTGGGGTACAAAGCTCACGTTTTTTTCTCTATAAATCAAAATCTCTTCTGTTTTCCTAAAGTTATTAATATAGTGAATAAATGTTGTAATGCATTCAATATGTAATGTCTTAGCAATTTTCTATAATTTGTACCATCACCATCTGCTGTCTTTGGTGGGATTCTGGAAAATATTGTAAGCTGCCATTTGTGGGAAAATCTTTATGTATTAACAAAGTGCTGTACTTTTCTTTCACAATGCACTCATCACAACAACAGAACAACATAAGACCTTCCATAGCAACATCTGTGCAGAAATAAATCCTTTTGTGTGGGGAAGCATCTGGTTTCCATATATCTCTAAATGGGTAGGACATGCATTTCCCAGTACCTTTGTTTGTTTAGCACAAATGCATTCATTTTGCACAGGATTGTTGAAGACATATGAATTTGCCATATATATACAACACCCCACCCACATACATTTAAAATAGAAAGATATGGTAAGAACACTCTGTGCCGTAACTCACTCCAAATTTCCAAGTTTAAAACCATTATATCACTTATTTCATATTTGTGACTATTTGATTAGCTTTTGGCTTGTTTTAGGTACCATTAAATTGGTTTGATTCTGAGTGACCCTATACACAACAGAATGCAATACTGTTCAATCCTGCATCATTGTCACAATGGTTAGGATTAAATACCTTGTTGCAGCAATAGGATCAAACTTTTGATAGGAATTTTGAAAAATGCATATTTTGCTTCTTCACAATGTATTCATTTTTTAAGTTTATTTATTTATTTATTTACTCCTAGTTGTATAAGAAATGATGGTAGCAAATTGATTCCCATTTTCACTTTCACCTTCAGATTTTTCCACCTCTGTAGATACTACTCAGCAATCAGCTTGACATGTGTGTTTTCAATTCAGTTTCTAAGCATCGATATACAAATGAATGCTTTTTATGAAATATGTATGCATGGTCATTTGAATCTCAAAGTTGGCAGTTCAAACTCATCAGTTGCTCCTCAGAAACTCTATAGAGGAACCCTATGAGTCAGAACCGACTGGATGCCACTTAACAGTAACATATGCTTATATAACTGATTGTGAAGCTTGCTTTTAACAACGATGTATGTTGGAGATTTTTATGTATCAGTAAAGGTAGGTTTATCTGATTCTCTGTAACTACCACATAATATTCCACATTTTATTTAATGGGAGACATTTAGCGTTAAGTAACCAAAACTCCTTTAATTATAACTTAAACAACATAGAAATATTTGCGATTTTCACTTACAAGAAGACTGATAGTAGGTCTTTCCAGGACTGTTTCAGTGGCTCAACATATCATCTAGAAACACTGGTTCTTGTCATTTTTCTTAACTCTCCTCGCATATCAGCTTTTGCTCTCCTGATTTTGACTACCTCAGATATAGATATCTGTTCATACTCTGTCTAAAACCAGGAACAAGAAATCTAAGGCAAAATAACTTTTTTTTCATCAGAAAACCCAGTGCCCTTCAACATATTTCCTCTTATGTCTTATTTACCAGAGCATAGTCACATGTCAAACCAATTGTAAGAGTGTGTTGGAGCATGAGTGTCTAGTAAAGGGAAAATAGATATTATCACTATCTTCCTCCCTAAGTCTTTTAAGTCCTTTTGCTTCCAGCAAGCAAGGTTCCATGGCACTTAGCAAGACTTTACATAGTCAGTAAAGCACAAATAAACATCTTATTGTATTTTCTGCTTCCCAAATCCTCTACTTGTTGCTGCTAAGTGCCACTGTATCACTTCCAGCTCATAGTGACTTTTTATTGGGTTTCTGAGGAGCAACTCGTAGTATTGAACTACCAACCTTGTGGTTCAAACTGACCTTGAGTTCCAGTGCCTCACCAGGACTCGACATCCTTTATAGTATTACTATATCTCTATATAAGGAGCTCTGGTAGCATAGTGGTTACGAATCGGGCTGTGAATCGCAAGGTCAGCGGTTAGAAACTACCAGCTGTTCTGCGGGAGAAAGATGAGGCTTTCTGCTCCTGTAAAGATTTACAGCTTCAGAAACCCTGTACAGGGTCGCTATGAGTCGGAACTGACTCCACAGCATATAACAACAACAACAACATATCTATATCTATCTATATCTATCTATCTATCTATCTATCTATCTATCTATCTATCTATCTATCTGTCTGTCTGTCTGTCTGTCTGTCTGTCTGTCTGTCTGTCTGTCTGTCTATCTATCTATCTATCTATCTATCTATTAATTTGACCTGTCAGTTTCTTAGAAATGGAAGTTAAAATCTCCTTTAGCTGTTCATTTTCTCTTCTTGTGCTTTATAAAATTCATTTCAGTTATACTGAGTGCTTGGGTTTCTAAGGTTCCATCTTTTTGGTGAATTGTTTCCTTATCGATGTGAAATAAATTTATTTTCTCCATTTCATTAGGTTTAGACTTAAATTTCATATCTGCACTGGTACAAGGAAGTGTCAAAATTCAGGGAAAAATGGAATGAAAGAAAATGAATTTTTTTTCTGTAAATTTTTTGAAGCTTCTTTGTGTGTTCTTCTACATGTTGAATTTTATGACAACTATTGAAGCTGCTAGTTTGAAGAAAAAACTTAGTGAATTATGCTTGGAAATTCATTTTGTTCTGGACATTCCTGATGAGTCTTTCATTGAAGACTGCATTTGTCCCCCGGACCTGCTCTAGAGATACAGGTGAGAATAACTGCTAAGAAGTGTATGCTTTCTCAATTTGTCCCAAGGACAGTGGGAGAGCAGAGGGAACGCTGACAAGTGTTCTTGTTGTTAAGTGCCATCGAGTCAGTTCCAACTCACATAGAGCCACCCGGTATAGAGTTTCCGAGGAGTAGCTGATGAGTTTGAACCGCTGACCTTGTGGTTCACACAGACTTTATGGTCCAGTGCTTATCCTACAGTGTCATACCAGGAGTGGGACAAGCTGACTTCCTGGGATGAGGACCTGCCAATTTTTTCTGCATATTACCAGTTATTAAAGGTTCTTTCCCTGTCTTTTCCATATTAAATTTTGGTGAAAATATGCGTAACAAAGCTTATACCATCTCAACAGTTTCAAAATGAACAACACAGCACCATTGGTTATGTTCTTCAGTTGTACAACCATTCACACTTTTCCTTTCTGCACTGTCTTTTTAAACCAAACAGCTGCATTCCTCAAATGCAAAGTGTTCTTCCTCTTTCAATAAATATTCAGTGAAAGTCCACTAGGTTGTAGACAGTGTTTTAGGAGATGTAAATACCTTAGTGAACAAAATGGATAAAAGCTCTGCCTTCCTGGTGGAGTAAGATAAAAAAGAAATAAAATAAGTGAACATATAATATGCCAGGTGAACATATAATAAGTGCTTTAGAGAAAAATTAAAACAGAATGTAGTAGTTGATGGTGGTGGTGGTGGTTGGTTGTATAAAACTTCTTGTTATCCAAGAGGATCTATGGGCTCGGAGTCTAGCACTGCACAATTTCATAGGGCTGAAATTACGGTGTTGGCCAAGGCTGCTATCTTCCCTGAGCTCTGAGTCTTCTTCCAGACATATGCTGACTGTTGACAGAATCTAATTTCTTACAAATGTAGAAATTTTGGTTCCTATTTTCTACTTGTAGTTAACCAGGAGTTATTCTGAACATCTAGACCAAACCACGATTCCATGGTATGTGATATAAGGGACCCAAATGATTAAGTCAGGCCCACGCAGATAATCGGAGTCCTGGTGTGGCACTGAAAGATAAACACTTGACTGCAAGGTGGTTTGTATTGCAAGGTTCTGATTCACTCCTAGGAAACTCCATACAGGTTTGGTATGAATCAGAGCTGATTCAATGTGACTTAAGAAGAACAACCTAGATAATCTTCCTTTCTTAAAATCTGATGTGCCATGTAACAATTCTGGGGATTATGCAGGGCATGCAAACCAAAGGGTAGGATCTTGTGGGACATTCTAGAGGGGTCTTCACCATACAAGATAAGGGGAAGGATGGTAAAGGAGTACGATAAGTGGCATTGTATATACCATAATGAGGAGCAGTCAGTCTGGCAAATTATATTTGAACACAGCTATCTTGTCATTCTTGGTAAAGTAAAGGGTCAGCAAAAAAGAGAAAGACCCAGATGAGCTGGATTGACGCGGTGGTTACAACAGCTAATCAAACATAACAAGAACTGTGAGGATAGCACAGGACCGTTTCATTCTGCTGTGCATTAGGTCGATATGAGTCTGAGCCAATTCAACGGCATGAGATTTCTGAAGGAAGAGTGCCCCGGATGAAGGAAATATAGGAGTGCCAAGTCCTTGAGGCAAGAAAGTATTCTCTACATTTGTGGGAGACAGCAAGGAGGCCCCTTTGGCTGCAAAAAGGGATTGAGAGGAAGACTGGAAAGAATGGAGATCATCCTGGAAGGTTCAGATCAGATAGGACCTTGAAGGAAGAACATTGGATTTTAGTCCCAACTGTTGCTTCATTGTGTACACTCACAATTTAAATCCTGATTTAGAAAAAAAAGAGCCTTATAAAGGGTTTTTAGATGCATTTAGAAAAACATAAGTGAAAACTACACCTGTTTACTGGTTTGTAGGTTGGAATGGTTGAAGGCTATAGTTGTCCCTTTAGTGTTCGGATGGGAGTAAGGGGTAAGGAAGTTTGTAAGTTATAGTCAGTGCTTAAAAACAATGGACTAAAGTTGTATTTTCCTATGGTACAAGACTTGTATATATGAACATATACACACATACCCACTTAAAATATTCACCTCACTTAGTGATACTTCCTGTCAGACTAAATATATGGTGTTCTTTCATTTTAAAACTGTTTCAGTTTCAACTTACACAAACAAACTTGCATGCCTTGCCTAATCTTCACCATGATTTACTGTGCATTCTTTGATTTTTTAAAATTTATGAATTAGATCCTGCAAAGTTGAGACTTCCGATGTGACAGGAAATATAAGATTAGCTTCCTTAATTGACCCACATATGTTTCCTTTTAAAACCACAAAACCCACTCTGCTGTATCTACTTAGATATCCTAAAAAAAAAAAAAAAAAAAAAAATTGCAATCAATTTAGCAAGTCAAAACTTCTGCCTGAAAATTTTACTGATGTGTAACCTGCAAACTCTTTTGCAAAACTAGCAGTTCTCTGACTCTAGAGTTGTAGATAATCCCTATCCACGTTCTTACTCACAGAGCGACTTTAAAAGTAATGTGATGAACTTCTAGGTATTTCTCAGACACTTTACCTAGATGTCTCAATGCTTTTCCAAGATCTGACAATTCCCTTTTCTCATACTTTCTTCTTTGCCAAATGCACTCCTTGCTTATGGAGACACATCTGTTACATGTGCAATGATTGTGGCATCCCTGAAACTCCAGTCAAATTTATCCCTAGATCCAAACAATTGCTAGCTTACTATTGAAGCAGATGCCCACTCTAAAGCGTCAAACCTAGTGTTTATAGTAGATGTTTGAAGAGCAATTGTTCATTGACTTGCCTTCAGTTGGCTTGCAGAGGGTGACTGCCCTTCAGGACAGATTCCTGTTTCATTGTTCCAGCATAAACAATGGAGGTTGAAGGTGAGAGTGGATGGGTAAAGGCTCAAAGAATTAGAAAACTGTGATTGCTTAGCCAGCTAACACAGAAGCTCGCCAAAGCAGTAACCATGGTGGGATTCTCAGTTCTCTTTATCGGGTCCAATCATAGTTAGGAGCTTGTTCCTCCACACAGTAAATTCCCAAGTGGAAGTTTGACTTTTGATGGTCTTTGCTTACATATGTTTCTTTCTTTCTCTTATTCTCTATCATTTATTTGACTTCATGATCAATTGTACTTCTCCCTCTGAATTTTATCTGTTGAGTAGATAACTTTAGTGTTGGGCTGGGACCATAGAGTGGATAAAGAGCATGTGCTCTAAGAATAGAGATACTTTTGAAAGGTGGTTTCATCCTTAGCTGATCTATCACCTCACATATAGTTGCTATGAAGATTAATTAAATAACATGTACAATGTGCTGGCAGTGATACTCACGCTCTCCTGTTTGCACTATGCATATGTACACACATATGAGAGTATCCATTATATATATATATGTCAGCAGTTCAAAACTACCAGCGGTTCTATGGGAGAAAGATGAGGCAGTCTGCTCCCGTAAAGATTTACAGCCTCAGAAACCCTGTGAAGGGTTGCTATGAGTCAGAATCAACTCCACGGCACATAACAACAACAATATATACACATATATAAATATGTATGTATCTTTAATATATTTAATAATATGTATGTATGCATCAAATTAAATCCTTATTTGTGCCTATTCCAAAGAAAAGTGTCCCAAAAGAATTTAAAAATCAAACAATATTAATATCACATGCAAGTAAAATTTTGGTGGAGATAATTCAAAGACGATTGCAGCAGTATATCAATTTTTGTTGTTAATTTTCATCGATTCCGACCCATAGCACCCCTGTATAGGGTTTCCAAGGAGCAGCTGGTGAGTTTGAACCACTGACCGTGCAGTTCAAACAACTTTGCATTCTGATGCATTAGCCCACATCACTGTACCAGGACTCCAGTATATCCATTGTTGTTGTTGTTGTTAAGTGCTGTCGAGTCGGTTCCGACCCATAGCGACCCTGTACAGGGTTTCCAAGGGTGTAAATCCTTACGGGAGTAGAAAGCCTCATCTTTCTCCCGCGGAGCGGCTGGTAGTTTAGAACCGCTGACCTTAAGGTTCGCAGCCCGATTCGTAACCACTACGCTACCAGAGCTCCTTCCAGTATATCCATAGGAGGGATATAATTGTTGTTGTCAAATGGATCTTGACTTAAAGCAGAGAATACCAGAAAGATATTTATTTGGGTTCCATTGAGTATGAAAAAGGACTATGGATTATAACAAATTATGGATTACATTGGGAAGAATTGGAATTCCAGAATATTTCATTGTTCTCATGTGGAACCTGTAAATAGACTAAGAAACAGTTGTTTGGATAGAACAAGGGCATACTGCGTGGTTACAAAGCAGGAAAGCTGTGTGTCAGAATACTTATTCTGGCTGTTTACAGACAAAGTTTGTTAACTGCAAGTCTAAAAGATCGTGGAATATTGTTGTGTATGTTTGTGCATGTGTGTGTCATAGCCACCCTCTCTATATAATTTTACACTGTGATGCAAACAAACATGTACAAACACACACAGGTATTCTATAATCTTTTAGATTATGTATAGGGTTTCTCAGGAGCAGTTATTGAGCATGAACTGCTGACACTGAGGTGCAAACCAACTTTACAGTCCAGCGCATTAATCCAAAGCACCACAGCAGGACTCTAAATTAATAACAACCTGTTATTTAATTAACTGATAAAGTAACAGGTCATAAATGGATGACACAATTCTACACTATAAACTGTGACCGTATTGAGGAACTCAAGCTTCTGATGGTGTTTCTTGCAGAAGATGCATTGGAGGATCATTGTAACTAAAGTTATTTGGTGAGTAGGACAGATAGGAAAGCTTATTTTATTTATTTATTTTTTTAACTAAGTTTCTTTTGTGACTCTAGGTTTAGATCTCTGACTGCAATTTCATTTTTCAGTCTGAGGTGATTTTCATGGCTGATACAAAGCACACTGTTTGATTTAGAATGAAAACTCCTGATTGTACCCTTTGAAGTAGGAGCTCAGTAAGTGGTACTAATATTAGAATGAGCTTGATGCCAAAGGCAAGCTACTTCTGGTACTTTGCCATACTTTGCAGCATGGAAACAGTAATAATATAAAATTTTCCACTAATAAGCCATTCCATATGTCTTTGGCCTATGGGAATTAATTTTTTTAGATACTGGGCCTAATTGAATTAGTTCATCACCTTAAGCTTATACTATTAACTTTGGTGATAGCCTTAAGTTTTCTGCCTGCTCCACTCAGTTAATTTGCATGCTTTTAGTTACTGATGACTTCAAAAGTTCTAGCTAAGAGCTTTCTGCTGAACTGAAGACCCACAAAATTCTACTTCAGAGATAAGAAGACACTTCAGTGTCAATATGTTCAAAATTGAATTTGTTAACTTTTTGTGCTACCCCACCTCCCAATCATGATGACTGTTCTTCACTCCCTTATTGATTTTTGTTTCTCCCAAATTAGTGTTGGAATCCTAACCCCTATACCGGCTAATGTGATCCTGTTTGGAAATAGAGTTTTACATGTTATGCTAATGGAGGCATACCAATGTTGGCTGTGACCTCATTAACATAACATACAAGGGGGTTTCAAAAAGTTCATGGAATAATCCCCCCATCTTTTAATTCCCTTTTCCATGAACTTTTTGAAGACCTCTCATTATTTGTTGTTAGTATTCAGGCAACTAAGAAATACTACATTTAAGCAATCCACAACTCTATTTATCACATACGATTGTTGGAGGAGAATATTGAAAGTGCCATGGCTGCCAAAAGAACCAATAGATCCGTTTTGGAAGAAGTGTAGCCAGAGTGCTCCTTGGAGGCCAGGATGGCCAGGCTTTTTCTCTCATACTTCAGACATGTTGTCAGGAGGGACCAGTCCCTGGAGAAGGATATCATGTTTTGTAAGGTGGAAGGTCAGAGAAAAAGAGGAAGACCTCCAATGAGATGGATTGGCCAAGTGGCAGCATCGATCGACACAAGCGTAGCAACAGTAGTGAGGTTGGCCCAGGATCATGCAGTGTTTCGTTCTGCTGTGCATAAGGTTGCTATGAGTCAGTGCCCATTCGATGGCACCTAACAACAACAACAACAACAACAACAACAATTCTTTGAGGGGGACTCCTGATGTGACACTGTGGAAGCAGAACTGGGCTACGAACTACAAGGCCAGCAGTTCAAAGCCACCAGCTACTCCTCAAAAACCCTATACAGCATTGCTATGAGTTGGAACCAATTTGATGGCACTTAACACGTAACCACAGGATTGGCGATTCAAACCCACCTACTGCTCCTTGGAAACTCTGTACAATGTCTCTATGAGCCGGGATTGACTCAGTAGTACTTTACAACAATTCTACTAGAGGATTCTGGGGTGGTGGTTTAGGGCAAACACTGAAAGCACTGGACTGTTAACTGCAATGTCAGTGGTTCAAACCTACCAGTCACTCCTCAGAAATCCTATACAGAGTCACTATGAGTTGGAACCAAATCAATGGCACTTAATAACAATAATATCAAATTTCTTCTTTTCATAAATCAGAAGTTTAGATTATCAAATAAAAACAGATAAGATTGAAGTTGTCAATTTACTTGGATCCACAATTAAGACCCATAGAAGCAACATTCAAGAAATCAAGCAAGATATTGCTTTGGGCACACCTGCTGCACAAGATTCCATTGAAGTGTATAAAAGTAAATATGTTACTTTCAGGACTTCGCACATGACACAAGCCATAGTATTTTCAATCACCTCATGTGCATGAGAAATTGGAACTATAGATATGCAAGACCAAAGAATTGATGCTTTTGAATCGTGGCATTGATGGAGAATATTGACTATATCATGGATGGTCAGAGAGGAATGAACAATGTGTTGGAAGATATATAGCTGGATCCTTAGAAGTTGGGATGGCAAGACATCGGGAATTTTATCAGAAGGACCAGCCTGATAAACCCTCTCTTTTCCAAGGACATCATGCTTGGTAAAGAAGAGAGTCAGCCAAATAGAGGAAGACCCTCAAGGAGATGGAGTTACAACATTATTAGTAACTGAACAGCAGCCTTTGAAAAAATTTCTCCTTTATTTCCTTTTATAATTATTTCATTCTCAAAAAAGTTATTGATATAATGTCACAAATAATAATGGTTAAAGTTGTTATTGTTGATAAGAACTGTTTCAGACTCATAGGGACACTGTATAGGATCTGCAAGGCTTTAAATTGTCTCTGACACTATATAGAATCTGTATAAGGGCACTGTAAGGAGCTCTGGTAGCATAGTGGTTACGAATCGGGCTGCGAACCTTAAGGTCAGCGGTTCGAAACTACCAGCTGCTCCGCGGGAGAAAGATGAGGCTTTCTACTCCCGTAAAGATTTACACCCTTGGAAACCCTGTACAGGGTCACTATGGGTCGGAACCAACTTGACGGCACGTAACAACAACAACAACATAGGGACACTGTATAGGATCTGCAAGGCTTTAAATTGTTTCTTCCTGAGAGTGGCTGGTGAGCTCGAACTGCCAACATTATAGTTTGCAGCCCAGTGCTTATTGTAGGGAGCCAAGTGCTTCCTCTTGTCATAGAATTATAGCTAAAAACACCAGAAAATTTGGTTAATTCAACAACTATAAAAACAGGCAGCAAGAAATGCAACAGAGCATGCTTGTAGCTCCTGTAGACAAAACTAAGTGACTTGAGGTGTCATTGTATTTGCGTGATAATGACAGCTCTGACAGTGCTTTTTTCAGAAGGTTCAAAAAGCTGTGGGTTAATATACTGGACTACAAAGTCAGTTTGAACAACATGGTCAGTGGTTCAAGCTCACCAGCCACTTCTGGAAAACCCTATATAGGGTCGCTATGGGCACTTCAATTAACATCATTAGTAGCATAGATACATATTCAAGGATTTTAAGGGAAAATCGGGTGGAGTCCTGATTCTGGCACTGTGGCTTATTGTGCTGGACTGCAAGGTCGGTTTGGACTGCAAGGTTGGCACTTCAAGACACGAGCCACTCCTCAGAAACCCTATACAGGTTTGCTATGCTCAGAACTGACTCAACAGTAATTAATAACAACGCCAACATCTGCAAATTGGAGTCCTGGTGTGGTGCTTTGGTTAATGTGCAGGATTGCAAAGTGGGTTTGAACCACAAGATCTGCAGTTCTGGCTCACAGCTATTCCTCAGAAACCCTATACAGGGTCACTATGAGTCAGAACTGACTCAACAGCACTGAACAACAACAACATGGGCAAATTATTGAACAAAATAAGGAATCCTGGTGTGGTGTTGTAAGATAAGCACTGGACCACAAAGTCGGTTTGAATTTCAAAATTGGCAGTTCAAAACTCACCAGAACCTTCTGGAAACCCTATACAGGGATGCTGAGAGATGGAACCAATTTGACAATACTTAATGATGAATAGATACATATAAGCTAGATTTACAAAAATGTTTTGTTGTTATAGCTAACTATAGAATATTTTTATTTAAAAGTAAATTTTTACAAAACACTGCGCAGTATTATTATATAAATCGTTATTTTAATGGCATTCCTTTATGGTGTTGTCCAGTGCATTCAGCACTTCAGTGCATCCCTAGTGATGCCACTGATTTCTGATATGGTACCACTATGCAATTAAGGCATCCTACAACTACGCTCTGGTAGCGTAGTGGTTACAAATCGGGCTGCGAACCTTAAGGTCAGCGGTTCCACAGGAGAAAGATGAGGCTTTCTACTCCCGTAAAGATTTACACCCTCGGAAACCCTGTACAAGGTCTCTATTGGTCGGAACCGACTTGATGGCACTTAACAACAACAACAACAATGAATGGTATTATGTACCACCTTGGAATCATCCTTGATTTCTACTGCCTTGTCCCATTCCAAAATGATTTAATGCCATTTCCTCTTAAATACACAAGGGGTCTTCTAAAAGTTCATGAAAAATTACCTGAAAATATAATGGAATTTTTCTACAAATTTTGACGCTTCCTTGTATCTCACATCAGTCTGCTTGTACTTATCCTGATTCAGCGCACTGCCCCTTCTTGTCTGTATCACTGAGGGATTGTCCTAAAGGGACCCCATCCTTTGGCCAGGGGCACCCCCATCAATTTTCCAGAAAGCTTCCAGAGTTGGTATTACTAAATAAATCCAATCATGTCACTCACCTTGTTAATTATTTCAGCGATTTCCCGTTGCCCTTGGGTCAAAATTTAAACTGGTAAAATCCGTCTGGACTTGTACTCTCCCTGACTTTCCAGACTTGGAACACTGCCTTCCTTCTTAAACTATATGAAGCCCGGGTTTGCACCTTTCTTTCTCATACTTGTTGTCCCACCCTCTGAATAATATAGGCCCAATGTTTGTTGTTCTTGTTAAGTGCCATCAAGTCAGTTCAGACTCATAGTGACCACTATAAGGTTTCCAAGAAGCAGCTGGTGGGTGTGAACCTCCCACGTTGTGTTAGCAGTCCAGTGCTTATCCTACAGTACTACACCAGAAATCCTTTGGCCCATTGGAAGCCTCCTAAAATTAATGTTTAATGAATAAATTGCTGTACGATTCCTATGGAGCGCCTACATTGTAGTATACATGATGTCTGGTGCAGAGATAAGAAGATGATTAAATCCTGCCCTGGCACCACTCAAGTTTAGTATTAACATTCCTCTTAAAACAGATAAACTAGCTCGCCTCTTGACATTAAGTGAGTAAAACATGCAAGATTGTTTCTTCCATTTATCTTACTGTCATTTTCAGAGGGTAATTTCATTCAGAGAGTCAGCGTCAGCCCATTCTAATGGCAGTCACTCTGGGGCTGTTGGGCTGTCCTCTAGGGATGTTCTATGTGCTTTAACTTCAAACACACTCATGCAAGAGTAGTGGTGTGCTTGGGCTCATTGAATGTGCACTGAACCAGGAATTAGCTGTAAAGTAACTTTCAGTGTGGAAAAGAAAAGTAAGTATTAGAATCAATTACTCAGATATGAACAAACTGGCTTCTGCTAGGTTGATTTTGCTTTCCATTTAGGGGGAAGTAGGAAAGAATAGGAGTCCTGGTGTGGCTCTGTGGGCTCATGTGTCAGACTGCAAAGTCATTTGAACTTCAAGGTCAGTGGTTCAAGCTTACCAGCTGTTCCTTGGAAACCCTATACAGGGTCGCTGTGGGTCGGAATCGACTCGACAACAAGAAGGAGAGAATAAGGAATTAAAGACAAAAAGAAAGAAGGGGACAAGGAGGGAGGCAGGGAGAGAAGAATAGAGGGAGATAAAGAGAGAAAGGAGAAGAAAGATAATAATAAAGGAAAAAAGAAGAACAGAAAGAAGACATAAAAATTTCTTAAGTATGGTTTGTGTTTGTATTGTTTTAAAAATAAGTAGTAACATTTTTGCTTGAATAATAATTATTAATAACATCCAAAGACTATTTTTTGCTGTTAAGTGCCATCGAGTCGGTTCTGACCCATAGCAACCCTGTATAGGGTTTCCAAGGAGTGGCTGATTAGCTTGAACCACCAACCTTGCAGTTTGAACAGCTTTACAATCTGGTGCATTAACCCACAGCACCACACCAGGCTCCATTCTAAAAAGTATGCTGGTGGTGGTTTTGTGTCGTGGAGTCGGTTCCAATCCATAGCGACCCTTCAGAGCGTTTGCAAGGCTATAAATCATTATGGGAGCATAACACCTCATTTTTCTACTGTGGAACTGCTGGTAGTTTCAAACTGTTGACCTTGATGTTCTCAGCCTGATTCATACAACTATGCTACCAGAGTATAAGATCCTCTATTAAATATTTTCTTTACCAATTTAATTCAAATGTCAATTTCAGGAAGTATTCTGTTATTAATTAGTCCAACTTTTTTAGCTACTAAGTGCTTGTTGAGTCAGTTTTGAGTCATAGCGACCCTGTGTACAACAGAACAAAACACAGCCCAGTCCTGCACCATCCTCACAATTGTTGTTATGCTTGAGCCCACTGCTGCTTCGATGATACTAACCTATCGTGTTGGGGGTCTTCTTCATTTTTGATGACTTTCCACTTTAGCAAGCATGATGTCTTTCTCTAGGGACTGGTCCCTCTGGATAACATGTCCAAAGTATGAGAGATGAAGTTTGGTCATTCTGGCTCTAAGGAGCATTGTGGCTGTATTTCTTCCAACACAGATTTGTTTGTTCTTCTTGCAGTCCGTGGCACTTTCAATATTCTTCTCTAATACCATAATTCAGAAGTATTGATTTTTCTATGTTCTGCTTTTTTCTCTGTCTAACTTTCACAAAGGAGCTCTGGTAGCGTAGTTGTTATGAGTCAGGCTGCCAACATCAAGGTCAGCAGTTCGAAACTACCAGTAGTTTCACAGGAGAAAGATGAGGTGTTCTGCTCCCGTAAAGATTTACAGCCTTGGAAACCCTGTGCAGGGTCACTATGAGTCGGAACTGACTCCCCGGTACTTAACAACAAATTTCACATGCATATAAGGTTATTAAAAATATCATAGCTTAAATCAGGCACACCTTTGTCCTCGAACTGATATCTTTGCTCTTGAATATTTTTTTAAAGAGGTCTTGTGCAACTTTACATATACATTCCCACTTTACAGATTAGCAAATTGAGGAACATGGAAGACAAGTTATTTTACCAAGCTTATCTAGCTGAGGGTAGTGGAGTATCAGAACCGTGCCTTGATCACACAGTCAACCCAGAACCTGTTCATGGACTTTTTCACACTATCTTCTCTTTTAACACCTGTATGGAGTATCATCTTTGTGCTAGACCGTCTTAAATACTTCATCCTGTGATTTTCAGGTAAGGAAAGATTACAGAAGTATAGAGTGACTCTTTCAAGATTAATGAAGTAGAAAGAGGCAAAGTCAAAACTGATGTCTAGGTATCTTTGCATTACCATCTTAAGCGCCTGAACAATTCCCCAGAGGAAGAAGTGAAAGAAACGGAGAGAACTGAAAATAACCCCTCTATTCACACGGTGCCGTTATCTCCCTTTCCAATTCCAAAGCACTAAGTGTTTGTAACTGAAAAAGAATTGAATACTTCGATTTTGGCATTGGCAAAGAAGATCAAGGACTGCCAGAAGAAAGTACAAATCTGCCTTGGAAGATGTACATTACGAATGCTCCTTGGAAGTGAGGATGACAAGGCTTCATCTTACTTACTTTAGACATGTTATGAGGAGGGACCAGTCTCTGGAAAAGGACATCATACTTGATAAAGTCAAAAAGAGGAGACTTCTCAATAGGGTGGATTGTCATAGGGCCTGCAACAATGAATTTAATCATAGAAAAGATTGTGACAACAGTGCAGGACTAGGAAGGGTCTTACTCTGTTATACAGAGTATCACTATGAGTCAAAGTCAGCTTAAAAGTATTGAACACCAATAGTAGAAAGACTCTTCTTTCTTCATCTAAATAGAAATTCACTCTTCACTAAGCATCGCTACTGTTGAGGAGTCTTGGTGTAGCTCTGTATGGTAAACACTACACTGCTAACCATGAAGTCAGTTTTTGAAACCCACCTGTTATTGTTGTTAGGTGCCATCGAGTTGATACCAACCCATAGCTACCTTATACACAGCAGAGCGAAACACTGCCTGATCCTGGGCCAACCTCACTACTGTTGCTACACTTGAGCCCACTGATGCTGCCACTTGGCCAATCCATCTGTCTGGGGCTCTTCCTTTTTTTCTCTGACCCTCCACATTAGCAAACATGATATCCTTCTCCAGTGACTGGTCCCTCCTGACAATGTGTCCAAAGTATGAGAGACAAAGTTTGGCCATCTTGGCCTCCAAGGAGCACTTTGGCTGCACTTCTTCCAAAACGGATCTATTCGGGTTTTTTTTTTTTTTTTGGCAGCCCATGGCACTTTCAATATTCTCTTCCAACATCGTAACCCAAAAGCATCAATTCTTCTATGGTCTAACCCACCTAGCACTCCTCAAAAACCATATCCAGGTTCCTTGTAAGTTGGAACAGACTAGATAGCCTACAGCAACAATAGCAAGCATTGCTGCTTTTAGGCACTAACCAGTCACTGTAGATCTTTGGTGACCTCATGTGGCAGAGTAGACCTGCCTTATAGGCTGTTCTGTGTCATATCCGTGGAAGCAGATTACCACCTCTTTTCCCCCTGAGCTGTTGGATAGATTGGAACCACCAATCATTTGGTTAGCAGCTGAGTGCTTAACTATGCTACTAGGATGCCTTAGTCATTAAGTAGACCTCATTGCTGTCAAATAATATGACTCATAGTGACTTATAACATTGGCTATTATTGAACCACTGGTTTTCCAAGACTGTAATCTCTATGGAAACAGACTCTCAGATCTTACTTCTATAGAGTGAATGGTGGATTAGAACCTCTGATCTTTCAGTTAGCAGGCAGCCTCTTCACCACCACACCACCATGGCTTTCATTTTTCTTTTTTTAATGTTTTATTGTGAATTATGTGATAGTTTACATGGGAGAACATTAGCTTTACATTCATCCTATCGTATATCATTTCGTTCTCATGGTTACAATCCCCTCCATACATCATCAACCAACCAAAGGTTATACACTGCAAGCACCATGGCATCTTAGTCACTAACTAGCCATTCCCGATTTCTATGAGAGAGCAGGCAAGCCAGTCAAAGTGGGTCACTTAACTGCCTGGTTGAAGAATATACAAATGGAGGAAGTCATCTGCTATACCCTTTTTGGTCTTTGAATATTCCTCTTTAGAAGCTGTGGGAGCACCAGCCAGGCTAGCAAGGGCTGGAAATCTGTCTGCTAGAGCATAGAGAATGTTCTGTCACATTCCATTTTTGTGGTTTTGAAGCTCAACAATAACAATAAAAAGCCAGAGAGCAGCGTGTTTTATGAAAATTTTTGTATAAAGCAACCCTGATAAGAAAACCCCATTTAGATGTTTTATGCTTACAAGTCATTGAAAAAGCAGTTTTGGAAAAATTAAGACAATCCCCATGCCAAGGGAGCAACAATAGCAATAGCAACAACAACAAAATAGGCATTATTATTTTTTAAACCTCAGAAAGGCAAATCTGCTGAACAATGAGACATGTTATAAAAAATTATCTACCAAAGAGGAGATGACATTATTTTCTCTTCCTCCCGGATGATGGGGAATGAGAATAACTCTAAAGTTTCCACACATTTCCCTTGTGGAGCCTGCATCCTTTAGAGTGTCATGATTTACATTCATTTAAAAAGATTTACAGTATTGGAAAGAACAGACGTTTCTTAGACCATAGGGTCAATGTGTATATCTCTCTGTCTAGCTTTTGTAAATGAACAAAGTAGCCACTTGTCCCACACAGGGTGCAAAGAGAGGTTTGTTGTGGATTTTACTATCCATTCAGGTTCTGTATTCAGCTACATGTAAGTGAAATCTTTAGAAGCTACACAGTGGGAATGCTTTGCTTGGCAGGGTTTGGGGAGGGAAATTTTGAAAAATGTACTGAAACTTTGAGAGATGTTGGGTAGAAACTGTTCTTTTTGGACTTCCTGTTCAGTGGTAAGGGAAATAAACACACACAGGAAGTCATTTAGCCTCTTTGTGAACTTCTTGTTGACATTTGCGGATACTTAAGATATATATGGACTCTTGGTGTGGTGCTATAGGATAAGTACTGGAGCGAATTTGGTTGGAACTGCCAGGTTTGTGGTTCATACTCACCAGCTGCTCCTAGGAAACCCTGTACAGGCTTGCAATGAGTCAGAACTGATTTGACAGCACTTGACAAGGCTATGGGGAATGCAGTGACTCTACAGCATAAGCAATAGTCTGCGAACCACAAGGCTGGTGGTTCAAATCTACCAGGTGCTATGTGGGAGGAAGATGAGGCTTTCTGCACCACAAAGACTTAAAAAGTCTGGGAAATCCTACACAGGGTTGTTATGAGTCAGCACTGAATTGATGGTACTTGTGACACTGTGGGTTAATGCGCTGGCCTGTAAAGCCAGTTTGAACAACAAGGCCAATGGTTCAAGCTCACCAGCTGCTCCTTGGAAACTGTATACAGGGTCGCTATGGGTCAGAATTGACAACAACAAGGAAGTCCTAATGTAGTGCTGTGGGCTTATGCACTGCACAACAATATCAGTTTGATCTGCAAGGTCAGCGGTTCAAGCTCACCAGCTGCTCCTCAGAAACACTATACAGGTTTAGATTGGAACCAACTTGATGACACTTAACAACAGCAACAAGATATATTTGAAAGATTATGAATGTATGTGCATATACATGCATTAATGTTTGTGTATGTATACGTAAGGAGGCTTCAAAATTTTCATGGAAACATGGAATGAAAGAATAATGGAATTTTTCTACAATATTGATATGTGTGATTATAAATTTTTTCTCATTTCCCCATATCACAATGTTAGTAACGGATGCTGCAAAAAAAGAATACTCAATGGGGAAACATAATAACACAAAACTCATAGCTGTATATACAGGGTTTGCTATGAGTCAGACCCTACTTGATAGCACTTCACAACAACAACAACTTATTGAGAATGCATTGGCTCCATAGGATAAGCACTGGACTGTGAAGCACAAGGTCCATGGTTCAAGCCTGCTAGCCACTCCAATGGAAAAGATGAGGCTTTCTGCTCTTTTAAGAAGACTTATAGGCTCAGAAACCCAGTACAGGGTTGGTATGAATTGGAACCAGCTTAATGACATTTAACAACAACATATACCATTTACAACACAGTGGTTTTAGGAGTAAAAGTTTGGTGTACATTTCCAAGCATGTAGTATTTAGCTATTGACTGGTTGGCCTTCCAGAGAAGTACCTTGTTGTGTCTTGTATTAACTCAGCTTGACCCACAGTGTTATTTATGTCTAATGTTTGCTTAACATGTTTCACCTTTACTTATATAAGTTTTGCTTTAGAAATGAAGAAACTTTAATATATTCAGTGACCCTTCACTGAATCTCTAATGTTATAGTAGATTCAGGGTTCTATGTGAACAGGAAATGCTGATTTCAAAGTCAAAGTGGAAAGGCAGTAAACAGGAAGAGGTTTCATAATGTTAGGAGGAAAATTGGAATTAAAAGACAATAGAATATTTCTACCAACTTTGTGAAGCCCCTTTGCACATTTTAGAGGAGAAAGTGAATGAATGTACATGAACAAAGGGTTCATGTATGAAATATAACAACAAATGAAATTGTCATATGAGTCATTTGGTTGTTAAGAAAAGCAACCCTCTATCCTCTCAAACTAGTGAACACAAAAGACAGTATGGGGCATAAGGAGTTCTGGTGGCACAGTATTTTAAACATGCCACCAACCACAAACAAGATGGGGCACATCCAGGGTGTGGCTGTAAACAACATTCTTATCAATGGAGAAAAGATCGAAGTAGTCAAGGACTTCATTCTTCTTGGATCAACTATCAACACTCAAGGAAGCAGCAGTCAAGAAATCAAATGACATATTGCATTAGGCAAATCTGCTGCACAAGACCTTTTTAAAGTGTTGAAGAGCA
>NW_006408548.1:9611687-9616702 GCF_000296735.1 Chrysochloris asiatica | reverse complement strand
ATGGCCAAACTTCATCTCTCATACTTCAGACATAGTGTCAGGAGGGACCAGTCACTGGAGAAGGGCATAATGTTTGATAAGGTGGAAGGTCAGAGAAAAAGAGGAAGAGCCCCAGAGATGGATTGGCAAAGTGGCAGCATCAGTGGGCTCAAGTGTGGCAACAATAGTGAGGTTGGCCCAGGATTGGGCAGTGTTTCGTTCTGCTTTGCATAACGTCACAGTGAGTCAATACCGGCTCAATGGTACCTAACAACAACAACCAACTGCAAGATTGGCAGTTAAAACTGACCTGCTGCTCTAAGAGTGGGAGATGAGGCTGTCTGCTTCCATGAATATTTATAGTCTCTGAAATCCTAGGGGGCAGTCCTATTCTGTCCTATAGGGTTACTGTGAGTCAGAATAAACTCAGTAGCAGTGGGACTTTTTTGATATAGTATGCAGAATTCCTTTTAAAGGCCTTTCTGTAGCACCAGATAGTCCTTGGTCTCAGTCTCTTGCTGGGTCGTATGGTCTTCCAACTCTGTTCTCTCTACACCTGTAACTGCCTATTCAATCGTCATTTAATTGCAATTTCTACACAAGATCACTAAACCAGAAAGGAGGAATTTAAAAGTGGATGCAGGAGTATCGTATGGAATTCAGGCTCAGGAGTGCAGTCAGGTGTTGTAAGAACTATGAGATAAAACCTTAAACTCCATTCAGGACTGAAGCTTTCCTTCCTCAATATTTGAACAAGATTATTTCGTGTTTCTGTTAGTGCCTCTTTCTCCCTCTCTTTCCCACTTTGCTTATTGTCCTGCTCATATTTGTTTCTCCACTCACGTAAACAAGCCTCAGCTTTTCTTTAAGTCTCTTTTTAGTTCTAGTATGAAATGATAAATTAAGGTTCATGACAATTTCATATTTCTGAGATAAAACATCTAATTGAGTAAGTTTGGTTCAACCATACTCAAGTTAGGGAAGTCACCTTGGCAGCACCAAAAAGAATCAAATGTGGCAACAATTGTGAGGTTGGCCCAGGACCGGGCAGGATTTTGTTGTGTTGTGCATAGGGTCGCTGTGAGTTGGTACCAACTCAATGGCACCTAACAACAGTAACAACAATAACATATAAGGACATCCATGATGGATCTGTCAGTTTTCCCCTGCTGTAGTACCTTGTTTATTTCTGTGATTTTAGAAACTATGTTCCCAATATTTTAAATACCAGCTGGGTGGGCCATCATGGTAGACAGGTTTCAGCAGAACTTTCAGACTAACACAGATTAGGAAGAAAAGGCAGAACACTTCTGAAGGGTTCATCACTGAAAACCTAAAAAGCAGTGGAACATTGTGTGATATACTGCCAGAAGACGAACCCCTCAAGTTGAAAGGCACTAAAAATATGACTGGGGAGAGCTGTGCAGTGCAGTGAATTACATCTTACGGCTCTTCTACCCGTTGTCTTTGTAACTACCACCAAACAACATTTTGCCCTGAATGAGCAGGGTAAGTAAAGGTGGGAAGATGTTGATAGGATAATATGATGCAGTTGTGATTATTAACTGAGTTAAATGTGATTGTAAAAAGTTGGAACTCTAACATAGGTTTAAAGTGAGCCGTTTCTGAAGCTGGAAAGGTATCTCGCTACCATCAAAAAAGATCAAGAAGTAGAGCATGTCCTTGGGTGCCAAGCTTTCTGAACATTGAACCTCCTCAACCCAGGCACAGAAAACTGTGATGCCAGTAGCAGATCAGTGGCAGAGGAACAGTAGAGCAGCAGAACCAAGAACCAAAGCATGAGTCAGAGTGGTGAGCTTCCCCGTCCATGGAGTAAGTGATGCCAAATGACTTTGGGCAGGAGGCTTGCTTGCAGAGTGCTTTGCATCCAGTCATTGAATTAGAGTAACTAGGCTCTCTGGCACATGGAGCTAGAGCCAAGCGCCTTCTCACTGAAATTTATGATAAAGTGGTGTGTGCTATGAGCACTGATCAGCTGCCCTAAGAGAGCTCTGTAAAATTTTCCAGGCAGAGAGAAATCTGCTTGTAGGCACAACTGAGTAGAGGCTGTCATGACATGAACAACAGTGCCCTGTGCATTTCTGATTCTGAATTGTAACCGGTTAACTTCTCTAATAAACCTCTTAACTTTGAATATGGTGTGTGTGTTCTGTGTGGCCATTGCAATGCATTATGGAATGTAGCTGAGTATAGAGGGCTGTGGGAGGAAAGGTTGATGTAATTTTGTGTAAGCTCCCTCCTCAAAGTAGAGTTGACATTAAGGATGTAGATGGAGATAAGCTTTCAGGACCAGCCTTTGCTGATAGGGCACAATTCAAAATGAGAAGAAACAGCTGCAGACATCCATTAATAATCACAATATAGAATGTATGATGAATCTAGGAAAATTGCTGTTGTTGCTAAGTGCCATAAAGTCAGTTCCAACCCATAGCGACCCTGTATAGTGTTTCTGAGGAGCAGCTGTAGTTCAAATGGCTTTGTAGTCTGACACATTAACCAACAGCACCATACCAGGACTCCAAGAAAATTGGAAGTCCTTAAAAATTAAATGGAATGCTTGAAGATTGATATTCTGGGCATTGTTGGACTGAAAGGGACTGGTACTAGTTATTTTGAATCTCGAAATTGTATGGTTTACTAAGCCAGGAATGACAAAGAGGAATGGCATCACATTCATCTAAGTGAGCATTTCAAGATCTATCTTAAAGTACAATGTTGTTTGTGATACAATAATATCTATGTGTCTGCAAGGGAGACCAGATAATACAACAATTATTCAAATTTACGTGCCAACCACTAACACCAGTGATGATGAAATTGAAGAATTCTACCAACTTCTTCAATCAGAAATTGTTCAAACATGCAGTCAAGATGCGTTTATCATTATTGGTGAGTGGAATGTGAAAGTTGGAAACAAAGAGGAGGGGTCATTAGTTGGAAAATATGAACTTGGTGATAGCAATAATGCTGAAGATCACATGATAGAATTTTGCAAGACTGATTACTTATTCATTGCAAATACCTTTCTTCAGCAACCTAAATAGCGACT
Source organism: Chrysochloris asiatica (assembly GCF_000296735.1). Taxonomy (NCBI): domain Eukaryota; kingdom Metazoa; phylum Chordata; class Mammalia; order Afrosoricida; family Chrysochloridae; genus Chrysochloris; species Chrysochloris asiatica. The sequence continues at coordinate 9,613,653 of NW_006408548.1, read as the reverse complement.
ACATATGTGGACCTCTTCAAGTGAAATACACAGGAAACAAACTGACTACATCTGTGGAAAGAGAAGATGGAGAAACTCATTATCATCAGTCAAAAATTAGACCAGGGACCAACTGTGGAACAGACCATCAATTAATTATGAAGATCAACAACCATAGCATTTAGAGTGGATTACATCTCTATGTAAGAAAAAAAGAAAAGAAAAGAAAAATCCTCACAACTGGACCAACAAATAACATCATAATAAATGGAGTTTTGGTATGGCACTGTAGGATAATCACCAGACTGCTTATCACAAAGTTGGCAGTTAAAACCTGCCAGCCAATCCTTGGAAACCCTGTGCAGAGTTATTATTAGTACCTACTACTTGAAGGTTCTGAAAAGAAAAGATTGAAGTTTTCAAATCATTAATTTTGCTTGAATTTACAATAAATACTCATGAAAGCAGCAGTCAAGAAATCAAACAACGTAATACATTAACCTGCTGCAAAAAAACTTGAAAGTGTTAAAGATCAAAGATGTCACCCCAAGGACTAAGGTGCACTTGACCCAAGCCATGGTCACTTCAGATGCATTTGAAATTGGACAATGAATAAGCAAGACTGGAGAAGAATCTACGTATTTAACTTATGACATTGGTAAAGAATATTGAAATACAGACAACTAGAATAACAAACAAAAGTATCTCTCCCAGAGAGGGAGAGAGGCTGTGTGCTGATAACTGGGGGGCAGACTTGCAAGGTATATCCTTTTGTTGGTTGATGATGCACGGAGGGGATTGTAACCATGGCAATGATTCGATGTATGATAGAATGAATGTAAAACTAATGTTTATCCCATGTAAACTATCATATAATTCACAATAAAAAAAACACTAAAAAAAAAAAAAAAACCTCATGGAAAAAAAAGAAAAGAAACAATGACAAGAATTCATCTGTTGTGCTTTGGAGATGTCAAGAATGACCAGTCCCTGGAGCAGGCTGTTATGTATGCTGGGTAACATGGAGGGTGCCTCTGAAAGAGGAGATGGATTGACACAGTGCTAATGACAGTGGAATTAAACATGAGGGTGGCACATGAATGGGCAGTGTTTTGTTCAGTTGTTCATCAGGTTACTATGAGTCAGATCCAACATGTAAGGATATGAAGCTCCATGTATGATGCAAATGTTTTATACTACCTTACAAACCCATGTGTTTCAATACACAATGCAGCATGGTGGGAAAAGGCTTACTCTCTTAAGATCATAGCCTTTGAAAACCCTATGGAGTGCAATTCTAATCTGACATGTGTAGGGCCACCGTGAGTTGGAATCACTTTGATGGCAATGGGTATCTAGGCATACATGGACAATGGTAATTCAGTGATACAGTTCTTGCCTTTCATGATGGAGATCCAGGTCATATTCCCAGATAATGCACAACATGCACAGCCATCACTTGCATATCACTGGTGGATAGCTTGTTGCTATCATGCTGGGCAAGTTTCAGCAGAGATTCCAGACTAAGATGAACTAGGTAGAAAGGTCTACCAATATAATTCAAAAATCAGCCAATGAAAAACCTTATAGATCACAATGGAAAATGATTGCAAGGACAGTGCAGGACAGCACAGTGTTCCCTTCTATGCATGGAGTCACAGTGAGTCAGGAGTGACTCAAGTGTAGCTAAGAACAACATCAGTACATAGAGAGATATGCTCCCTCAGAAGTTATGGGAAGGCTAGCTGGGGTCCTAGTGAAGACATAAATTCTGGTAAAACATGTTTCATAATAATTACAGGAGTCCTTTCTCTATTAGTACATTTGATATATTTTAATATTTATTAGAAAGACATAAATTCTCTTGTATAGTAACTTTAACAGTCTTGTCTGCCTGGCACTGAAATTTACTGAAAGTAAATTGATTAACTATTTCTAGAATGAGCTTGTTAATTTCTTCTTGAATGGGAGGATATTCACTGATGGT
>NW_006408548.1:9592766-9610876 GCF_000296735.1 Chrysochloris asiatica | reverse complement strand
GTTGAGCTCTGATCATCCAGTCACTGAAGCCAGGTCAAGTGGGCATTATCTGCAAGTGTGGGTGTTCTTATGCATGTGTCCTCTCTTCTTATCAGCTGGATGCTTCACTCTCCACTCTAATCCTCTCTGGCTATGTCACTGACTCTGGTCTCAAGAGTCTCCAGGTCTTGCCACATGCTGGCCAACCAGGGTTCACAAGAGTCTATTGAACGTTGTAGGGCTTAAATGAGCAACTTTTGAAGGTGACAAATGTGGGCAGTGTGAGTTGGGAACTATGCCATCATTGATAATTAATTAATTCAACTTAAGTTAACTTTAGTGTAATAACATATCGTAATGATATTACCAGCAGGGAGATATGATACTGTTTTATAACAGAGTTTTTCTTATGCCTCCATCTCCAAAATTCTTTAGCTCTTGTAGATCATCAGGTTTTATGTTTGCATTAACACATACCTGTAATAGTGCCTTTTTCAATCTCTTTCAGAGTGAAAGAAGTTGTTATTTCTAAATTTTGTTATTTGTGGATGTCAAATTGTTAATAAAATATTCAATCCTGATGATGTATCCTTTGAATATGTAATCTGTAATTCTGTATCCTTAACAGCTGTGTGTTCCTTGGGAAGTTGCCTACCATCTAAGTCTCAATTTCTTTGGTAATAAAATATGAATAATAATAACTGTGACAGTGGATTGTTCTGAATATAGACAGCTAATGCGTGAAAGATGCATAGCTACAAGTTTTGAGTTAATGTTGGTATTACGATGACCATCACTGTATTTACTAATCTCAGAGTTGCTGCTTCTGAATCTGGTGACTGCATCGTGGCTCCCCTCTTCCCATCTCTGGCTTCTATCTGATTTCACCTCTGGCTGTGAGGGACAGACTGACTCATGTAGCACTGACAGCACCTCACCTGAGTTCTCCTGTGATTCTTTCCACATTCTGCCCCAGGGCCCTCTCCCATGCAACAGACCTCCTTCTCCCATGCTTACATACTGCTTAGGTGTTCTAGGGGTGGCAATGTATTTTAAGGGAAACACTTAATGAGTGGGGAACAGAAAGCAGATGACAAGTTCTCTGGTCCCCCATCTTTCAGCAGAGTGTTCAGAGAGCCATTTTGAGCATTCTTCTATGTTCCAGCAGAATCCAGAGCCATTTACCTATACCAGTCCTGGTGTGGCGCTGTGGGCTAATATGTCAGACTGCAAAGTTGTTTGAACTGCAAGGTCACCAGCTGCTCCTTGGAAACCCTATACAGGGTTGCTATGGGTTGGAATCAACTCAACAGCACTTAATAACAACAACAACAACATAGATCTCAGTGATGTACATACATGATTGAGTTTTCTTCCTTTTCTGTCCCACTTGCTCTGTCCCTTTGCTCAATTTTTGAGAACTAATTTTAGGAAGACTCCAATCTACGTGCTGTAATACAGTTGTTGTTGTTGTTAAGTGCCATCAAGTCAGTTCTGACTCATAGCGACCGTGTATAGGGTTTCTGAGGAGCAACTGGTGAGTTTGAACCATCAACCTTGCGATTCAAACTGACCTTGTGGTACAGTGCTTACCCTACAGAGCCACACAAGGACTCTCATATAGTACAGCATTTGAGAACAATTTCTGGACTGTCATGCTAGAATTTGAGTTCCAACTTAGCTTAATAATATCAATCTGACTTTACAGTTTGAATTTACCTCTCATTTGTTTGTGCCTCAGTTTTCTCCTTATAAAATGCAAATAATAATAGTTATTACTTCATAATACTATATTGTTAATATAGTTAATAGAGCTTAGATATTAAGCATTTAGAGTAGCATCTGACAGACCGTAAGTTGCATGTATGTGTTAACTATCATTAGCCCCCTGTAGTACTCATTTGATCTTGTCGAGTAATCTTACAGTGTTGATTATTCCCTTCTTCCTCATTTCTGTTTTTTCTCTTTTTCTTTTTAAGTGCAGCTTCCTTCTGTTCCTCCCTTTATATTCCTTTTGTTTGCTAGTGGTGACTGAGTAGATAGATCAGCAAGCATTCCCGGGAGCTTTGTAATTTCTGGAAACATGTTAAGAGGGCCTTCTTTTGTGCTGTGCTCCATTTTTTCTTGCTTCAACAGCCTTGACCCCTGATCTGTTGGCAGACAATGGAGGACGCTGCCAGCTCTTGGTTATTCAAAGGCTCTTTATCCAGACTCTTTGTGCTCTTCTCTGGCTGCCAGCCTTTTGGCTGTTAGATGCTCCCTGGCATTGCTCTCTGAGGACGCGCCAGGGAGGAAAAGATAGTGGAACTTAGATTAGCCAATTATGGGGTCTAGAAAATTAAGATTTTTGGATCATTGGGTTTCAGATTCCTCAGCCATCTTTATCCTTTGTTACCATGGAAAATTCGGAATCAGTCATTTACAATGCAGTGTAGTTTTCTTTGATTGCCATATAATTAAGACGTAAAATACACAGTTAGATGTGTTTTGGCAAATGTGTCCATTTATGTAATGACCACCCAAAATAAGAGAGCAAGCATTTCTATCATCCCAGAAAATTATCTTATTCTCTTTGTAATGAAATCCCCTCAACTTACCCAGTCTGCTTTCTAGACTTTTATGGTTTTCTTCTTTTTAGATTCAAAGGAATAAAATCATACATATCTTTTTAAATTTTTTTTGTCTGTCTTCTTTCACTCAGCATATTTTTGAAATTCTCTGTGTTGTTACACGTATCGTAAGTTCTTCCTTTTTTAAATTCTGAGTAATATTCCTCCATAATATGCATATGCTTTTTAATTTTTCATCCAATCTCCTGTTGATAGATATTTGAGCACTTTCCATTTGGGAGGCTATTTTTGAACCCTCGGAAACCCTGTACAGGGTCGCTATGGGTCGGACCCGACTCGATGGCACTTAACAACAACAACATACATTCTTATAAAAAGTCCTTTTGTGCACACAGGTTTTCCTTTTTTTTTTTTTTTTTTTTGGTAAATAACTATGGGGAGAATTTTTGGGTCAAAAGTAAAAGTGTGGTGCTGTAAGATTAACACTTGACTGTGAATCACAATATTTGTAGTTCAAACCCATCAGCTGTGCCTCAAAAACTCTATACAGGGTCTCTATGAGTCCGGACCCACTCAACAGCACTTAACAACAGCAAAAATGGAAAAGCATGTTTAATTTTATAAAACTGCCAAACAGTTTTCCAAAATAGTTGTACCATTTCACCCTGCCAGCAGTAATGTATGGATGTATGGAAGTTTCAGATTCTCAATCCACTTACCAACATTTTTAGTTGTTAGTTTTTTGTTTGTTTGTTTTAACTTTTGTCTTTTCTGGTGGGTAGGAGGAGCTCTGGGGCCTAAGCGTTGGGCTGGTAAATGCTAGGTCAGTGGTTCAAACCCATTAGCAGCCTTGCTGGACAAAGATGACACTGTCTACTCCCTTAAAGATTTAGTGTATGAGACCCTAAGGAGCAGTGTTACTGTGCCTTGTAGGGTTGCTATGGAGTCCTGGTGTTGCACTTTAGGATAAGCACTAGTTTGTGCACCACAAGGTAGTCAGTTCAAGCCCACCAGCTGCTCCATAGTAGAAAGATGAGGATTTCTGCTACTGTAAAGATTTATAGCCTCACAAGCCATACTGTTGTTGTTATTAAGTATCATTGAGTTGGTTCTGACTCATAGGAATCCTGTATAGGATTTCCAAGGTGCATTTGATGGGTTTGAACTGCCAATGTTGGGTAAACCATATATAGGGTCGCTATGAGTCAGAATTGACTTGACAGCCCTTAACAACAACAACAACATCATAGAGTTTCCATGAGTCAAATGGATTTAATAGTGGTGGTGGTTATTCTGGGTTAGTGGATATGAACTACTATCGTATCTTCATTGATTTTTTTCTCATCGACTAATGATTTTGATCTCTCTTTTACATGTTTACTGGACATCCCACTATGTCCTTTTGTGAATTATCCTTTTAAATGGTAGTAGGTTGTGTGGTTGTTAAGTGCTATCGAGTCAGTTCCTGCTCATAGCAATCTTGTATAGGGTTTCCAAGGAATATCAGGTAGGTTTGAACTGCCAACCTTGCAGTTAGCAATCTAATTCTTGTCCTACAGCACCACACTGGGACTCCAATCGTAGTGTGGTGGGGGTGGGGGTGGTGATATGCTGTGGTGTAGGTTTCAACTCATAGTGACCTCGTATAAAGTTTCCAGGGCTGTAAACCTCTATGGGAACAGAAAGCCACATATTTCTACCATGGAGTGGCTGGAACAGGTAAACTGCTGACCTTGCATTTAGCAGACTAACTAGTAATCCCCCATGCTACCAAAATTCCTTAATATTAGTATAGTCAAGCCAATATGAACAATATTTTTTAGTCCTTATTCTCAGTCACTTAAAAGGAAAATGTGTGTGTCTGAGTGCCAAAACCAAAACCAAAAAGCCACCAACCATCCCTCCTACACAGAGCTCTCTCCTCAGTTGGGCTCAATAGATAATTCATACAAATGGACACACAGAACTCAAACACTATACTCATCCTTATGGGGCTTATTTGGGAAGTTGTTGTTGTTGCTCTGTGCCACTGGATTGGTACTGACTCACAGCAACCCTTCTCCAAAGAGTGATTGGTGTGTTTAAACCACAGACCTTGCAATTAACAGTCCAGTGTACATACTACAGTGCCACACCAGGATTCCATTGTTGTTGTAATGTGCCGTGGAGTCGGTTCCAACTCATAGCGACCCTGTACAGGGTTTCTGAGGCTGTAAATCTTTATGGGAGCAGAAAGCCTCATCTTTCTCCCACGGAACAGCTGGTAGTTTCGAACTGCTGACCCTGAGGTTCACAGCCTGATTCGTAACCACTACACTACCAGAGCTCCTTAGAACTCCATTAGGGAAGTTAATAGGCTACAATTCAGGGTCAGAAATGCTTACAGCGCAGTTTTTGCATTGAGGACAGCTTCTTCTCAGCCATACCTTTCTCTGGCTAGTCAGTGTTACACAGTTCTTTTAAACTTGCTGATAAGTGTCCATTGGGCATCCACTCCACTATAAACTGAAGCCTGAAGGCTCTCAGCTCTAGCTTCTTGGGTAAGCAAAGCTTACCAAGCTTACCAAGACTAGCTCCCACAGTCAAGTGCCTGGAAACACTCCACTCTGCAAGCAACTTGCCTGCCCAAAGTCGCTCAACTGTACTTGCTCTGTGGGCTGAGAAGCTAATATTCTTTGTCATGCTCTGGCTCTTAGTTTTGCTGACACTGTTTCTCTGTCACTTCTGCAGTGTCACAGTTTTCTGTCACTGGGTTGAAGAGGTTCACTGTAGAGGGAACTCTGGGCCAAAGAGTATGCTCCACTCCTGGCTCTCCTTCTTTAAGGGTAATAAGATTCCCCCACTTACTGCTTCTGAGATTTTCTACTCATGTTAGAGCTCCAAGTTTTCATAATTTAGCCTTTTTACAGTCACTCACAACTGAATAATATAATCCATCCACATTTTCTCCTACCTTCTCTTACCCACACCTCATGAAATAAAGTAGTCTGGTGCAAAGTACAAAGTTTATGACTACAAGAGACAAATGAAATTCACTGTGCCCCACTGGGATTCTATGGCTGATACAAAGAAGTTCATGGAATATTCCCTCTAGTAACAGATTCTCTTAATCCTCTTCTCACCTTTCTCTATACTTACTTTCCCAAGGATCACTAACAGCGTTTTGGAGCTTTATTTTGAGACCTTTCTTTTGACCTAAGTGTGGATTAGGCCAAAGTTCAAAGATGTTTATGCCCTGAGGAACAGCCTTCATCTAATGATGCATAGAAATTGGAGGATAAATATCCCAGAATCCTTGACATACACCATCTCCCAGAGTACCTCAGTGGAATTGAGCCTCAAGCCAATAATTGAGTTGTCCATAGTAACAACTTATTCAATTATGCAACTATTTTGGATCACTTCTCTTCCCTTCTCTGTCACATATACCATTCACCTGTGGCTCTTCTCCAGGATTACCTCAAAATTATCTACTTATACCTAAGATATCAATCCCCAAAGAGGTGGGTTGGAAGATGAAGGTAAGAGTTGTTACGTGAACAACAAATGAAAAATTCTGAGCAACACATGAAATATGCTAAATAAGTTATGAAAATTATTTCCTAGGTGGCTCTGTAAATGAAAGGAATTGATAAGCATGGAAGAAAATCAGTAACATCATTTCCAAGTAAATGTAGAAATAAATACCTGTAGGCTGGTGCTAAGTGCTTAGGTTGTTCTAGGTTTTCCAAAAATGGTAGAGTCTTGCAAAGTCATTAAAGTATAACGATGGGAGAACATTCTAGAAATTTTGGAGTTATGGCAATAATATGAACATATTCTAACTAGCAGTGTATCTGAGTTCAGTTTCATATAGAACCAATGACAAAAACAGAAAGTGCCTTGCTTTGTCAGTTAGGATAAAATTAGAGAAAAATCATCAATAAGAAACTAAGAAGTCTGACTTTTTTTGAAGGTGGCAGAGAGATTTTGAATATTTGTTCAGTGCTGGAGCAACTGAACAGATAAGGAAGGTCTTTAGAAAGGCTAACCTGGAGTCATTGTGCAGGGTCTTGATGCATTTTCAGTGGCCCTGACATAAACTGTTACAGCCTTAAAAATAAGTGTTAGTAGGGATTGACAACAAAACTGCAAGTCAAGTCTTATTAGAAAGATTCAGTAGAATTTGGTAATACAATGGAAGTTGGAGATGAGATAAATGAGTCAGACTTGTTCTGAGGCTCCTGTGCAGTAGGTTTAGCAATCTGAGAAAAAGATGAACAAAAATAAGGAAATTATGACGGAGGTAAAATTGTAGACTATAACATTTCATTAATACTTAGTCATTTAAGTTTTGATTTCCTTTTTTGCAATCGTTATGGATCAGATATTTCAATATTCAAGACTGGGATTGGGAATGTTTGGAATGTTGAGTTACAGCTAGCAATCACCCTCATTTATGGAGAAAAAGGAAATTTAGTAAGTGATACAAGAAGAAACAGTGAGAAGAGCCAAGGTGCATAAAAGGAATGGTCATTTCAGTGAGTGAGAATTAAAAATGTGAGAGATTTCAAAGATCAAGGAGGGTGAAGACTCCGCAGATCTGTGGGAAAGGTAAATACATCACGTTGACTTCAATGGACTCTCAGCCTAGTTGATGAGCTGGGATTTACGTATACATCTAGAGAACATTAGGGATACAGCTTCAAAATTTCATGGACTATTTCCTTTTTTTTTTTTATTCAATTTTTCCATGAACTTTTTGAAGCCTTCTGGTACAAAACAACATAATTGCATGCTAAAGTGTTTGATTAATGTGTGGAATTTAAGGGGTCAGCATAAACTAGAGCAATAGGAATGGACCCAGGTAGGAAGTAAAACTTGAAAATGAGTTTACAAAAGAGGGAGACTGTGGCATTTTTCAGAGGAAATTTCAACGCTAATAAATATCAAAGGAAAATGATGCCTTTGGAATAATAGTTGAACTATCAGGTAAGGGTATTTACAAGCTTACTTATGAATTTAAGGCATCTAAGTTAATCCTGATATGACATTGTAGGATAAGCATTGGATTGCTAATTGCAAGGTCGGTAGCTCAAACCCACCAGCTGCTGCTCAGAAACCCTTTACTGAGTCTCTATGAGGTGGAACTGAGTCCACAGCACTTAACAACAACAAAAATCAAGGTAATCTATATGTAAAAATATATAGCAGACTGACTCTTGACATTTTGATGTCAACATCTTATATTGACGTAATTATGTACAGAATCAACTAAGTTTATTAGTCATTGATTTTAATAACCATGGATATAGAGCTTCTAGGCCAAAGGTAAGGCTGGTGGTGGATTCATTGTTCTTTACATGACCATGTATATGGTACAAAAAATATAAATTATTAAGTAAACACAGAGCTTTAGTACTTAGAGCCACCCAAATGTCCTATTTTTATAAAAGCCCACATTTACTTCTCCAGCACAAATTTGTCCTGGGGTGATATTCTGCAATGCGTACTGTTTTATTACCACATCTGTACAGCTCATCAAACGATTGAACAGCTGGGTAGCACACATGGTTAGGGTGATGATGGGGATAGGTGTGAGGAAAAACAGGCAACTAGATACATTTTGTTACCTTAACAAGACTGTTTTCTCCCGTTTTGGAGTTAAACATTTTAGATTGCTAACTACCACCAAATCACTGATATAAATTTTCTTTTCCTTTCCCAAATACTTTGAGGCTATTGTGAGAGAGTTGGCTCTTCCTAATGTGTTTGGATTATTGAGGTTCTTACGTTCATTTGGATACCCCAGGATGCCCAAACCTGTCTTCAGAAAAGTTGTTCCTCTAAGTATCTAATGGTATCAGAATCTAACCCCATGGGAAACACAATCTCAGATAAAAGTTTCTTCCCCACTGGGTTTCCTGAATATAATGGCAATGAGATTAGCACATTTTCCCAGTGATTGAGTTGGCATGTGCCCATAGATTTATAAATAGAATTTATTGTGAAAGTTACTCTGCTACTTGGGTAAGTAGCTATTGCAATTTGATGATAGAAAGTGTTCTCTGAAAAGAAACTATTATATGCCTTATATGCCGTGGCCATCTGAGGACAAGGCAAGACAGAAGTGCATTTTGTTTTCAGTTAATTTCACCCTATGTACAGTTATGAATAACCAGATATATTTGAGACTGGAAAAATTGATTGATATTTTCCTACTAATCTACTGACTTATTTTTAATTACAGGAGTAGGATAGTTGGGGGTAAATGCTGCTTTCAAATTCTTCACCAATTTGCTGTCTGTAGGTGGAATGTGACATGTAGGAATGTCTCCAGACTTCTGCTGGGGTCTCTTTTGGGAAAGAAGTAGACTCATGGAATTTAAAGACCATTAGACCTTTCAGAGTCAACCACCAATCTGTGCTTCCATCTAATCCTCGTAAACTAAGATTTCTGCATTCAAATGAAACTAATGGTGGATTTCTAAGGTGACTGCTGTGATGAAAGCACATTTATGTATTTGAAAATGTCACCTTTACTGTCACCATTAAGACACATCTCATTTCTGAAGGATGAAGTTGCATATTGCAACCAGAAAAAAATTCTTTTCAGTAAGCATTTGTGTTTTATGAGGCAGTTGAAATGCTAATAGTAAGAAAACACTTTTATCCTGGCCTGAACAGTATTTAGTGCTTCCTCATAAAGAGGCTTTCTGTTCCCATAAAGATTTACAGCCTTGGAAACCCTGTACAGGGTCGCTATGAGTCGGAACCGACTCCACGGCACACAACAACAACATAAAGAGCTCTGGTAGCCTTCTGGTTACGAATCGGGCTGCAAACCGCCAGGTCAGCTGTTCCGTGGGAGAAAGATGAGGCTTTCTGCTTCCATAAAGATTTATAGCCTCAGAAACCCTCTACAGGGACACTATGTGTTGGAACCTACTCCACAGCACTTAACCACCACCATAAGATATCAGCCGTTTCCCTTTACCAACTGAGCCCTGTGCTATGATCATGTGTTTGGATTTTATACAGAACAGTCTTTGCATTACATTTCTTTCTTTTTGATAGTCTAGCTCCACAGTGAGAGCGTATCCAACTAACAAGTCACGAGTGACCATGAGCCCTGGCTTCAGCTCGCAGTGGAACAGCAGCCAACCAGCTTGGAATACATACTCCTTCCCAAGAGCAAGCTTGCACTACCAGTCCCATGCCAGCTATACCTACTGTACTGGACATCCTGCTGTAAGTAGTCAACTTTCCTGCATTTAGCAATTTGAATGCTTTTGTAAGTTGACTCTGAATGCAGAGTTACTAGTTTTCCATTAATTGGGCAGTTTTTGAAATGCTATAACTCTCCTGAGGCAAGAGTATGCTGTCGTTGAATAAAAGAAATGAGCAATGGAGAATGTCTTAAGTGCTTAAATGACATACGTCTGAACGATCTCTGCTGAGAATGGATGTTTCATTTTGAAGTTATTTCTAGATGATGTAGGTTGGCAGTATTTCTGGAATGGTGTTGGTATGGAAACTGATGTATGTATGTTTCTGGTTTTATGACTGTGACTTCCTCCTGGCTCTTGCTTATGAATTTAATTGGTTGGTTTTGCATTGGCAAAGAGTAGCTTTCAAAATGGCACAGGGAAGACAGTTAAAGTTCCCACCTTCATTAATGGCCTTGTTGACGTAATAATAAAGATATAAATTCATCAGTAGGGTATCTACCAGTTACTAACTGCATGGGACTCTGAGGACGTGGGCATAAATGACTCACATGGTGAAAGAAATAAACCTTTAGTATGGGAGAAATGAACTCATGGAAACTGAGGGTATTTTAGGATAGAGCACCTGTTTCCACCAATATGTTTTTGTATGTTTCAATCCAGTCCTCAAAGACTGAGCTTTTTGTGTTATGACACATTACATTTTGAACACTTTAAAAAAGAGAGCAGTGATTATTATTTAGGGGAATCTCTGCTTATTCCTGAAAATCTAAATCTAAGAGTTGCAAGTAATGGGAAACCTCATTTAGGCAATGTGTGAGTCTCTCGGAGGGACTCCTACAACTGGTGAGTGATTATAGACTTAATATTCCCATCCTTTTAGAAGGCCCTTTGTTGACTTTTGAATCTTGACTATCTTGTTTGCATTATTAAATTACGGAATTATGTATGTCTGGGGATTCTAAATTGAGAAAATGTGTCTCAAATATAATGTTATAAGGTCACTTAAAAGAAGATTCAAGGAATCCACTCAAAATGTAAATCAGTATAACTTTGTTAAAAGGCAATTTGGCAATAGCTATCAAAATTTAAATTGCACATACCTTTTGACTCAGTAATTGAAGTTTTTGAAATTTCATTGGACATGTACAAGGATATATGCACAAAGATGATTTAGCAGTATTTTTTAAATGACTTCCAGAAAGAATCTAAATAACTAACATTACTTTTTACCTATCCATCCTTTCATCAAACATTTATTAAGCGTTCTTGTTGTTAGGTACCCTTCAGTAGGTTTCTACTCATAGCAACTCTATGCACAGCCTAAACTGCACAACCATGTGCAAAATAGAACAAACACTGTCCAGTCCTGCACCCTTGTTACTATCACTGTGTTAATCCATCTTGTTGGGGGTCTTCCTCTTTTTCACTGATTCTCTCATATTTTCAGCATGATGTCATTTTCCTGACAAGTCCACAGTAAGTGAGACAAAGTCTCACCATCCTCCCCTTTAAGGACCATTCTGACTGCACTTCTTCCAACATAGATTTGGTCATTTCTCTGGAAGTCCATGGTACTTTCAATAATTTTCTCCCGAGTCTTAATTAAAATTCATTGATTATTCTACAGTCTTGCTTATTCATTGTCTATTTTCACATGCATACGGGCAATGAAAATTACCAGGATTTGGATCAGGCTCACATTAGTTCTCAAAGTGATATATTTGCTCTGAACACTTTAAAGAAGTTTTTTTTTGTAGAAGATTTGTCTAATGTAGTACATCATTTGATTTCTTGACTGCTGCTTCCATGAGCAATGGTTGTTGATCTAAGTAAAATGAAGGAGAAAACTTCAATCTTTTCTCCATTTATCTTGAAGTTACATACTGATATATTTGTGAGGGTTTTATTTTCTTTACATTGAGGTACTGTCTGTACTGAAGGTTGTAGTCTTTGATCTTCATTAGTATTTAAAGTCCTCTTGGCTTTCAGCAAACAAAGTTGTATTATCTGCATACAGCAGATTGTTAATGAGTCTTCGTGCAATCATGGTGGTGAATCTTCATAAAATCCACTCTCTCGGAATTTGCTCAGCATACAGATGGAATAACCCTGGCATACTCCTTTGCTGATTTAAAATCAGGCAACATTGTCTTGTTTTGTTCAAACAACTACTTCTTAGTCTGTGTATAGGTTCCTTCTGAGCACAACTAAGTGCTGTGAAACACCCATTCCTCTCAATATTGTCCATAGTTTGTTATGAAACACACAGTCAAATGGCTTTGTATAATGAATAAATTATAAACAAACTCCTTTCATGTATTCTGTGCCTTTAGCCAAGATCCTGGCCAACTGATCTTGCAGTTCAAACCAACTTTGCAGTCCAGTGCATTATCCAACCCCACCAATATAAAAACCTGAGTCTGGAATTTTATTTTCACTGCTTTCAGCTCCAGAAATGCTGTTCTTCTCTTTTGGTTTTCTAAGTACAGGTCTTTGCACATTTCACTATAATCACTGACTTTGTCTTCTTGACTTGCCCTTTTGAAATTTTCTGCTCAGCTCTTATATTTCTTCATTAGCATTTGCTTCTCTATACCTAAGAGCAAGTTTCAGAGTCTCTCCTGACTTCCATTTAGGTCTTTCCTTTCATTCCTCATTTAAATGACTTTTTGCTTTCTTCCTAAACTTAATGTCATTCTACAACTGCTTTGATCTTCTGTCACTAGCGTCTAACTCAGCAAATCTGTTTTTGAGATGGTCTCTAAATTCAGGTGTCTAAATATACTCAGGGTCATATTTTGTCTCTTTTGGATTTGTTTTCATTATATTCAGTTTAAACCTGAGCTTGTATATGAGCACAATTGGCCTCTGGTCGCTTTGGCTGATGATATTGAGTTTGTCCATTGTGTCTTCCCAAAGATATAATAAATTTGATTCCTGTGTACTTCATCTGCAGAGTTCCATGTGTATAGTTGCCTTCTAAGTTCTTGAAAAAAGGTATTTGCAGTGAATAAGTAATTAGTCTTGTAAAATTCTATCATGTGATCTCCAATGTCATTTCTATCACCAAGGTAATATTTTCCAACTAGTGATCCTTCCTTTTTTTTTTTTTTTTTAACAACTTTCACATTCCAATTACCAGTAATGATCAGTGCATCTTTATTGCATGTTTGATCATTTTCAGACGGAAGAAATTAGTAGAATTGTTAAATTTCTTCATCTTTGTCTTTAATGGTTGGTGAGTAAATTTGAATTATTGTATAAACTGGTGTTCCTTGTAGTCAGATGGATATTATCCTATCACAGACAGCATTGTACTTCAGGATAGATCTTGAAATGTTTTATTATTATTATTTTTTTAATGTTGCATGTGATGCCATTCCTCTTCAGTTAATTTTTCTGTCATAATAAACCATACACTTGTCAGTTCAAAGTGGTCAAAACCTGTCTGTTTTAGTTCGTTAATGCCTAGGGTATCAGTCTTCCAATTTTCCTAGATTCATAGTTTGTGCATTTTACATTCTGATCATTAGTGAATGTCTGCAACTGTTTGTTCTAATTATGAGTTGCGCTGCATCAGCAAATTCAGGTCCTGTAGGCTTTGCTCCATCTACATCATTAAAATTATCTCTACTTTGAGGAGGCTGCTATTTCCAAGTAGCATTTTGAATGCCTCCCAACCTTAATGTCTACCCATTCAGAAGTGGTATCCCTCACCTTCTTTCTAGTCTGCCTTTGTTTGGAAACTCTGCTAAAATCTGTCCACTAATTCATGATCTTGCTGGTATTTAAAAATACAGGCACCATAGTTTCTAGCATCACAGCAACAAACAGTCCACCATGGTACAACAAACTGACACATAAGTTAAAAGCATTATTAAAATTTACTATGTTCAGGGAAAATGGGTGTTAGAAGACACTCTGACACCTGCTTTCCAGTGTAGAGAAGCTAAAGCAAATGGAAGAAATGAGGATGTAAAAGAGCTGAACAGAAGTTTTCAAAGGGTAGCTTGAGGTAATGAAGTCAAATATTATAAAGAAATGGCAACGATCTGGAATTCAAAAACCAAAAGAGAAGAGTATGTTCAGCATTTCTCAAGCTGGAGGTACTGAGGAAAAAATTCAAGCTTTGACTTACCATATTGAATGATTCTTTGTGCAAAATATTGAACTATTTAGGTAGCATCAAAAGAACATGGGAGGAATATACAAAGTCACTGTACCAAAAAGAAATGGTCTATGTTCAACCATTTCAAGAGGTAGTATATGGTCAAGAGCTAGTGGTACTGAAGAAAGAAATCCAATGTTCACTGAAGACATTGTCAAAGAAAAAGTCTCTGGGAATTGATGGAATATATTAAAATTTTTTCAACTAACACAGCCTGGAGGCACTCACTCATCTATGCCAAGAAATTTAGAAGACAGCTACCTCGTCAACTTATTGGAGAAGATCCATATTTGTGCCCATTCCAAAGAGAGGTGACCCAACGGAAAGTGAACATCACAGGACAGTATCATTAACATTGCATGCAAGTAAAATTTTGGTAAAGATCATTGAAAAATTGCAGCAACAGTACATTTACAGGGAACCGCTTGACATTCAAGCTGGATTCAGAGGAGAATGTGAAATGAAGGATGTCATTACTAACATCAGATAGACCTTGACTGAAAGCAGATAATTCAAGAAAGATGTTTTCCTATGCTTTACTGTCTGTGCAAAGGCTTTCTACTCTGCAGATCATGTCAGTCTATGGACAACACTGTGGTGAATGAGAATTCTGGGAACACTTAATTTTGCTCATGAGGAACCTGTATATAAACCAAGAGGCAGTCGTTCCAACAGAACAAGGAGACACTGAATGATTCTAAATCAGAAAAGGTGTGCAACAGGGTTGTATTTCTCTACCGTACTTATTCATTCATTATACTGAGCCAATAATCTGAGAAGTTGGATACTTGAAGCAAAATGTGGCGTCTGAATTGGAGGAAGGCTCATTAACAACCTGT
This sequence comes from Chrysochloris asiatica, assembly GCF_000296735.1. NCBI lineage: Eukaryota > Metazoa > Chordata > Mammalia > Afrosoricida > Chrysochloridae > Chrysochloris > Chrysochloris asiatica. The sequence continues at coordinate 9,596,109 of NW_006408548.1, read as the reverse complement.
GATACGCAAATGATACAACCTTGCTTTCTGAAAGCCAAAATCACATAAAATACTTAATGATGAAGACCAAAGACTGCAGCCATTGGTATTGGTTGCACCTGAACATACAGAAAACAAATGTACTCACCACTGGACCAGTAAATAACATCAATATAAATGGAGAAAAGATTGAAGTCATCAAAGACTTCATTTTGCCTGGATGTACCATCAACAGTCATGTAAGCAACAGTCAAAAAAATCAAACAAGGTATTGCATTAGACAAGTCTGCTGATCAAGAGCAATGATGTCAGATTGAGGACTAAAGTGTGCCTGACCCTAGTCATGATGTTTCCAGTATCCTCATATGCATCTGAAAGTTGCACCGTGCATACAGAAGACAATAGAATAACTAATGGATTTGAGTTATGGTATGGGAAAAGAATATTGAAGGTACCATGGTCTTCCAGAAGAACAAACAAATGTGTTTGAAGAAATATAACCAGAGTGATTCGTAGAAGCCAAGGTATCCAGGTTTTATCTCTCACACTTCAGACTTAATGTTTGGAGGGAGCAGTCCCTAGAGAAGGACATCATGCTTGATAAAGTCGAGGATTCATGAAAAAGAGTGGACCCCCAATGAAATTGTTTGGCATCAGTAGCACCAGCAGTGGACTCAAGCTTAGCATTTGTAAGGATGCCAGAGGACTGGGTGGTGTTTCATTCTGTTGTACATGAAGATAACATCAAAATAAATGGAGAAAAGCTTGAAGTTGTCAAGTACTTCATTGTGCTTGGATTTCCTGTGAGTCAGGTTCAGTTAGATGGCACCAAATAATAATAACAACAAGCACTCTTCTATGTGAAAAAACAGGAATAAAAAGTTCAATTTTTTTTTTTTTGCTTTCAAGCAGCTTTCATTCTAAACAGTGAAGGCGTTATAAGTTGCCTTAAATACATATCTCAGTTAAATAAAAGAAGCAAACAATAAAGAAAATACATAATAGCTTCAATGCTTTGCAGAGACCTAAATTACTTTGAGGTGATAGAGAATAGTTGTGTCACTACTTGAGGTTATGTAGTCAGCCAACAGCTCAATTCTAAGCCAGGGTTTCATCCGACAACTGAAAGAATGAAGGATCTGATCATCTGAGTTACGGAGTAAGAGTGGCAAGCAGAGGAAATACTGTGATGAACCTGAGGTCAGAGTGAACATGAACTTTCACAGTACAGAGAGAAAGCTAGTGTACTGAAGTTTAGTTAGGGGAGAGTGGACAAAAATGAAAGCCTAAAAGAAAGGCTCAGATCAAAATTCATAGGGTTTTGTAGTCCAGAATAAGGATTGGTGATCTTAGTTAAAAGTAATGAAAAGCCATTAATATATTTTAAAGAAGTAAATAACATGACATAATTTGAATTTACTTAACAGGCACTCTGGCTACTGAGTGAATAATTTCTGGTAGAGGATCAAGAAGGAAAGTCGGGATTCATGTTAGGAGGATATTACACACACACATACAAACACATTACACACATGCTTCCACTGCTCTTAGTACAGTATTTAGAAATATTAAGTGTTCAATAAGTGGCAGCTACTTTTAGACAAGTCTACATAAATTGACAGAATACCAATTGGACCATTTCAATAAAGCGATATAGTACTTGAAGTGCTCGTGTCTGTGATAGGAAATTTGGAAGTCAGCTCTCTGGCCAACTGATGGCAAGAGATCCATGTTTGTGCCCCTGTGAGAAAGGTGATCAATACCACAGATACTCCCTCAGTCCCTTTAGGTTATGAGGTCACCAATGAGTTATCACAAGTGCTTACTGACAAATACTCAAGAAATTCAATGTGTACTCATGTTAGTGAGAGTGATGCTTTTTTATTCAGTTTTGCAAACTCAGGAGACAAACCCAGAGACATCATGGGCAGATGTGCCCCGCAGCAATCTCACAAATAATTTATCCTTCCATCTGGAGAAAGTCCCTCCCCAGTTCTCTAACTGACTGAGTACACTGAGGTTAATAATCTTTCCTGGATGCTACCTACTTTCCCTTGATGGTACCTTTATTATTTAAAGTTCCTAGTAGAACAGTTTTCTTCCCCTTCCCCCAGTTCATCCTGTTCACATAACCCAGGGACATAGGCCCGTGTTGCTATGGGAATCAACAACTATGTCTGGTCTAACAATCTCCTGGACCCTTTATTCCTGAAGATGGACCATCTTGTGAATTTATTTCTCACACCACACCAAAGAAAGCTGATCCAGAAGAACATGGGAATTATTGAACAATATCATGCTCACATGTAAGTAAAACTTTGCTGAGGTAATTAAAAATTGGTAGCAGCAGTACATCGAAAGAGAACTGTTAGAAATTCAAATAGGTTCTGAAGAGAATATAAGATGTAGGAAACCATTGCTGATATCATTTGTATCTTGGCTGAGAGCGGAAATATTTGACTGTGTTTGGTTGACCATATGAAGACATTTGACTGTGTAGATCATAACAAATTATGGATAACATTGTGAAGAATAGGAATTCTGGAACACTTATTAGTTCTCATTTAGAATCTGTACAAAGAACAAGAGGCAGTCATTTGAAAAGAGCAAGGGGGTACTGCCTGATTTGATAACAGGAAAAAATGTGTATCAGGGTTATATCATTTCACCATAATTATTTTTTCTTTTTTTACGTAGAATAACTAATCTAAGAAACTGTACTTTAAGAGGAGACTTCAAAAAGTTCATGGAAAAAATCCAGTATCTTTTAATTCCATTTTTCCTTGAGCTATTTTAGTCTATCCCACCACCCTTAAGAAGAAGATCCCTACATCAGAATTGGAGAAAGACTCATTAACAACTTGTTTGTATGTAAATGACACAGCTTTACTTGCTGAAAGCAAAGAGGACTTGAGGCACTAAGTGTTGAATGAAGGCTTGTTCTTGTTTCAGGTGCCATTGAGTCTGCACCTACTCAAAGTGACCTTATGCACAGGAGAACTAAACAATGTCTGATCTTGGGCCAACCTCACTACTGTTGCCATGTTCCAGTCCATTGATGCTGCCACCTGACCAATCCATCTCGGTGGGGGGGTTTCCTCTTTTTCTCCGACCCTCCATCTTACCAAACATGATATCTTTCTCCAGTGATTGTTCCCTCCTGACAATATGTCCAAAGTATGAGAGACGAAGTTTGGCCATCTTGGCCTCCAAGGAGCACTCTGGCTGCACTTCTTTTAAAACAGATCTATTGGTTCTTTTGGCAGCCCATGGCACTTTTAATATTCTCCTCCAACACCATAACTCAAAAGCATCAATTCTTCTACCGTTATCGAAAATATCATGGCTTGGGTCAGGCGCACCT
>NW_006408548.1:9582375-9590662 GCF_000296735.1 Chrysochloris asiatica | reverse complement strand
GCATAGTAAACCATGTGGTTGTCAGATTCAAAATGGCCAATACCAATCCATTTTGGCTCATTAATGCCTAAGATATCGATGTTTATGCGTTCCATTTATTTTTGACAGCTTCCAATTTTCCCGGATTCATACTTCGTATATTCCATGTTCTGCTTTTCAGTGGATGTTTACAGCTGTTTCTCTTCATTTTGAGTTGTGCCCCATCAGCAAATGAAGATTCTGTGGGCTTTTCTCCCACGAGCTTAACTCCATTCACATCATCATGGTCAACTCTACCTTGAGGAGGCATCTCTTCCCCAGTCGCATTTTGAGTGACTTTCAACCTGAGGGGATCATTTCCCAGCACTGCATCTGACAGTGTTTCTCTGCTATTCATAGGTTTTCAGTGCGTAAAGATTTGGAAGTAGTTTGTCACTCTTTCTTCCTAGTTTGTCTTTATCTGGAAACTCATCTGAAACCTGGCTACAGCCTTCCTAATGAATTACACCTCAACATAAAATAAATGAATAGCCTCATAACTGGACCAATAAGCAACATCATGATAAATGGAGAAAAGACTGATGTTATCAGAAATTTTATTTTACTTGAATCCACAATCAACACTTATGGTTGTCAAAAGAAACAAAGTATTGCATTGAGCAAATCTGCTGTAAAAGACTTTTTAAAGTGTTAAAAAGCGCTGTGCTATAGGAGTCCTGGTGTGGCACTATGGGTTAACGAGCTAGACTGCAAAGTCTTTTGAACTGCAAGGTCAGCAGTTCAAGCTCACCAGCTGCTCCCCCCTATGGGTCAGAACCAACTTGAGGGCACTTAACAACAATAGGATAAGCACTCAACTGCAGAGAGGGTTTGAACCACAGGGTCAGCAGTTCAAACTCACCAGTTGCTCCTCAGAAACCTCTATGAGTCAGAACTGACTCAAAAGCATTTAACAACAACAATAAAAACAACAAAGTGTTAAAAAGTAAAAATAGGAAAAGGACTAGGTTGTACCTGATAAAGCCATTGTATTTTCAGTTGCTTCATATTCATGTAAGAGCTGGACAATGCATAAGGAAGACTGAAGAATAATTAATGTATTTTAATTAAAAGGTATTGTAACAGGAGTCCTGGTATAGTGCTGTGGGCTAATGCATCAGACAGCAAAATCATTTGAACTGCAAGGTTGGTGGTTCAAGTTCACCAGCTGCTCTTTGGAAACACTATACAGGGTCACTATGGGTCAGAACAAGTTGACAACGCTTAACAACAACAGCAACAAAAATTTTGAAGTTGGCACAGGACCCTGCAGTGTTTCATTCTGTTGTGCATCGGGTCCCTGTGAGTCCATACTGACTCAATGTCACCTAATCGCAACAACAACAACAGTATGGTATTGGAAAAGATTAGTGGATGTTTGCATACTGAGGACTACAAGAACAATATGGCTGTGTTAGAAGAAGTACAACCAGAATGCTCCCTGGAAGCGATGATGATCAGATGTCCTCTCAGGTACTTTGGACACATTATTAGGAGTGACTAGTGATTAGTCCTGGTATGGTGCTGTGGGTTAATGCACCAGACTGCAAAGCCGTTTGAACTGCAAGGTCGGCGGTTCAAGCTCACCAGCTGTTCCTTGGAAACCCTAAACAGGGTCGCTATGGGTCAGGACCTACTCAATGGCACTTGACAGCAAGAGACAGTGATTAGTTCATGAACGGAGTCCTGGTGTGGTTCTGTGGGTTAATGCACTGCACTCTAAAGTGGTTTGAACCAGCAAGCTCACCAGCCACTCCTCAGAAACTTGATACAGGGTCACTATGTGTCAGGATTAAAGCAATGGCACTTAACGACAACAGTTCATGAAGAAGGACTTCATGCTTGGAAAAGCAGAGGGTAGGTAGCTTAGAGGAAAATATTCAATGACATAGTAGCTGCAATAATGGGCGTAGGCATAGCAATGATGTGTGCCTGACCCAGGAACAGGCAGTGTTTCATTCTGTGGTACATAGGATTGTAGGAGTCAGAACTGACTCAGTGACATCTAACAACAACAAGTTTAAAATGAACTTCAAGTGACTAAGACAATTTGTGATGTATATGTGTAGCTTTGAAGAGTGGAATGGAAGTTCTGCAATAAGAGGCAGACTTTTTCTTGTATATCTTTTGAGCTGTTTGAGACTGCTTGTTTGCATAATAATAAAAAGATAAAATTTTCTTTAGTGACACTTCAATTTCAAAAATGTTTCATTAGCGTTTCCCTTCAGTCATTATTATCAAGCCAGTAAATGACAAATTACAATTTAATGAAATATTTAAATTTATATCCTTATTGGTTTCAAGGTCATCTAAAAGTAACTGACATTTATTGAGCACTTAATATTTCTAAATACTGTACTAAGCACCTTTATGTGCATTATTTATCTTTTTTATTTTCACAGTAACTGTAGGAGGTAGGTGCTATTATTAGCATCATTTTAGAGGTTTGTGAAATAAAGCTTAGAAAAATTAAGGACTCATCCCAGGTTTCTCAGCTAGTAGTTTGCCCTGATATTCAAACATTGGCTCTCTTACTTGCAGTACTGTTATCCATCTTATTATATTGGCCCCTTGCCATGGACTCCCTGTGTCTTTATTTACATGCTGAGGACACTTCTGTGACTGTACCCAAGATAGAATTCTTTTTAACTTCACTGAATTTAAAAGTGCATGTTACACCTTGCTGTGGTATTTTTGTAAAGTGCCTTCCAGTTGGTTCTGACTCATAATGATCTGTTGAGGGTTTCAGAGGCTGTAAATCATTATAAGAATAGAAAGTGTCATCTTTCTATCATATTATTCCTTGGAGAATCATTCATATTTTTTTTTTAAGATACTTGATCAAAGGTCTAGAGATTAGGATGAGATATGCAAACTGTCCTGTTTTAGAAACCGTTGGGTCAATTACAAAATGATTAGCCTCTTTTGTGCTTCAAAATTCAGCAACTCATACTTTCCTTTGTCAGACACCTGAGTATAAAGCAGGTCAAATATGGAAATAGAAGAAAAAGATTAGAAGATGCTTAAAAACAGCCATCAGCAATACACTTCTGATTTCAAGGATACTTTAAGGATGAGTTTTACAACCTACTTGACATTCTATTATTTTCACATTTAAACCTCTCATTTTTTTTCACATTTTTTTCCCTGTCTCATGAGCTGACAGTAAATTCTTGACTCCAAGATTAGCGTTCATTTAGGTTTTTTAGCAGAGTCCTGGTGTGGCGCTATGGATTAATGCGCTGGACTGCAAAGTTGTTTGAACTGCAAGGTTGCTGATTGAAGGTTATCAGCTGCTCCTTGGAAACCCTATATAGGGTTGCTGTGGGTTGGAACCAATTCAACAGCAATAACAACAGTGTTTTGTAAAAGAATTATGTTCTTGGAAAATAAACCAGAGTGTCAGCATAGGGAGACTTTGAGAGATGAGTTAGGATGATAACAACAAAAAATGTTGTTGTTAGAAGCCATTGAGTGAGTTCCAACTCATAGCAAACCCTGTGCACAACAGAATAAAACACTGACTGATCCTGGGCCAACCTCACAATCATTGCTACATTTGAACCTATTGATGCTGCCACTGTGTCAAACCATCTCATTGGGGGTCTTTCTCTTTTTCTTCAACTCTCCACTTTACCAATCATGATATCCTTCTCCAGTTACTGGTCCCCGCTACAATATATCTAAAGTATGAAAGACAAAATTTGGCTATCCTGGCTTCCAAGAAGTGCTCTTGCTGTACAAAATGAAAAAAAAAATAAAAATTGTAGCCTGCTTCATAATGTGGACTTGTGCCAATTTTGCACTTCAGACTATTACAGAAATATTTTGAATTCCAAAATGGGAGAGTATATTCCATGGTTTCATTGTACTCTAAGTTCACAGAGGTTTTGTGGTTAAAACCACAGAACTTGAATTTTTGTCTGACTAGATTCCCAGTGATTTTTCTGGAGTCATATAATCCAGGAGCCTTTAATGAAGCTATAAAAGCTCTGCCTGCCCTGTGAGACTGTGACCCTTTCCTCCCAGTGCCTACTTTGATTGAAGGTTTTCAGCTCTTTAACTAATTTCCTGGGATTAAGAGAGAGTCAGTCAATATCATGTTTGTTTAGAGAGTAATTGTGACTTAAAGGGTTTCCCTTTGCCTTCATTCCCATGCCACTAAGGAATCATGGTACCCCAGAAAGTATCAGCTAGTTAACTTGAGCTTGTTCGACTTAGCAAAATTTCAGAATACAGTTAAACCTCTTCCTGACAAACGGTTTTTTTCAGAGCTCTTTTATACATTGCTGTTTTAGTTTCCTCTGGCTGCTGTAACAAATCACCACAAACTTGACTGCTTAAAATAACACACATCTGTTCTCCTACACTTCTGAAGGTCAGACGTATAAAACAAACTTCCTGGACCAAAACAAGATGCCAGCCGAGCCATACTTCCTCCACAGGCTCAAGGGTCTGTTTGCCCATCTTTTTCGTCTTCTAGAGCTGTGTTTCTTGACTCATGGCTGTTTCTTCTGTCTTCAAATCCTACTCTACTTTGTCTTCACATTTCTCTATCTGCTGTCTTCCCTTCATCTGCTTTTCTTTTATAAGGACACTTTAGATTTCATGTAGGGCCCATCTAGATAATATAGGTAAATCTGCTCATTTAAGAATTATTAACTGAATCGTATTTTCAAAATTCCTATTGGCATATAAAGTAACATTTAGAATCCCTGAAGTCAATTAAGTTTATCTCACAGAGGGATATAATGTAAGAGTCATTCTTGGAGTTATGGCAGACTACAATAGAAAGCTTCTGGAAATCCAAAATTATTGAAATTCATTAATGTAAGTTTGATTTCCCTAAAACCCATAGTTTCACTTCTAAAATGAGAATGATATGATAGCTGGCCTCTGAATAGCCACTTAACACATGTCTGTAAAATGTGAGAAGACTGGATATTAAACCACTACCAATGTTTAGCTCATGTGTTAGAAATGAAGAGGCAAGGTGTCCAGGTACATAGGATGGACTCTTTATTTTAGAATTTGAAATAGCCAAAAGTCATCTTAACAAGTTTCCAGTTGTGTTATAATTGAATATATAGATCCAATGTTAAATACCCCATAGTCTTTTTTATTGTCTAAGGAAACTAAATAATATATAATGTAAATTTCTTACTTAGTGATACTATATAAAGTACATTTCATTTATAAAACAATGATCAGAATTTCTAAATTTTTATAAGTGGATAGTGTATTGGTGTGATTTCTCATTTGCCACATTTGTCTCTAGCTAAGTAATCATGACTTCACATAGCAACTACACTTAATTTACCAGTAATTTTCTGTTTTTAAGTGGCTGAGAAGTCTTTGAGTGGTACAAATGATTAATATGCTCAACTCCTGAAAAAAGATTGGTGATTTGAGTCCACCCAGGCGCACCATGAGCAAAAGGTCTGGTGATCTACTTCTGAAATCTCACTCATTGGAAACTCTAGTAAGCACAATTCTACTCTGAAAAACAAGGGGTTACCATGAGTCAACACGATAACTACTGTTTTTTAGTTCTTGTTGTTCTTATAATGGGTTTGTTTGGAGGATCAGGGTAAGCCCAAGAAGAGAGGATTAATTAGGTTTTTCCTCATACTAGTTCTCTATTCTTCCTACATCTGCTTCTAGCTTACAACTGTTTTCTCCCCATTCTGTATATTGTATTATTTTAGTAATGCCAGGGAGCTGGAAAGAGAATAGAATGGATGAAAGATAAAAAAAATCAGTGAGGATTAATAAAGGGAAAATGCAGAAAATAGTAAAGAAAAGAAAACTTTTAAATGTAATAGTGTGCCCAGGGGTGCACCCTGCCTAGAAATAGAGGTGATTTCTGCTAAGGTCCTATCTGTCCTTCCTGAGAAAAGCAGGCAAGTCATGTAGGAAGAATAGCCAGTCTGTCTGGCGCTAGATTTCTCTTTCCATAAAACATCTGCAGCAGAACAGGTGAAGACGTAACATCTTGCTAGAATGCTATCTTTTGTCCTTAAGTAAGTTTCCAGAAGGTTTTTCCTTTGCTAGGAACTTGTTTATCAGATATCTCTCCCTTCACCACCAAAAGTTAAATTGTAAAAAAAAAAAAAAAAAAACCCCACAAAAAAAACAGAAGAGTTTCCCAAAGTTCCTGGAGGAAACATTGCCCCCAAATGAGAACATTTGTTTGACACAGTAACTCTCTATATTCATGGTGTCCATTAGCCCAGTCCCTCTTCTCCCTATGGGAAGGGACATTTATTTCTTCTGTAGGTGTGCAGCAGACACTGAAAGAATTTATAAATCTTCTTTCTTCTACATAAGGAATTTTATGCTTTAAGGCTACCCATCTACTTTAGAAATAAATAGCAAATACCCCTTAAGTCCACTGAGCTCTGACGTCTAATATCCATGTCAGAAAGATGTCTTGGGATCACAGCTTATGTGTTAGTGATTTCTGAAATGAAACAATAGTTCTGGAATTTTAATTATTATTATTGCTTTACTGATTGTCAATGATTATCATTCCAATTGCTAATATGTGTGGGAATGTTTCAATACTTTCAGTAACTGTTATTATTGTTTAACTGTTAAGTGCCATTCAGTCTGCTCTGACTCTTTAGAAGGTTTTCCAGGGCAGCTGGTGTATTTGAACCTCCAACCTTATGGTTGGCAGTCCAGTATTTATCCTACAGCGTCATTGTGTTTAAATGGCTGTTGAGTCCCTACGAGCCTATGTACAAAAGAATGAAACACTTCTTCATCTTGCATCATCTTCATAGCGATTGCTTTGTTTAGGTCCATTGTGACAGTCACTCTTTGAGGTTCTTCCTCTTTTTTGTTACCCCTATGCTTTTCGAATCAGGCTGCGAACCTTAAGGTTAGCGGTTCGAAACTACCAGACACTCCGCGGGAGAAAGATGAGGCTTTCTACTCCCGTAAAGATTTACACCCTCGGAAACCCTGTACAGGGTCGCTATGGGTCGGAACCGACTCAACGGCACTTAACAACAACAACAACATGCTTTTCAAAGCATTCTATCCTTCTCCAGAGACTGGTCCCTCTTGATAACATGTCAAAGAACATGAAATTAAGTTTTGCCATCCTAGCTTCTCAGAAGCATTCTGACTGTGTACTTTCTAAGACAGATTTACTCATCTTTATGGCATTCCTCGGAAACCCTGTATAGGGTCGCTATGGGTCGGACCCGACTCCATGGCACTTAACAACAACAACAACAATGGCATTCCAGGGTGTATTCAATAGTCGTCACCAACACCATAAATCAAATCCTTCCATTCTTCATTGGTGTTCCTTATTCATTGTCTAACTTTCTCATGCATGTGAAATGATTGAAATATGATGGCTTGGGTCAGACATACTTTAGACCTAAAAGTAACATATTTGCTTTTTAATGCTTTAAATAAATGTTTTCAGTTGATTTGCTCAATGCAGAATGATTGATTTCTTAGTTGCTGCTTCCATGAGCATTGATTGTGACTCCCAAGTAAAATGAAATCCTTAACAGTTTCAATTTTCTTTTCTGTTTATCATGATATTGTTTAATGGCTCAGTTTCAAGGAGTTTGATGAGGTGTAATCCATATTGAAGGCTGTAGTCTTTGATCTAAATCACTAAGTGCTTCAGGTGCTCTTCACTAAGCACAGAATGTTGTGTCATTTGCCTACCACAGGTTGTTAGTAAAGCTTCCTCCATTCCTGGGGCCATGTTTTTCTTCATCTAGTTCAGCTTCTCAGATTATTTGCTTAATAAATAGATTGGAGAAGTATGGCGAAAGTTTACGACCCTGACACATAACTTTCCTGATTTGAAACTACATAGTATCCCCTTGTGCTATTCAAACAACTGCCTTTTGGTCTATGCACAAATTCTGCTTAAGCACAATTAAGTGTTCAAGAATTCCCATTCTTAGCAGTGTTATCCATAATTTGTTATGATATATGCAGTAGAAGCTATTGCATTGTCCATAAAAGACTGCAAATGTCTTTCTGGTGTTTTCCATTTCAACCCAGACCATATATGCAACTTCTACAAGTTTTCATTGTAAACTGGTTTGCCTGGTAATTTACCAGCATTCTAAAAGCTAGGATTATTAGACATCCCAGATTGCCTGATTTATTATGCCTATTCCCTAAAATAGTTATAAATAGGATGTACTTTCACTTTCAGAATGGCTTAGTGTTAAAATATATGGTCTTCCAACCACAGCTCTTCACAAAATATATTTATATTTGTTATATA
>NW_006408548.1:9568272-9582275 GCF_000296735.1 Chrysochloris asiatica | reverse complement strand
GGTTATTCCTCATGTAATGATTATCCAGGCACTATAAACCAATGACTCTTTCAGTCTTTTCCAGCTATCTGTCTGCCTTTCTTCTTACAGAGCTATTGATACACATATACACACTTAAACATACAAAGGGAGAAGCATAGTGTTATCATGATGTGATCTACAGCTTAGATCCTTTGCAATGATTGAACTTTGTAATGGAAATTTTAGATTACATGAAAATGGGAAATATTAGATATAATTTTTTTAAAAATTATATATATGTATATATGAACAGAGAGCTTGAAACCCACTAATCAGTGGTAATTTTTCTGAAACTATTTTTCCCCCCGCACAATGAAGGCTTCTCATGATAAAAGGAGACTAGAGATTAAATAATATCTCAGCATACGCGTGTTTCGTAATTGTTGTTATTAGGTGCTGTTGAGTATGCTGTGACCCAAAGCGACTCTATATACAACAGAAAGAAACAAAGGCCAGTCCTATGCCATCCTCACAATTGTTGCTATGCTTCAGTCCATTGTTTTGTTATTGTGCCAACCCATCTCATCAGGGGTCTTCCTCGTTTACTCCCACCCTCCACTTAACCAAGCATGATGTCCTTCTCCAGGGACTCTTCCCTATGGATAATATGTCAGAAGAATGAAATACGAAGACGGGCCATTTTGACTTCTAAGGAGCATTTTGGTCGTATTTCTTCCAATACAGATTTGTTTGTTCTTCAGTCAGTTCAAGATACCTTCAAGACAATAACTGAATGCAACTTTTTGACAATCTTCTTTATTCATTGTTCCACTTTCACATGCACATGAGGCTATTCAAAATACCATGGCTTTGGTCAGTTTGCCTTAGTCCTCAAACTGACATCTTTGCCCTTGAACGCTTTAAAGAGGTCTTGTGCAACAGATTTGCCTAATGCAATACAACCGTTAATTCCTTGACCACTGTTTCCCTGAACGTTGATGGTAGATCCAAGCAAAATGAATTCTTTGACAACTTCACTCTTTTCTATATTTATCGTGATGCTATTTATTAGTCTGGTGGTGAGGATTTTGTTTTCTTTACGTTGAGGTGCAACCCATATGGAAGGCTATTATGGTCTTTGATCTTCGCCAGTAAGTATTTTAAGTTCTGTTTGCTTTCAGCAAGTAGTGTTGTATCATTTGCATATCACAGGTTGTTAATGAGTCTTCCTCTAATCCTGATGCCACATATTTCTTCATATAACGCAGGTTCTCAAATTATTTGTTTGGCATACAGATTGAGTAAGTATGGTGAAAGAGTACAACGGTGTCACACACCTTTCCTGATTTTAAACCATTCTGTGTTCACTTGTTTTTTTTTCAAACAATATTTTCTTAATCCATGTATAAGTTCCTCATGAGCACCATTAACTGTTATGGAATACTCATTCTCTACAATGTTGTCTGCAGCTTGTCATGACCCACACAATCAAAAATCTTTGCATATGCAATAAAACACAAGTAAACATCTTTCTGGTATTCTGTGCATTCAGCCAAGATCCATCTGACGTTAGCGATGATATCCCTCATCCCACTTCCTCACCTGAATGCAGCATGGACCTCTGGCAGTTGTACTGTTGCAGACGTTTCTTAATTACCTTTAGCAGAATTTTGCTTGCATGGGATATTCATGATTTTGTCTGATGATTTCCACTTTCCATTGGGTCAACTTTCTTTGGAATGGATACAAACATGAATCTCTTCCTGTCAGTTGGCCAGGTGATTGTCTTCCAAATTTCTTGGCATAGATGAGTGAGTGCCTCTAGTGCTTCATCAATTTGTTGTAAAATTTCAATTTGTCTTTAATCAATTCCTGAAGCCTCGTTTTTCTCCAATGCATTCAATGCACCTTTGACTTCTTCCACCTGTATCAGTGACTCTTGATCATATGCTACCTCTTGAAATGGTTGACCATCAACCACTTCCTTTTGGTAAAGTGACTCTATATTCTTTCCATCTTCTTTTGATGATTTCTGTATCATTCAATATTTTTCCCACATCGTTGTTGTCATTAAGTGCCGTCGAGTCAGTTCTGACCCATAGTGATCCTGCATAGGGTTTCCAAGGAGCAGCTGGTGGGTTTGAGCCGCCATCCTTGTGGTTCAAACAGACCTTATGGTCCAGTGTGTTATCCTGCAGTGCCACACCAGAACTCTTCAGAATCTCATATCACTGCAAATTGAGGCTTAAATTTTTTCTTCAGTTCCCCCAGCTTGAGATATGCTGAGCATATTCCTCTCTTTTGATTTTCTAACTCCAGATCTTTGCAAATATCATTATAATATTTAACTTTGTCTTCTCCAGCTGCCTTTGGAAATTTCCCATTCAGCTTTTTTACCTCTCATTTCTTCATTTGTTTTAGCATCGGTATGCTGGAGAGCAAGTTTCAGAGTTTCTTCTGACATCAGTTTTGGTTTTTTGCTTCTTTCTTGTCTTCTTAATGACCTGTTGCTTTAGTCCTATGTGATGTTCTTGATGTCATCCCATGAGTCTTTCTGTTGTTCAGTTATTAGTATCTAATGCATCAAATTTGTTCTTGAGATGATTCTAAATTAAAGTGGATACGTTATATTTTGGCTCTGTGGACTTGTTTTAATTTTCATGAGCTTCAGCTAGAACTTGCCTACATGTAATTAATGGTCTGTTCCTCAATCTGCCCCTGACCTTGTTTGATGAAATGGAACTTTTCTATGATCTCTTTCCACAGCAGTAGTCAATTTAATTTCTGTGTACTCCATCTAGTGAGGTAGACCTTTATGTTGTTTTAAAATGTTATTTGTAATGAACAAGTCAATGACCTTGCAAAATTCTATCATGTGCTCCTCATGCATCGTTTCTATCACACAGGCTATATTTCCCAACTAGTGATCCTTCCTCTTTGTTTCTAACCTTTGCATTCCAATTACCAATAATTATCAATCTTGAGTGCATTGTTGGTCAATTTGAGATTCAAGAAGTTGGTAAAATTCATCAATTTCATCATCATTGTCTTTAGCGGTTGGTGCATACATTTGAATAATAGTGGTATTATTTGGTCTTCCTTGTAGGTGTATGGATTTTTTCCTATGACAGACAGCAATGTATTTCAAGATAGATCCTGAAATGTTCTTTTTGAAGAGGAATGCAGTATCATTCCTCTTCAATTTTTCCTTTTTGGCATAGTAAATTATGTGGTTGCCAGAATCAGAATGACCAGTACTAGTTCATTTCTGCTCACTAATGCCTAGGACATTGATGTTTATTAATTCCATTTCATTTTTGACAACTTCCTATTTTCACAGATTCATATTTTGTACATTCCATATTCTGATTATAAATGAATGTTTACAGATGATTCTCTTCATTTTGATTTGTGCTCCATCAGCAAACTGAGGTCCCAAAAGCTTTTTTTCCATTCATACCATCATGATCAACTCTCCTTTTGCAGGTAGTTCTTCACCAGTCCTATTTTGAGTGCCTTCCAAATCGAGGAATTCAGTTTGTGGCACGATATCTGACAATATTCTAGTGGTCTTCATCATGTTTCAATGTTCAATATTCTGGTGCTACCAATGTTGCACTAATAGTCATAAGATTTTCAGTGACCATACATTCAGATGTAGTCTCTCTCTTCTTCTTCCTAGTTTGTCTTAGTGTGGAAGCTCATCTGAATCCTGTCCACTATTGGTGACCCTGCTAGCATTTAAACTGCAGGTAGCACATTGTTGGTTTTAGTAAATGCTATTGAGTCTATTTCAACTCATTATGCCCCTGTACAGGGTTTCAGAGGAGCAGCTGGTGGGTTTGAACTGCTGGCCTAGTGGCTCACAGTCCAGTACTTATCCTACAGTGCGATACCAGAAGTCCACAGTTGTGGCATGGCTTTCAGAAACACACCATGCAAGCTGCCACAGTACAGCACACTGACAGATGAGTGGTGGCATCAGTAATCTATAACCTTATAAACACAACAGTCTGATTCAAAGTGACCCTATAGAGGGTTTCCTAGGTTGTAAATCTTTATGGGAACAGAAATCCTCATGTTTCTCCCTTAGTGGCTCATTAGTTTGAACTTCCAACCTATGGTTAGCACTCTAATACTCATCTTACAATACCCTCAGGACTTCTAGTTGCAAGCTTGACATTTTATAAAATGGGGTTATGATCATTGAATTGAGATTAAGCTACTTTTTTTGTGGAGGAATCTCATAGGATTTATAGTTGAGGGTGGGGAGTAGCATTATTATTTTAAAAAGGTGTATGTGACAAAAAAAGGTTTTGGTTTATGATCATTATTGTTCTAAATAATAAGGATGACATAATTACCCAGTTTTCGTGTTATCTATATCTATATGAAGAGTCATGGTGTAGCGTTGTGAGATAAAGCAGGGAACAGCAAGGTCAGTTTTGTTGCAGACTGTGCAGAGGTTTGAGGCCCTATAGGCCTGAGTGTAACAGATTTAGCCACTTGGCAGTTAATATCAAATTGTTTTTCATCAAATTGTTTAATCATATTTATTTAATTCCAAACATGAGCACTGGATGTCCACAGAGAAATGCAATATTCCCCTAAATTTCTAAGGTCAAGATTTTCCCCCTAGAACCAAGGCAGTAAAACTTCCTCAGAGGACGAACAAGGATAGGTTTACTGGGATTAAGCAGGGAGGCTCTGGAGAGGAACTGCCCGGGGTATATTCACTTGGGGTGGAGCGGTAAATTCTGGGAATACAGGATTAAGGACAATGGGGACAACGCCCTCGGACCACCCTGGGTTCAATCAGTTTGATCCAAGTGAAGGTTAAACCCAGTAAGGAAGAAAGGAATATTGGTTTAAGTAAGGGTTACTGGCTTAATTTATCTTAAAGATTGTCTTGTCTGAATAATACCATTCTTCTGTAAAGATCCCTCCCCACTTGGTGTGAAGCTCCTCCCCTGAATAAAGCAGAGGCCCGAGCCTCCCCAGGTGTGCATTGCTGGTTGGGAGGCATGGAGTAAAGATTGCGGTGCATTACTGGTTGGAAGGCATGGAGTAAAGATTGCGGTGCATTACTGGTTGGAAGGCATGCAGTAAAGATTGCGGTGCATTACTGGTTGGAAGGCTTGGAGTAAAGATTGCTGTGCATTACTGGTTGGAAGGCATGCAGTAAAGATTGCAGGGCAGTGAGTCGCTCCCTGCAGAGGCCATGATGCCTGTAGTCCCAAGCCTGCCCACCAGTGATGTATCCACCCTGGCTTTGGGGTGCCTCATTATCTCCCTCCTTCTGTTTGTCTGTGTATTCTTTTGCTATCCCTATTGCCGCTGGATCTCCCCTCCTCGTGAACCAAACACTCGTGAACAACACAACTATGTCGAGGTCAAACCCCGACACAGTTTGAACTGTAAGGTTGATGGTTCAAATTCACCAGCCACTCCTTGGAAACCCTATACAGGATTGCTGTGAGTTGGAACCAACTCGATGGCACTTAGCAACAACAACAACATATCTATATGCTTATTATCCTTTTACCTGTTTGTCATACTATGGTGACGTCCATGCTACTGTGAGCCTGGAAGCTATGCCACTGTTAATTCAAATGCCAGTAGGTTGACCCAGGCGGACAGGTTGGAATGAAGCATCTAGACTAAGACACAATAGGATAGCTAGGCAGACTAAGAAGAGTCCTGACCTACATCTCTGTCCTTGTTGATATTTTCTTCCATACAATTCAAAAGCTCGGGTTTTGTCTGTTGTATTCCATTCACTTTGTTTAGTTTGTACCTATAATCGCTCTTCTCTTATTCTTTTTCTTTCCTCTAATACAGTTGACCAGCTACTTCTGAATATATCCACTGAAAATCCTAAGGGTCACAACAGATTATTTTCCAATATAATGCTTGAAGATAAGTCCCTTAGGTTGGAAGGCAGTGAAAACACACAGCAACTACAGTGGCTCGAGCAGCTGCTGAGTTTGAACGGCTGACCCTGTGGTTCACTCTGACCTTGCTTTATCCTACAGCAGGTTACCATTCAAAGTCAGAAATGTTCAGGGCACAGTTGTTCCATTCAGTTGCTGATAAATGCCCACAGGACATACTACTCCACCATAAGCCTCAGCCTGAAGACAATTGACTCTAGTTCTGTGGGTGAGCAAACCTAACTTCCCCATTTAAGTGCTTAGAGGCTCCCCACTCTACACAAACAAGGTTCCTTCCTAAAGTCACTCAGCTTTGCTTGCTCCTTGATCTGAGAAGTCCACTGTTCTGTCCTGCGCTCAGGTTCTTCGTTTTACTTGTGCTGATCCTTTACCACTCCTCTAGTGTTGTAGTTTTCTGTCTCTGGGTTGAGGAGTTTCAATTGCAGGTTTCTTGGGGTACAAAGGACATACTCTACTCCCGGATCATGTTGGTTGGTAGTGAAATCCCTCCACCTACATCTGAGATGGCTCATCCCTGCTAGACTTACAAATTTTCAAAATTGCAATTAACTCTGTTAATATCCTTAGCTGAATCATATCACCCTGTCAGTGTCTTCTCTCACCTTCTTGGTTTGGTGGGAGTTACAAAGACTGAGTTTAGAAGAGATATATTCAACAATTCACTACACAACATAAATACATAAATAATTTAAATTTTAAAAAACACAAATGGTTCTAATGAACTCACCTTTAAGTCCAGGCAAATTTTATCAGTTACTTTTCTGATGGGACATTGAATATTGCCTCTTAAGGCCAGACTTCCAAAGAATTAGTCTCACTATTATTAATTCAGCTCAATGGATCCTCAGTTATCTTTCATGTATGAACATTCATTAAGTATGGGTCAAGTCCCTGTTTCATTTATTTTTCATCCTGCAAAATGAGTGCAAGTTCTTTTGGAGAAAACATTCACACTTATCAAGGATACATTAAAGTTGAAGTGAAAAGTCCTACTTTCCCCTCCCTCACCATGGAGAGCAGTTATTTTTAATCCTTCTAGACACTTTTTGATTGTGAACATTATTCTCTTTCAATAATTTTTTAAAATATTTTTGCTTCTTATAGTGATTTGGTTGAAAGTTTACATAACAAATTCGTTTCCGATTCATTCTTAAAATGTCCTTTAAAGTTGAATGTGTGGGGGCTTCAAAAAGTTCCTGGAAAATTAGAGAAAGAAGATAATTTTAAATAATTTTCTATAAACCTTTTAATGCATCTTGGTATGTGTTTAAATATCAATAACAGAAATAATAACAAAAATATAACAAAATGTATACCTCTAAACCTAACAGCTGTCTTCTACTAAAATAAAACATTCTCTATACTTTTATTAAAAATTCATTTTGTTGTTGTTAATATACCCAACAAAACATACATACATCAATTCAGAAGTTTCTACACGTCCAACACAGTGATATCAATTACATTCTTTGAGTTGTTCACCCATTCTTAGCCCCTTTTTCTTAACTATTCCTCACTGGTAACATAACTCACTGGCTCTTCAGTGAATTTATGTTAATTGGGGAGGGAAAGTGGTTACCAGTCTGGCTGCTAGCCTCAAGGTCAGCATTTCAAAAGTACTAGACATTCCATGTGAGAATGAGGCTTTCTTCTCCCATTACAGATTTACAGCCTTGGAAACCCTGTACAGAGTGGCTCTGAGTCAGCACCGACTCCCCAGCATATAGCCACCACCACCACTGTCTTTCAAATTGCTATTGTCAATATGATCACACATAGATAGATGTTAAAAGAGCACCGTGTTCAAGGCTGACATTCTTTACTGTTGTTGTTGTTGTTGTTAAGTGCCTTCGAGTCGGTTCCGACCCATAGCGACCCTGTACAGGGCTTCCGAGGCTATAAATCTTTACGGGAGCAGAAAGCCTCATTTTTCTCCCGCGGAACGGCTGGTAGTTTCGAACTGCTGGCCTTAAGGTCCGCAGCCCGATTCATAACCACTACGCTACCAGAGCTCCTTAGTTAAGCTAAATTATTGTTTGAGTTTAAGAAGACTTTGGTTTGAGGTTGATGATTTAAAGATTATTTTAGAGCTATAATTTCAAGGATTCATCAAGACTCCATGGCTCCATAAATACTGAATTACATGAGTATTTTAGATTATGTTCTGTAATATCCCCTTTTGATTAGGCTTCTTCTGTAGAATCATTGATCCAAATTCTCAGTAATAGTAGCCAGGTACCATTTAGTTCTTTTGGTCTCATGGCAAAGCAGGCAGTTGTTCATAGAGGTAATTAGTCACACGTTTCATTTCCTCCAGTTTCTGACTCTCTTCTTCTGTTGCTTCAGGGATGTAGTGGCCAGTTGTCATGACTTGGATGTCTGCTAGCAAAATTTTAAGAACTTAAACAATATGAAATGAATTAGGAAGTAAAAAAGCAACCCTCAGTGTATTAAGGAGCTCTGGTAGCGTAGTGGTTATGAATCGGGCTGATAACCTCAGGGTCAGCAGATTGAAACTAATAGCTCTTCCATGGGAGAAGGGTGAGGCTTTCTGCTCCCATAAAGATTTACAGTCTCGGAAACCCTGTTACAGGGTCGCTATGAGTCAGAACCGACTGCACGGCACATAACCACCACCACCACAGTGTATTATTAGACCAATTAACTGGGGTGTTGCTTGAAATCATGACTCTAAACCTACAAACTAAGGTATCAAATCCCATGAGATTTGTATTGTACATAAGCTTCAGTCACAGATTTTCTTCTTTGCTGCATCTCCTTTCTAGCTCCTAGAAGTAACCACAATCTAGAATATTGTTTCAGTGGCTTCCTTCATGGTTTTGTCATATATTGTCTACTTTTGAATCTGTATCAAAAGTATTATATTATATATATTTTTGCAATTTTTTTTCTTTTGATCGCCTTTATATTTTTGAGATCCATCCAATATGATGTGATTGTTGATGGTGGTTGTCGAGATGATTCTGATTCATGGCAACCTCATGTGTGCAGAGTAAAATTTCACCATAGGATTTTCAATGGTGCTAACATTTTTGAAACAGATTGTCAAACCTGTCTTTAGAAGAGCTTCTGGGTGGGTTTGTACCCCCAACCTTTCAGCTAGTCAAACACTTGTGCTATCCAGGGACTTGTGCAATGTGATTAGGTGTCATTCATTCAATTTCACTTTTGTGTTTATATCACTGCATAAATATATCACAATTGATATCTCCCTTTTACTTTTGATGGGCAGGTGTATTGTTCCATGCTTTTAGTATTTTGAGCAATCGTGCTGAGTTCCTGTCTTCTGATAAATATACTGCCAAGGAGTAGAATATCAGTGTTTTAAGATGAGGTGTGTTCAGATGGTCTAGACAATGTAGCATAAGTTAGAACATAATTGATAACATGAACCTTTCTTCCTTTCTCTGTGTGAAATGTTTGTGGTGTGTGTTCTTAAATGTTCTATCAGATTATTTGTCTTTTTCTTTGGTGATTTCTGAGATCTCCATATATAACTGGATAATAATATTTTGTCAGTTATATATATAGCAAATACCATCTTTTAGTTTGCCTCTTATATTCCATTATTTATGGTATCTAAAAATGAACAATGTTCTTAATTTTAATATAGTAAATTTAATTCATCTTTTCTATGATTAGTGTTTTATGTGTATTGTCTAAGAAATTCTTTATGAAAGGCAGATGACAGCTGTGTGTTCCCTCTCTATCCCTATTTAGGGGAACCTGAATTTTTACCTTATTTTTATAAGAAATCCACCTTCAGTGAGTCTTTGTGATTTTTGAATTGGAAATTTGAGAGATGAGTGAGAAGACTCATACATTCATTTCAGTTTTGCCACACATCCCATACATCCATTCTTTGGGCCACTTTCTCTGCCAAAAGTCCCAGTGGAGTCTAAGAGATGTTTTCTGGTATGGAACAATTTCATATTTACTCAGGCCCTGTTAGGACCAAACATTCGATTCCAGAAAATAGAAATGGCAAATTTCTTCAGAACAAACGCAGTGCTATCCCTGTGAAAAATCTGGTGAGGTGGGAATAAGAACAAATAGATATGAAACACCACACATCAGTCACTTTGTCAGAATTTGGTGGCTTGAATATATTCTGTGATACTGGAAGCTATGCCACCAGCATTTTAAATACCAGCAAGGTCACACATGGGGATAACTTTCAGCTGAGCTTCCAGACTAAGACAGACAAGGAAGAAAGAAAGATGATCTATTTCTAAATATTTAGTCGCTGAAAACCTTTATGAATAGCAGTGGAACACGGTTAGATAGCACCCAAATATTGAAACATGATATAGAGCACCAAAACATTTTCAGATAAAGTGATTGAAGGCAGTCAAAATATGACTGAGAAAGTAGAGTTGACATGAATGGAGTAAAACTTTTAGGACCTTCATTTTCTGTTGGGGCACAACTCAAAATGAGGACAAACTTCCAATAATAATCAGAACATGAATGTATTAAGTATGAATCTTGGAAAATTGGAACCTGTCAGAAATGAAATGAAGCACATAAACATTGATATCCTTGACATATGTGAGCTGAAAAGGACTAGTAATGGTCATTTTAAATCTGACAATCATATGTTTACTATATCAGAAATGACAAACTAAAAAGGAATGACTTTACATTCATCATTAAAAAAAAAAAAAAAAAAAAGCATTTCAAGACCAATCTTGAAGTAAAACGCTTTCTGTGATAGGATAATATCCATACACCTATAAGGAAGACCCATTAATACAAATATCATTCAAATATATATGCACTAACCACTAAAGTCAGTGTTGGTGAAATAGAAGATTTCTACCAGCTTCTTCAGTCTGAAACTGATCAAACATGCAACCAAGGTGTATGAATAGTTACTGGTGATAGGAATGCAGAGATTGAAAAGAGAAAGGAAGGATCCGTATTGGAAACTATGACCTTGGTGATTGCTGGAGATTGCATGATAGAATTTTGCAAGACCAATGACTTTCTCATTGCAAATACCTTTTTTGAACAACATAAAAGATGACTATACTTTTGGGACTCTACAGGAATACACAGAAATCAAATTCACTACATCTGTGGAAAATACTGTGTCAAACCTCCATATTATCAGTCAAAACAAATCCAGGGGCAGACTGTGGAACAGACCATCAATTGTTCCTATGCAAGTTCAGGCTGAGAGTTTCAATTGTGTGGTTCTTGACAAAGTTTGGGTAACATTTGGAGAATAGGTATTCTGGAACATTTAACTGTGCTAATGAGGTACTAATACATAGACCAAGAGGCAGACATTGGAACACAACAAGGAGATACTGAATGGCTTAAAATTAGGAAAGGCGTACACCATGGTTGTATTGTTTCACCATACTTATTCAATCTGTGTGCTCAGCAAATCATTTGAGAAGGTGGATTATATGAAGATGATGGCATCAAAAATGGAGAAATACTCATTAACAATCTGTAATATGCAGGTGATACAACCTTTCTTGCTAAAAGCTAAAAGGGTTTAAAATACTTATTGATGAAGATCAAAGACCATAGCCTTCCATATGGTCGCACCTCAATGTAAATGAAATACAAATCCTCACCACTGGATCAATAAATAACAAGATAGAAGGAGAAAAGACTGAAATTGTTAAAAACTTCTTTTGCTTACATCAACCATCAGCTCTCATGGAAGTTGTTGTTGTTGTTGTTGTTAAGTGCCATCAAGTCGGTACCGACTCATAGAGACCTGGAGTAGCAGTCAAGAAATGACACAGTGTATTGCACTAGGTAAATTTGCCACACAAGACCTCTTTAAATTGTTCAAGAGCAAAGATTTCAGTTTGAGGATTAAGGTGCACCTGACCCAAGCCATAGTATTTTTAATAGCCTCATAAGCATGTGAAAGTTGAACAATGAATAAGGAAGACTGTAGAAGAAATGATGTATTTGATTTATGTTGTTGGAGGAGAATATTTAAAATAACGTGGACTGCCTGAAGAACACACAAATCTGTGTTGGAAGACATACAGCCAGAATGCTCTTTAGAAGTCAAATGGCCAGGCTTCGTCTCTCATGACTCAGATGTATTATCAGGAGGAACCAGTCCCAGGGGAACGGCTTCATGTTTGGTAATGTGAGGGTCAATGAAAAAGAGGAAGACCCCAACAAAGCGAATTGGCACAGTGGCAACAGCAATGGGCTCAAGCATAGCAACCATCCTGTGATTGGTGCAGAAATGCAAAGTGTTTTGTTCTGTTATGCATGAGGTCATACATCAAGTTGGTACAGACTTGATGGCATTTAGTAACAACAGATCTGAGAAGCTAGTGTCCTTACTATTCTGAAATTACCCTGTTCTTCATTTAGCAAAGTATTATGAGCATCCATAAGTATCCTATCTTTTTAAAATATAGAATCAATTTCCATTTTAATTATTGTGCAATGCATAAAATATGTGTTTATAATGAAGCATTGAAATAATTCCTTATTAAAGATAGCTCGTTGTTGCTGTTAAGTGCTGTCAAGTTTTGACACATAGTGACGCTGTAGAGAGTTTCTGAGGAGTAGCTGTTGAGTTTGAACCGCTGACCTTTCTGTTCAAACCAACCTTGAGATCGAGTGCTTATCCTACAACATCGCACCAGGATTCCTAAAGTTATTCATTTTCTTGTAATGATAGAATGAAAATATAGAGAGAGACTTCAAAAACTTTGTGAAAATTTTCATTATCTTTTAAGTCCACTTTTCCAGAAACTTTTTGAAAAATCCTCATATGTTCACAAAACATATAATACATATTTTAACACATATATAATTCACACACATTTATACACACGCACAAGAGGTATATGGAGTCCTGGTGTGGCACTGTATGTTAATGTGCTGGACTGCAAAGCTGGTTTGAACCACAAGTCAGGATTTCAAGCTCACCAGGAACTCCTCGGAAACCCTATACAGGGTCACTATGGGTTGGACCCGACTCAGTGGCACTTAACATCAACAACAACAATGAGAATGTGTGCATGTGTGTATTTGTGTCTATCCCTATGTGTTTGTAAGATTGTGTTTGTTCTAGCATTTTATTGTGTATTGGGTGAAGATTTACAGAGCAGATGATCAATTTTACATTCATGAAATCATACATACTTCCCTTCTGCTTTCTGACTGAAATCCCCTCCATCTAGCATCAGTAATTTCACTTTCTCCCTATGTTTGTTTCCTTCACTACCCTTCTAAACTTTGTTCTTTGATAAATGCCGCCATTCTGTTCTCAAACGATTAGCTGTTCTAAGGTGTATGTGCCTTACCAGTATTATACCTCCAACTCCTCAATCTGTTGCTCAGCTGAAAACTGAGCCATGGGTGTGAGCTCAGTTCCAGACCTGAAAAGTGACCAAGGGCTATGATCTTGGGTTCCACCAGTCTTTTTCTGATCAATAAACATGATTTCTTTTATGATTTAGAATTTTGTTCCATATTTTTCACACTCTGTCCAGGTCATTCATATGTGATTCCTTTCAGAACAGTTGATAGTGGTAGCTGGGCACCATCTATGTCTTCTCATCTCAGGATCATAGAGACTGATGTTCCTGTGGTCCATGAATCCATTGGAGTAAATATTTCTGTGTTTTTTCAATTTTCATCATTCTTCCTTCCTTTTGATGGGGAGAGACCAATAGTTACACCTTATGTGGCTGCTTATAAGCTTTAAGACCCCAATCACAACTTATCTAAGTAAGACATAGAATATTGTCTTTGTGGATTATGCCAATTGACCATGGTGTCCCCCAAGATATGGTCATGAGTCCCTAGTCCCACTGATTCATTCTCTCAAGGTATTTGGATATATCAACTTGTATTAACTTAGCCCACCAAATTTATGGATATGTTTGCAGCAGTACTAAATACCCACTTACAAATATCCACCATCAAGTTTTATATAATTGTGATTATATTCACTCTCCCTCCCACACCAGTTCAGCTTGTGTGTCGGTCCATACATCAATTCCTAGATCACCATTATTGCAGGATTGCATATGTAACAGTATTTACCCTGTTGCCTTTGACTCTTGTTCT
>NW_006408548.1:9558446-9567718 GCF_000296735.1 Chrysochloris asiatica | reverse complement strand
TCCAACTTTTTAAGGAAGCACTATACCACTTTCCATAGTGGTTGTACCATTTTATAGTTCCAACAGCAGAGGATTCTAGTGTCTCCACACTGTTGCCAGCATTTGTTTTCTGTGGGTTTTTTTTAAACTTGAATTTCTGGTGTTTTTTGTTGTTTTATTTTTTAAAACTTTACTTTTACTGCTCGTATTTGATTTTTATCTCTCTAATGGCTAAAGATCTCGAGCATTTCTTTTCATGTTTGTTGGCCACCTAAATGTCTTCTTTGGTGAAATGTCTATTAATGTGCTCTGTCCATTTAAAAACTGGATTACTTGTTTATTTCTTGTTGAAGTGTTGAAGTTTGTATTCAATTTTAGAGATTAGTCCCTATTATTGCCAAATATTTTTTCCCAGTACGTGTTCTCTTTTTATTTGGGAGCAATCTTTTGATACTCATAATTATTTAGTTTTTAAAAAGTTCCTGTCACCTGGTTTGTCTTCAGTTATGTTTGATAGTGTTCTTATGCCATGCATCAGGGCAACTAAGTGTAGTGCTGTTGGATCAACACAGGAGCCAACTTGATGGGACTTAACAATAACAACATGATAGTGCCTAGATTTTCATCGACTTCATAGTTCTAGACTTTATGTTTATGTCTTTGATTCATCTTAAGTTGTTTTTTTAATGTGGTGTGAAATGTGAGTCTTGTTTCATTCTTCTGCAAATAGATACCCAGTTTTGCCAGCACCATTTGATAAAGAGAGTATCTTTTCCCTATTTAATGTGTTTTGACTATTGGTTAACTATCAGATGTCTATGTTTGTTGTACAATACCAGACTGTATTGACTACAATGAATATGTAGTAGGATTTGAGATTGAAAAGTGAGAAGACTCCCACTTCATTCTTCTTTAGTAGTACTTTGCTTAGTCTCTTTACTTTCCATATAAATTAATGATTAGTTTTTCCATCTCTTTAAAGAATAATGTTGGAATCTGTGTTGGGATTGCATTATATTTCTAGATCATTTTGAGTAGTATTGATATTTTCAAGTTGTTGTTGTTGTTAAGTGCCATTGAGTCAGTTCCAACTCAAGTGACTTTGTATAAGGTTTCTGAGGAGCTGCTGGTGGGTTTGCATTGCTGACATTGTGGTTCACAGTCCAGTGCAGAAACCACAATACCACAGTAAATCTTCCTATTCATGAGCATAGTATATTCTTCTATCTATGGAAGTCTCTTTTGGTTTCTTTTAATAATGATTTGTAATTTCATTTTATAGGTCTTTGATTACTCTGGTTAGATTTATTCCTAAGTATTTTATCTTTTGGGTGACTATTATAAATGGTATTGTTTTCCTGATTCCTTTTCCGGCCTCTGTTTGTTAGTGTAAGGAATCCAACTAATTTTTGTATGTTGATTTTATACTTTGCATTTTTGCTAACTATTTCAATGAGTTCTAATAATTTTCATGCTGAGTGTTTGGATTTTCTTTGTATAGAATCTTATCTTTTACAAATAGAGAGAAATTTTGCTTCTTCTTTACTAGTTTGGATGCCTTTAATTTTTCTTTCTTTCTTTCTTTCTTTATAATCCTGGCTGAGACTTCCAGCCCCATATTGAACAGAAGTGAATGGTAAAGGTTCCCATTGTCTGGTTCCCATTCACAAGGGGTGTGGTTTCAGTTTCCCTCCATTAAGAGTAACTCTTGGCCATTGGGTTTTCTACATATATCCTTGATTATGTTGAGGAACTTCGTTCTCTTACAACATGTTGAGTAGTTTTATCAGGAAGGGCTGTTGGATTTTGTCAATGCCGTTTCTGCATCAATTGATATATGATCTGGTTTTTTTTTAAATATGGTAGATTAGCTTGATTTTTTTTTTTTTTCCTATTATAGAACCAACCTTGGATACCTGGTATATGAATCCCACTTGGTCATTTTGTTTATTTGTTTGTTTTGGTATGTTGTTGGAAATTTGTCTAGGATTTTTTTTTGCAGTATTTTTTAATCCATATTCAAGAGAGATCTTTTTCTATAGTTTCTTTTTTAGTGGTTTCTTTGCCTTGTTCTGGTTATCAGAGTTATGCTCACTTCATAAAATTAATTTGGGAATTTTACATCCTTTTCTGTACTCTGGAATAGTTTGGGTAGAATTGGTATCAGCTCTTCTCTGTATGTTTCATACAACTCACTGGTAAAGCCATCTGGGCCCAGACTTATTTTGTTGGAAAATTTTTTTGTGACTCAATCACTTTCTTTATTTGTTATGAGTCTGTTTTCATTTTTTTTTTTTTTTTTTTACGTCATTCCATGTTAGTTTAAGTAAATAGGGTATACTTACAGATTTGTCCAATTCTTCAAGGCTTTCAAATTTGTTAGAGTGCAGTTCTTCATAGTATTATATATTTATCCTTTTTTATTCCATTGGTTCTGTTGTGACATCACCATTTCATTTATGTTTTGTGTTACTTGTATCCTTTTCCTTTGCTAGATTTTCCAGGGGTTTTTAGAATTTATTAGTCCTTTCATAAAACAAATTTCTTGTTTTGTTGATTCCTTCTATTATTTTTCTATTTCATTTAT
Source organism: Chrysochloris asiatica (assembly GCF_000296735.1). Taxonomy (NCBI): domain Eukaryota; kingdom Metazoa; phylum Chordata; class Mammalia; order Afrosoricida; family Chrysochloridae; genus Chrysochloris; species Chrysochloris asiatica. Next base: position 9,565,152 of record NW_006408548.1, on the reverse strand, counting down.
TTCCACTGTAAACTTCCTTATTTCCTTTCCTCTGGTAACTGTAGGCTTACTTTGCTGCTCTTTTTTAAAATTTCTATCTAGTAATTGGAAATGCTGGGTTAAGGTGTTGATTTCGTTTTTTTCTTCTTTTTGGACTGCTCACTTATTGCTATAAATTGCCGTCTGAGCACTGCTTTTGCTGTGTTCCAAGGGTTTGGGTATGCTATTTTCATTCTTGTTTGACTCAAGGAAGTTACTAATTTCAGTTTTTATTTATTCTGTTACCCAGTAGTTTTTAAGCAGGGTGTTATTTAGTTTCCATGTATTTGTTTCCCTCCCTGCCCCTTGATCTCCATATTGTTGATTTCTAAATTTACAGTGTTATAATCTGAGAAGCTGCCTGATAGTATTTCAGTGTTTTAAAAAGTATGGAGGCTTGTTTTGTGGCCTAATATATTGTTTAATCTGGAGCTCGTTCCATGTACACTGGAAAAGAATATGTATTGTGCTATTGTCAGGTGGGGAGTCCTAGTGTGGCACTGTGGGCTAATGCATCAGACTGCAAAGTCGTTTGAACTGCAAAGTCAGTGGTTCAAGCTCATCAGCTGCTCCTTGGAAGCCCTATTCAGGGTCATTATGGGTCAGAATCGACTCGACAGCACTTAACAACATCAACATTGTCAAGTGGAGCACTCTGTATATATCTATGTGGTCAAGTTGGTTATTGTATTGTTTAGTTATTCTATGACATTGTTGATTTTCTTTAAAGTACTTTCTGCTTTTTTATCAAAAGTGATATATTGAACTCTCTTGGAGTGGTGCACTGGGCTGCTAACTACAAGGTTGGCAGTTCAAACCCACCAACTGTACCTTGGAAATCCAATTGCTATGAGTTGAATCAGCTCAACAGCACTTAATAACAACAACTGTTATTGTACATTTTTCTGTTTCTCTCTTTAATTCTGTTAAAGTTTGATTTATGAGTTTTGAGGCTTTTGTATTGGATGTAGAGATGTTTATTATAATTATATCCTCTAGTTTAACTGACCCTTTAATCATTATATAATGTCCTCTTTGTCTAATGATGGTTTTTATCTTAAAGTTATTTTATCAGAAATTAGTATTGCCATTCATGCTCTTTTTTCATTGCTGATAGATTGATACATGTATTTCCATGGTTTGATAGTTAGCCTATTTTTATTTTTGTGTGTCAACTGTGCATGAGACTGTTATGATACTTTGATTTCAAAAGTTTCTAGTAGTTTCTATATTGCCCTACCATAGTGTTGATGTGAGCACTGACTTTGCCTCATTCTAGCCTGTACTGTCTGTTTTTAATCAGTTAGTCTTTTTCTAATAAGGATAAAAATGGTATTCTTTTATTTTAATTTTCATTTCTCACAGCACATGAGAGGCTAACCTCTCTCTCATTTATTAATCACCATTTAAAATTCTTCAAGACTTCAGCTCATTCCCTGAATAAAAGTAGAGTGAAAAGATAGAACAATGTAATTTAAGGGATATATACCATTTTATTTCTTTCATATTTGCATTACAATAGCAATAGAATTAAATTCATAGGATCCACAATCTATATTTTATGGCAATTTGTACTTAATTAAACTTCAGAGTCACAAATATGGCAGTGCTAAAACTTAACAGACTTCTGTGGCTTTGTTGCCTGAAATTTATCTGATTTAAAAGATGATGAAAAATAGCAGCAAGTTTTCAAAACACTTTCACAAATACTGTTTTCTAAAATCTGTTACATATTGTTGTTGTTAAGTGCCATCACATTGGTTCTGACACATAGCAATCACCCTGTATATGGTTTACAAGGAGCAACTGCTGGGTCTGAACTACCCACCTTGTGGATAACAGTCTATTGCTTATCCTAGAGCTCCATATAATATTTCTTAATAAACACAGCTTAAACGAAAGAAAACTAAACCCAATGAAATGATAATTTACCACACAGGTTACTAAATTGGTGTTATTAAAGATCCTAATCCAGATCCCAGAGAACAAGATTTTGATAAAAACATTTTAAAGTGTTTTTAAATGACTGAATGTCATAAAAGCATAGAGAAAAATCTGGGAAATGGCAAAATTCAGAATAAGAGGACTCCTTGGAACTTTAAGTTTTCTGGTAATGTTCTGTTTCTGAAGCAGAAAGAATCCACAAAGGTATTTTCATAATTGCTTTATGTTAAAATATTTCTTACAGATTGAATCCTTAGTGCTTGCCTATTTACATACCATAGTGGCACATAAAAAAGGATGACTACTCTAATGATCTTATCTAAGGGATTGAAATGCCAGTATTATTGGCAGTGATACAGTGCTGGGTTCTGGAGTCAGTTCACTAATTCCAACTACTCTGGAAGTTTGTACTTAATCTGGCAAAGACGAACACTCCAGTGATAGAAAACATCCTAGTTCTTTTAGTTAAGATGGCTTCATTTGTAATGAAAATTCTTTGAGGCACCTGCTGAAACAGATGAAAAATGGGTCTAGCATATTACTTGACAAATCGACTCAAAAGCAATCTTGTAAAACCTTTTTTTTTTTTTGAAGAGTTTGCATACATTATAATATAGAGCTGATGAGTACATTGATAACTCACTGATGGCTTCTTAACTCTCCTGAAATATGTGTGTTATCAAAGACTAAGAGAAACTGTGATCAAATCCACATGGTCTCCTATTTAGACATCTGGTGCATTTTGGAAGGTTAATAAATTGAAAGGCTAGTCATTGCCATTTGGGGACTTAATAATTAAAATGTATATTTATTTTACAGAAGGAGCACTTTAGGAGAACTGGCTTATTTTAACAAATATGTATAACTTTTATTGTCAAATATTTTTTAAATGAGGAATGTGAATAAATATGTTGCCTCAGTTTGGGGACATATTTAATGGATACACTTTTGGACCTGACATTGGCTTTGCTTTCCCCCTCAGGTACCATAGCAGAGATTTACCCTGTAACGGTGTTACATTACCACAATGTTTAACACCATTATCATTGGCAGTTAACGTTTATGGCACAATTCATTTAGGTTTTTATGAGTCCTTAAAATTCCCTTTATGATCCCAAACAGGAAATGCCAGTATAGGGAATGAGTAATCCGTTTGATTTTCTTTACTATGTTAATATTCACTAAACTTATAAACTCAGGAAATGATCTTCTTCAACCTTTTGTTGTTGTTGTTAAGTGCCTTCGAGTCGCTTCCGACCCATGTGCAGCAAAGCTGAGAATGCCGGGCTGGTCACATACTGTATAGGGTTTCCGAGGGTGTAAATCCTTACGGGAGTAGAAAGCCTCATCTTTCTCCCGCGGAGCGGCTGGTCAACCTTAGGTATTGTGTATATCTTGGAGATTGTTGAATACTAATTGGATGGAATGTCTTACTGCAGAATGATAATGACTTATTTGCCACTTTAAAAGAATATATTTTAGGGCCAGAGATACTATACAAGTGAGCTTCAAAAAGTTCATGAAAATGTCATTAGCATTTATTTTCATTTTTCCATAATCTTGTTGAAATTCCTTTGTAATATGGTACTTAATACCATTAAATTAAATACTTTGCTTATTTAGCAAATATGGGTTGCATATTCTTTGAGGACCTACTACCTGTAACCAGTCATCTATGACCTGTAGTGTATTTGCTTGGTTATTCCTACAACTGGTTGCTGTAGCAAACAATCCCAGCATATCAGGCTCTTGCAGTGAAAAAGTGGTTGATGGGTAGAGTTTTGCTTTGTAGTGATAGAAATGTTTTGAACTAGATAGATGTAATAATAGCACAACATTGCAACTATATAATTGTTTTTGTTGTTAAGTGCTGTCAAGTCAGTTTGACTCATAGCAATCCTGTGTAGTGTTTCCTTGGAGCAGCTTGTGGTCAAACCCACCTTATGGTCAAGTATTTTTCCTATAACACCACACCAGGACTCTGACTATATACTTAATGACCCTAATGTGTTCACTTTAATACAGGTAATGTTATATTATGTGAATTTAACCTCAATAGGTTATTTAAAATTTTTAGGACTTTTCTAAATCAAAATTTATTCTCAATTCATGTGAAGCTGAATCACGGCCAGAGGTTTTCCACACAGTGAGTGGGGCCTTTGTTTGATCTGCCTGTTTCTTTTCAGGGGAGTCCTGGAGTGGCACTGTGAGCTAATGCACTCGACTGCAAATCAATTTGAACCACCAGGTCAGTGGTTCAAACTCACCTGCTGCTCCTCAGAAAGGCCTATACAGAGTCACTGTGAGTCAGAACCTACTTGACAGCATGTAACAGCAACAACAACAACAATTTCCCTACTAGAATCTTGATGTGGTGTGGTATGATAAGCACTGTATTATTAACCCATGTCAGCAGTTCAAATGTGTCAGCTGCTCCTCAGAAACCCTATACATGATTGCTATGAATTGGACCCAACTTGACGGCACTTTATGACAACTTTTCTCTACAACCACGTAGTTATCACCGGGATCTTCTGCATCCAAACTGCAAAGAAGGAAGATTGTATGGGTGTTAGCAAATGGAAAGTCTTTGTGGATCTGGCATTTGAAGAGCCACACATCACTGCCATGCTGACAGCAAGGAAGGCTGGGAAATGTGACACAAACATGCTTCTAGGAAAATAGGGAACAGGTTTGATGAAAGTAGTCTTTGCAATGTTTCCTTCAACAGTACATAAGACAGATGAGGTTCTTACTTGTATGGACACTCCATTCTGATATAGTCTGAGACAGACAATAAACCTGTTAACAAATCTTTAAGTAAGAATTGCATTTATTGATGAGTACAGTGAAGAAAGTAAATTGGGTAATGGGATACAAGTAGTAGGGGCAATAAACATATAAACATAAATATAAGAAAGAATTGGATGTAGTCATGAGTGCAGTAAAGAAAACAATGTAGAGTAAAAAAATACAGGGTGACCAGAAGAGGGAAGTGAGCTCGTTTGTGTAGCATGCTCAGAGGAATCTGTGTTAAGATAATATTCTCAGAGATCTGACTGTGCAAAACGAGTCACCGTGCAAAAAAATCTAGAACATGAGTCTGGCTGGAATTTATTGACTGGAGGCTAGGGGTGAGATGGAAAACCAGCAGAGGCAGTGGGGCTACATTGTCCGCGTCCTGGTGGTCTTCGCAGATAATTTTCAAAGAGCTTTTTGCTAAGCATTTAGATACATTACATCATTTTTCAACAACTCTTGAGAAGTGAATATTATTGTTCCTCCTTTGTTAATGTGGAAACCGAGATTAAGAGAAATTAACTAGTCCAAGGTCATACAGCTGATAAAGAGACAGAATCGGCTTTACAGCTGAGTCTGTCTGACTCCAAAGCCTGTGCTTTATTCCAGGTCTTAGTCAGCATTGGGAAATTGTTTTCTATTTTATTCGTGAGATGATTAGAAATAATGTGTAATTTTACACATCTTCCTTAACATTACTGACAACTTAAAACCAGTGAAACTGTTCCTAAGCCCATGTTTATTTAACAAGACTATTTTTTTCTCATTTAAAAAAATCTCATACAATGAGTATGCTTTGCTTTTAGGTTAAGAATTTTTATCATATTGATCACTATCAATGATTTATTATTACAACGCAACAGAATTTGTGAAATTTAATCTGCATCATTTCATTTAAAAAGCTACTCTTCAATACTCTCCTCCCTAAAATGTGTAGTAACCTTAATTCCAATTTCAGCTTTTGAAAATATCCAAAACCAAACCAAACATACCCCACTGCCATCAGATGGATTGTGACTCATAGAAATCCAATGGCACATAGTAGAACTGTTTCAAGACTGTAAATCTTAATGAGAGCAGACAGTCTCTTCTTTCTCGCTAAGAATGGTTGGTGGGTTTGAATCACTGACCTGTGGTTAGCAGCCCAGTGCTTAACCCACTAAGCTACAAGGGTACTTGGAATATACAAAGCATTACTTTTATTTTTTCACCCCTAACTAGTCTATTGTTTTAGGGTTTTATCTGTTCAAAATGTCCCTGTCATCCTTCCCATCTCCTCTTTCTTGACGTTTGAATTTCCTTCAAGTAAACTATTTAATTTCAAATTTATTCTGAAACAGAGATGAATAGGTTAAGACACTGTTAGTCTATTTTCTTTCCATATCTAAACCCATAGACATTTTAAGTTAATTAACAATGAAAGCTTATATAGAGTGCTCTTCTAATACGAACATTTGATTTTCCTTTCACTGCCTTCCCTTTCCTTGCCATATGCCTTTTGCTCATGGCATTCTTTAACTTCCTAAGAAGGGCAGGTACAGGCTGACTCTTGAACATGAGACAATTCATGTGGTAGAATAGTCCACTGCTTTATTTTCCATAAATGATGAGGAATTTCTATAAAACAAGGAACCCTGTGAAATGATGCTATGCGGAAAATGCCTACAATGGAACAATGGAAACCTCGTTGATAAAACCATGTAATTGTTAAATGATAGACTTACCTCAGGATAGGCAGTGTTCTTTTTTTTTTTTTTTCTTCCTCATTCTACTAATATAAAAAAGATTCCCTAGATTTTTAAAATGTTTTTTCTTTGAAGGTGGGAAGACCTCCATAACAATTCTCAGGAAAAATTGAATGGATACAAGCACATTATAAAAGAGGACAGAAGTAGAATATTTTTTCAAAAAACCTTACAGACATGCAATATAGGTCTTCGCTACT
>NW_006408548.1:9538906-9556487 GCF_000296735.1 Chrysochloris asiatica | reverse complement strand
CCATCCTCCTTTCCTGTTGTCTCTTGTAAGGTTGATACCATGCAACAGCAGAGAACTTACTGTCAAATTGAGTCTCCACACTGCTATTTGTTGGTTCAATTATTCTGAGGAAAACATTTCCAAAGTTTGACTTGGCTGTCTTTTATGTAATGTATGATACTATCAGTACATTAGTAAATATGTGTTGTTATAATAATGGAAATTGTTTTATATTATTAGAGTAAAACTTTTCTGATTTAGTGTAGTACCCTGAGTAGTAAGTTTCTCTCATTTTCTTAGAAAAAATCTCTATCTTCTCTGGGATTTCCATCATGCCTATTTCCCAGAATTTCTTGGTTATTTTGCTTCATTCAAAGATTTCCCTGTAATCTTCCTAGACTCAGAGAAGCATTTTATTATTATTATAAATTAGAGATAAATTATTTGATAGCTCTGTTCCTGCATCACTCTACAACTGTCATCTCTTCTACCATATCTGCCCTTCTTTCCCCACTATTTGCTTCTCCCAAGAAAATAGATTCTTATTATTTCTTTAGTTTTGAGGAATTTTGAATTTCCCTGTGAAACATTGCATAGAACAAAGTAGGTCATTTAAAGTTCCCTTAATTCTGAACTTAGTGGAGACATCACTTCTTTAGGCATCCTTTCCTACCTTTACTTTCTTTCCTCTGCATTACAACACATTGTTACACATTTACAAATATACAATATATGATTTCACAGCATTATGTAAATTTGTTTCTGAGGGAAATGTGTTTTGAATTGCAAAGTACTTTTGATATTCTTTTTAAAAATAAATTATTTCTAACTTGAGAATAACATATATTCATCCATCCATTTATTCATTCTTTTGACAAACATTTCTTGAGCATCTGTTATGGACCACGTATTGGTCTAGGTCCTTGGGATGCAGAAAGCAATAAGATGCCACCACTCTAGAAATTTATAGTTCAAGGAAGTAGGAGATGCATACAGATCGTTAGAATTGCCAGAAAGGGTAATTCAAAGTATAAAGGGATGAGATGAAGGCAAAGACAATGATGTGGAGAGATGGAGAAGCTGGAAATTTTAGACACAGAGAGGGAAAGGGGCTGTGTGCTGACAACTGGCGGGGGGAAGGGGAGAAGGCTTGTAGGGTATACCCTTTGGTTGTTTGATGATGCATGGAGGGGATTGTAACCATGGCATGAAATGATATACAACAGGATGAATGTAAAACTAATGTTCTCCCATGTAAACTACCACGTAATGCACAGTAAACCATTAAAAAAATAAAAGTATAAAGGGACTGAAGACATTTCATGCAAAATTTAAATAACAGATAATGGAGCTTTTGCATGAACTGTTTGAAGCTCCCTCGAATGTAGCAAGTGCCACGAACATTCAATATGGCATGACTGCCTTTGCTTTCTTCTGTGTGAATGCTTTACAATAGAATGAACACTTCAGTAGAGTTTTGGAAAGTATGAATGTGTGGGAGAACAGTAATTAAAATAGACAAAACAGCAAGTGCAAAGACATATTTCAAGCTCTCTAGACTCAAGTTCATCTGTAACATGAAAGAGTTGGATTAATGAATATTTGTATCTCTTTCCACATGCTCTTAATGTTCTTTGGTATTGTGAGTATCCACTGTGTACAAGGCAATGTTCTGAGCCACGTGGGGAAAACATTAGAGCTGTCCTCAAGGAACTTACAGTCTGGTAAGATTGACAAAGATGATTTCTTCCCTTTAATGAGCCAATTGATAGCAGCTGCTTGAGTGCTGTGTTGAAAAGAATTACAAGAACACATCCAGGTTCATCCATGGGAGATGTGATTGATTACTGATGTTGGTTCTGCTGGTGGGGAAAAGGGGAAAGCATGTGTAACACACATTTAACTTCCTTGATCTAATATTAGAGGTAAAATTTAGTTACTTAAAACTTTATTAAAATAAAAGCTTGAAGAAAATAATTAAGAAATAAACAAAATATCAGACAAAAACACTTAGCTTGAAAGTCAGTGTCATTTTTGTGGGTATTTGCTTCATAAAACAAAAAATTCTCAATTTTAATGGTTCATTTTTTAAGAGCTATCCCAAAGTCTGTAGCCAATAAAAGTGATAATATGTTTTAGGGATACAAAGAAGAAACTACGTGTAATCTCTAAAGGATAAATTAGATTCCATAGGCTCACCTAAGAGATTGCTTCAATATAACACCACTTACATATGTCTCCCCCTTTAATCTATCTATGCTTGGAGGTCAGAGACCAACTGAGTTGATGGCTGTCTCCCCAGCTATCACTGCAGGGCTTGTACAGGAAGTGTTCAGTAAGTACCTGCTGCTTGGTTGTTCAGTGATAAAAAGCAAGATGTTTTCTAGGATAGTTTATGTAACTTTTCAAGCTGTCAAAGTAGATGTAGAAATTCACATCTGCAGATGATAAAACAAGATGTGAGAGAATGTTACCTATTCAACTGGAGCCAGCAGTGCATGAGGAAGGGAAGTTTAGAAGTAATGTTATTTCAGTAATAAAAGTTTATACATCTTGCATATAACCAAATAACAAGTCTGGCCTTTCATATACACAATGGAAGTGAATATTAAAGTATTCATAAAAGACTAGCGAGAAATATAAAGTTATTCTGATGGAGTAAAGTTTTAAATTCAAAGAAGACTATGTTTTATAGACTTATCTCAGCATGTAACAAATTTTACTGAATACAATGTAAACCATGGGTGTAGAATTCATTCATGCAGATTCTTATGATACAGCCCATTAGAATTCTGAAAATGCATTTAGCCCATGTTTAATAAAAACTCCAGAAAAACCTAAAATTTCTTTTGTGCCTCTGTCTTTCCATTTTTCTTTCAACCTATTAATACAAGAGAGACTACTACTATTGTTGGGTGCAACTTTGAGAGATAGTTCATTATTCATTATAATGTTTAGAAAAATATTTCAATTCTATGAGGTACTTCTTTCCAGCTGAACTTCATAATCTTTTAAAGTTAGAGACCTATTTCTACCCTTACCATGGCAGCAAAATTCCTGTTTAAGCTAACACTATAGATTGAAACACTGATTATATAAACTGCATGTGGAGACTTCATTTTGAATGCTTATTATAAAGTTATCTTCTTCATCTTCAAAGTGTAGCAAAAACTGACTGCAATACTTTTCACGAAGCCTTCTCTTACTTTCTTTTCCTATGACATGTTGGAGTCCTGGTTGGCACTGGAGGATAAACCCTTGACCACAAGATTTGAACCATAAGGTTGGTGGTTCAAATTTACAGGCTGCTTTTTGGAAACCTTATACAGGGTCACTATAAATCGTAGCTGACTTGACAGCATTTTACAACAACAAAATGCTTATAAAGGCTATCTTTAATTTATTTTGGGGATTGGAATCATTACATATAAACTTTCAGATATATTTTAACATTGTTTGTAATACCTATTAATTACAATAAGATGTAACAAAAAAAAAAAGTCTTACGTGGATTTTGTTGCAAAATGGAATATGCCTTAAACTGGAGATTCTTCTTCTAATAGGTAGTTTTGGCTGTTAGAATTACTCAACTAACACAAACAATTCCACATTCAAGTACAAAGTGACGCTAGTCCATCTTGAACCCATCCAAAGGTTTGCATGGTTGAAAGTAATAAGATCCCAACATTATAATTTAATACTTTAGCATGAGATTCAAGGACAACTTTCTTACAAAGTTACAGATTGTGTCCCTGTGCAATACTATAGTTGTTGTTAAGTGCCACTGAGTCGGTTCTGACTCTTAGCGACCTTGCTTAGGGTTTCCATTGAGCGGCTAGTGAGTTTGAACTGCCAACGTTGCAGTTCAAACCAACCTTGCGATCCAGTACTTATCCTACAGTACTAATCCAGTATCCCTTTATAAATATAGTGATAATAAAAAGGCAGTAAAAATGAAAACTGAAGAAACAAAATAAAAACTAAGGTATTCAAATTAATGCCAAAAATGACTTACAATAAATTCATCAGAATAAGATAGCATTGTGAATCAGTGACTATCTGCATAAATGTTTGTGATGGAATTAAAGAGAAACAAAATGATTGATTATGTATTTCAGAGTTTTCTGGCTACACTGCTTTACCTATTCCTCTTTAGCAAAGTGGGGCTGGACCTGTGAAATTTCAGAATCAGTTAATGTGCAAAAAGAGTAAAGCAAGAGAAAAAGAATTAACTTGAAAAGATGAGAATAACTAATTTTCTAACTCTCCCTTCCAGAACTTAAATCCTGAACATTATTGGACAGAGATAAGGAGGCTCCTGAGCTTGACTTGGTTTGAATTTAATTGACATTGGATAGAGTCCATTTCTTTTCTTTTTTCTTTTGAGAGTATTTCTTTAAGATGAAAATTTTAAGTGGGTGTGTGTTTTAATATAAAAATGGTCTAGGAGTCTACTTGCCCATGAAAGTCATATGATTAAACATAATAAGGGTTTTTCTTCCATAGAGTAAATAACCTTCTTCCCATGTGCATATTGATATAAATTTCCCTGCATTTGTTTTATGATTTAGCACAGATGGTTTGTCCCTTGTTTGAGGCTGAAAAATGGATTTCCTTTTGGCTCCCCTGAAGTTCTTTCTCTTTGATCATTAGAGAATTGGTGTTAGTTTTCCTTGGAAATTACACTGAAGCTATTGTTATTCCTTTATTTATTTTTTTTTAATGTGTGCATATTTAAAAAAAAAAAAAAAAGGAGAAATGCACTATTGTATCTTTTGTTAGCACACAACAGAATTTATTTTCTCATGATCAGAACAATTCCTAAAGAGCCCTAAGAAAGCCAGAAGATTTGCAAAAAAAAATTACATGAAAATATATTTTATTAAAACAGGTGTTTGGCATTAATTGTGCTGATTATTTTATGTATTTAGTTAGTGTCAGCATAATATTCAAAGACAAATTATTTTATCTGGGTATCATGTTTAGATAGAGATAATAAAATTAATCAAAATAAGTAGAGTATAATCTGAAGATGTTTAGCAGTACGATAATGAAGAATTAAATAATTATTTCTCTGTTTTAGCTAAGCTATTCATAATTGCTAAATATGTTTCTAGGTTAATATCATTTAATCTGGCATAAGTAGTTGATATTGTCTGAATTATTTAAATTATCAAAATAGGACAACATAATACACAGTGTTTTGTTCTCTAGTGTCATGGATACTAAGAAACAGAGGTTTAAGTGTCTTATTTTATATGCCCCAGGATTTAGGGAAAGGGATAAAGTAAGCATTAAGCCATAGATTTTGTATGGGTATGTGAATAACTCTGGCATGGGGCATAGCATTGCAACAGATCTCATTTTTATACTGTATATTCTCAGAGGGGAACATTCTCTCCTTGGACATATTGTTTCTGAAATGAGCCATTTCATAATAGTAGTAGCAGTTATTGTTGTTGTTTTTGTTAAGTACTGTCGAGTTGTTTCTGACCCATAGCGACCCTTTAGAGGGTTTCTGAGGAGCAGTTGGTGAACTTGAAGTACAGACCTTGTGGTCATAACGACATTGCAGTCCAGTGCATTAACCCACAGCGCCACACCTGGACTGTTACTATTACTACTTTTAGAAGTCCTGGTGGTGCACTGGCTGAGGGAATGCTACTGACTGAAATGTCAGAGGTTCGAACCACCAACAACCCTGGAAGAGGAAAGATTTGGTGGTCTGCTTTCATTAAGATGAAAACCTAAGGAACCTTATGGGAGAGTTTTACTGTAACATAGCATCCCTAGGAGTCAGAGTGGACTCAATGAAGCACTCAACAATCACACAGTCACATTTACTGAGTGCTAATACTGCTAACTGGAGTCCTGGGTGGCACTGTGGGCTAATGCATCAGACTGCAAAGCCATTTGAACTGCAAGGTCGGTGGTTGAAGCTCCCCAGCTGCTCCTTGGAAACCCTATATAGGGTCGCTGTTGGTCGGAGTCGACTCAATGGCACTTAACAATGACAACAATACTGCTAATTATTCATGAGATAGAGAACATTATCACTTTAACAAATGAGGGAACTTATGTTTAAAAACTCAGGAATTGTCCTAATATTTTGAAGGTGGATAAATAATATAACAACAGATGATTTGCTTCTCTATAATATAATGGTAGAATTACTGGTGTGGTGCTGTCAGATCAACAGTGGACTATGAACCACAAGGTCAGCAGTTGAAACCTACCAGTTACTACTTGAAACCCTATTGTTGTTGTTATGTGCCACAGATTTGGTTCTGACTCATAGCGACCCTGTACAGGGTTTCCGAGGCTGTAAATCCTGATGGGAGCAGAAAGCCACCTCTTTCTCCTGCAGACCAGCTGGTAGTTTTGAACTTCTGACCTTGAGGTTCTCAGCCCGATTCATAACCACTACACTACCAGAGCTCCTTGAAACCCTATTCAAGGTTGCTATTAGCCAGGACCGACTCGACAGAGCTTAGCAACAATATAAAGGTGAGTTAAAAAGTATTACTACGAAATCATTGAAAGCTTTTTTAAAGAAACAAAACTCAAAATGTGAAGCTATTGTTTCTCAACATATCATCAACCTAGCTCTATATACTTCTGAAGGTAGTATTTTAATCTAATTAACCCATTTGAATTTTGAAACCATCTCAAGAGCAGATTGGTGCATTAGACACTAATGATCAAAACAAAGAAGAATTATGGGATGCTGTCAAGAACATCATACAGGAAAAAAGAAGAAAGTCATTAAAAAGACAGGAAAGAAAGAAAAGACCAAGTTAGATGTCTGAAGAGACTCTGAAACTTGATCTTGAATGTAGAGATGCTAAAGTGAATGGAAGAAATCAGAAGGTAAAAGAGCAGAACAGAAAATTTCAAAGGACAGCTTAAAAGATAAAGTCATATATTATAATAGAATATTAAAAGACCTGTAGTTAGAAAACCAACAGGATAGAATACACGCAGCATTTCTGAAACTGAAATGAATTGAACAAAATTCAAACCTTGACTTGAAATATTTAAGGACACTATGGGTAAATATTGAATGAGACTGAATGCAACCAAAGAAGAAGGAAGTAATATACAGAGTCACTGTACCAAAAAGAAATGGTCAGTGTTCAGTCAAGATGTAGCATATGTACAAGAGTCAGAGGCACTGAAGGAAGAAATCCAAGTTGATATGAAGGCACTGGTAACAAACAAGGCATCAGGAATAGACAAAATATAAACCGAAATCTTTAAACAAATTGATGCAGAACTGAAACCGCACACTCATCCATGCCAAGAAATTTGGAAGAGAGCCATTTGGCCAATCATATGGAAGAGATCCATATTTGTGCCCACTTCAGAAAGCTGATCCAATGGAATGTGGAAATCATCTAACAGTCTCATTGGTATCACATGCAAGGAAAATTTTACTGAAGATAGTTTAAAAATGGTTTTACTAGTACATTGACAGATAACTACCAGAAATTCAGGTGGGATTCAGAAGAGGACTTTGAATATGGATAAAATTACTGAAATCAATTGGATCTTGACTGAAAGCAGAGGGTACAAGAAATATGTTTACTTGTGCTTTATTGAATGTAGACTCTTGGCTATGCTGAGACTTTGTGGATCATGACAAGCTATGGGTAACACTGTGAAGAATGAGCATTCCAAAACACTTAATTGTGTTCTTAAGGAACCTCTACATGAACCAAGAGGCAATTGTTATAACAGAACAAGGTGCTACTGATTGGTTTAAAATTAGGAATGATGTGTGCCACATGAATAAGCATGTATTCTTTCACCATGCTTATTCAGTCTGTGTGCTGAGCAAATAAATCCAAGAAATTGGATTATATCAACTGGAACGTGGCGTCTGGATTAGAGGTGGACTCATTAACAACCTGCTAGTGGTTATGAATCAGGCTGCGAATCTCAGGGTCAGCAGTTCAAAACTACCAGCTGTTCCGCGGGAGAAAGATGAGGCGTTCCGCTCCCGTAAAGATTTACAGCCTCGGAAACCCTGTATAGGGTCACTATGAGTCGGAATCAACTCCACGGCACATCACAACAACAACAACAACATAGGCAGAGGATACAACGTTTGCTGAAAGTGAAGAGGGTTTAAAAGTACTGATGAAGATCAACAACTACAGCCTTCAGTATGGATTGTACCTTAATGTAAATAAAACAGAAATCCTTACAACTGGACCAATAATTAGCATCATGATAAATGGATAAAAGATTGGAATTATCAAAGATTTCATTTGCTTGAATCCACAATTAGCACTCAAGGAAATAGCTCTCATGAAATCAAATGGCAGATTGCTTTTGGCAATTCTGCTTCACAAGACCTTCTTAAAAGTGTTCAAGAACAAATAAGACAGTTCGAGAACTAAGGGGAGGCTAACCCAAACCATGGTACTTTCTGTCACCTCAGATGCAAGTGAAGAAGTTGGACAGTGAATAAGGAGGATCAAAGAAGAAAGAATGCACTGAATTCCAGTGTTGCAGAAGAATTTTGGTAGAACTGTGTTGGAAGAAGTACAGCCTGAATGTTCCTTAGAAGCCAGAATAGTGAGACTGTCTCTCATGTTTTGGATATGTTATCAGAAGGGATCCTGGAGAGAACATCATGCTTGGTAAAGTAGAGGACCCCTCAAAAGAGGAAAACCCCCAACGAGATAGATTGACACAGAGGCCACAGCAATGGATTCAAATGTAACAAGAATTGTGAGGATAGTGCAGGGCTGGCCAGTGGTTCATTATATTGTCCATAGGGTCCCTATTGGAACCAACTTAAAAGTACCTATCAACAACAACCCTTCTCGGAAGCATTCTGTTCTGTTTCATTTATGCCACATTAAAGTAGCAATTTGGGCATCCTCAAGAGACTCCAATTGTGTTGCTTTTAAATGTTCTTTGAGTTTTAGGAACAAAAATAAGTCTGAAGTGGCAAGAGAAGGGCTGTAGGGTGCATGTGGTAAGGTTTCCCAATGAAATTCACATAGGACAGCCCTTATTACCCTCAAAGAATAAACAGATGCATTGCTGTAATTGGAGTGAAAAATCTTCAGTGCAACTTTCCTGGCCTTTGTCTCACCAGTAAAACATCTTCATAATCAGCCCCCATGATCATCCTGTGTCATTTGAAAAATCTGTCAAGATTCTTACTTTGAAATTACAAAAACAACAACAACAACAACAAAAAAAAACCAACAATCACCATACCCTAAGCTGACGTCTCTGTCTTTAATTTAACTGGGCCAGCAGATCCTCCCTGAAGCCATAGCTTTGATTAGACCTTTGTTTTGAAGGCACCCTAATGAGACAAAAACAAATATGTTACTGAGAGAACTTGTCTACTATTCTCTCAGAGACAAGTTTACACATGTTTAGCTTGGAATAAACCAGTACATGTATGAACTGGAATCCTAGCAGCAATATCTTCTAACTTATCTCATATATTATGTCATGAGAAAAATTTGGATTAACAAGAAAACCAAAATTAAATCCATCTTTAATAAGGATATTAGAAAAACTCTGTTCCAATTCTTCAAATTATTGTTGTACAAATATAATTAAGTCTCAAAAATTAACTCATCAGAGTAAGATCCTGCATTATAATTTATATCCTTTTGGGTTTGGGGTTTGCTAGAAACAGAGCTTTTTATTTAAAAAAAAAATGCATTGCTTCTCAAATAAAATAAATTAACATTCTAATTTGGATAATAGTGTATCTACCAGAGTGATGGTGGTGGTGTTAAGTGCTGTTGAGTTGCTTTTGACTCGTAACCACCCTGTATAGTGTTTCCAAGAAGTAACTGGTGAGTTCGAACTGCCAATCTTGTGGTTCAAACTGACCTTGGGGTCCATTGCTTATGCTACAGTGCCACACCAGCACTATCAGTGTAAATTAATCAAAGAATTCACCTTTTATATATGGATCTTCCTCAAACATTTTATTCTTGGTATCATTTCCTTTTTAGGTGTTCTTTGGTCTGCGCTAGTTTTCTTCCTTGCTTCTACACATTGTTCCTTCCAGTCTTGCTTGGAATGGATCCTTTTTGTTCCATTAGACATCACATCAGCTGTATTAATATTTTATTATTTATTCTGGTAAAATAATGCAACATAAAATTTTGCCGTTTTACACATTTTCATTCAAGTGTATAATTCAATGCCATTAATTATACTTACAATGTTTTGCAACCATCAAGAATATTTGTTTACAAAACTTTTTCTTCAACCCAAACAGAAATTCTCATTAGGCAATAACCCTTCACTCCCCACACCCCAGTCCTTGGTAGCCACTAATTACTCTCATTCTTTATGTAGAAGGTTAAGTCCAAAAGTATTACTGAAAAAGCATAGAAAACTTTATTAAGCAAAAATATCAAAATGTGAAGCTTTTGTTTCTCAACTTATCTCCCATCTAGGTTTATAGATTTCTTAAGGCCACATTTCCAAGAATTCTGTGTCCTTTGACTTATACCAAGTCAAATGCCATTCTGAAGTGATAAAAGTCATGTTCCTTCTAAAAGATCTTCAAGATTTGGGAACAAAAACATATTAGAAGGGGCAACATCAGGGCTGTAGGGTAGATGGGATTGGGTATCCAAATGGACTTCCCAAAGGACAACCCTTGGTACCCTCAAACAATGAGCAGGTGCATTATAGTGATGATAAACAATTCCACGGTGCATTTTCTTGGCCTTTTCCTCACCAGTGCAGTTTTCAGTTTTCTGAAAACTTCTTCAGGGAAAGACACTATGATTGTGTTGTGTCCTATCTAAAAATCAGTTATCATGACCTTTTTTTTTTTTTTTTTTAATTAACAGTTTTTATCGTGAATTCACATGGGATAACATCAGTTTTGTACTCATCCTATCATATTTAGTTTCATTGTAAATGATTACAGTCCCCTCCATGTCTCATTATTTAACAGTATTTTCTTCTTTTCCCTCTTTTTTTTTTCTTTTGATGTACACAAAAACACTCAGGAATATATAATCATTTAAACAATATGCCAAAGGGCATATTCTGTGAGCCTGCCTCCTAGCCTCCAGCACCCAGCCTTTCTCTTTCCATGAGTCTTGAGTCCTCTCCATGTCCTCATCTGCCTCCATCTCTGGTGTCACTGCTTCTCTGGTTAGGGTTTCACATTCTGCTCATGCTCTTCTCCCTTGATGTTCCTAAGGTCATCTGTTTCTGGAATGTTGGATTAACTACTCCGCACTTTATCAACTTATACATTTCTAGTTGTGACCATCCCAATTAGTCTCGATAACAGTTACTCACTATTGAATCCTAAGAATCTTATCCCCATCTCCTTTCACCAGACCCGTCTAGACAAAATGAAAACTATTCAGAGGGAATTCTACCTTTCCCCACACACTCTGAAACTAAATTTCCTCTTAAAAACTTGTAAGTCAACCACTGCGTACTTTTATAGCCCCTCCCCCCCCACACACACATTTTAGGTGACAAATGTTTAAGTTTCCCTATTAACTTTTGTGTATAGAGGGGATAGATTTGATAATTGATGTGAAGACTCTTCCCTGTCAATTGGCTTTCTGAGCTACTACATCCATAAGTATAGGTCAAGTTCATCAATTGTAGCAATTTATACTTTTTCTCTTTATCAAAATTTTGTTTCTTCTTCCTCTATTTGAGTTCTGATCATCACACCATCGAAGCTAGGTCAAATGGTACTATCTGAAAGTTTGGGTGTTCTTGTGTATATCCCCTTATGTCATATCAGTTGGATGCTTCATTCTCAACTCTAGCCCTCCGTGGCTAGGTCCCTTGTCCTTAGGCTTAGGAGTCCCCAGGTCTTACCACACTTTGGGCCAACCAGCCCTGCCTCTTCTCTCTCTTTTATCTCCATTATTATAACCTTTTAAGCTGACTTTTCTGCATTGAATTTGACTAGCTCAGCAGATCCCCTCAAAAGACACTGTTTTGATTGAATCTTTATTTAAAGATACCTTAATGAGACTTATACAAGTGTTTTACTGAAAGAACTTGTCTACAGACATCCACTGATTGCAGAAATATATTTAAACATGTTTTAACAGGAATAAACTCAAGTATGTAAGGATGGAAACCTAATAACAGTACATTTTAACTTACCCAGCCATTTGTCTATTCTACGTATTTAGTACAAAAGAATCATGCAATATTTGCCTTTTTGTATCTGGTTTATTTCAGTTATCATGTTTGTTGTTTCTAAGTACCTTCAGTAAGTTCCAACTCATAGTGACCTTGTGTAGGGTTCCAAGGAATGACTGGTGCATTTGAACCACTGAGTTTGTGGCTCACAGTACAGTGCTTATCCTACAGTGCCACACCAGAAGTCTGTGTTTGAAAGGTTAACCCATATTGTAGAATATATTAGAACTTCATATCATTTAATAACTAAAGAACGAAAACAATCCCACTGTTTTCTACTTGATTCCAACTCATAGTGTCACTTCATAGGATTTTTCCAAGACTGTAAATCTTTAAGGGAACAGACAGCCTCATATTTCTCCCACAGGGTGGCTAGAGAGTTTGAAGCACTTAACTTGTAATTATCAGCCCAGCACCTAAACCACAGTGTCATTTGTATGTCAATAATGCCAATTGTATATTTACAGTTATGTGTGTTTATTTACATTTATATTTTGGGAGTTCGGTGGCTTCCTACATTAAGCACTGGACTGTGAACCACAAGGTCTGTGACTCGAGCCCAGTAGCTGCTCTATGAGAGGAAGATGAGACTTTTTGCTCCTGTGAAGATTTAAAGCCTCAGAAATCCTATAAAGAATCATTATGAGTTGGAAGTGACTTAATGGCATTTAACAGGAACAATATTTACATATATTTGTTGTTGTTTACCCATTCATTCTCTGACAGACCCCACCGTGGGTCATTTCCACTTTTTGACTATTGTGAATAATACTACTATGTTAGTTTTTGGTGTACATATTTGAGTCTTATCCATGTTTTCTTAAACCTGTTTAATGTCCCCGAAATACCTCGCAATAGTAAAAGATGTAATGATATGGGAGTGGGTCAGAGTCTATGGAATCAGTAAGAATTTTAAATCCAACTGTAGAAGGACTGTAATTCAGTGACAGTGGTAAGTGAGACAGTATAAATGAAAAGCTGTGCTGCCGATTACAACTAAATCAATATATATAAATAATTGGATGTCTTTATTCTTCATGCAGCTTTATCACCTTCCTTTGTCCTTTGGGTGGTATTTCTTATACTTAAGAACCTACCTCAATACGCCATTCATTTACTGCGCATACAACTAACTCTTCTTCCCTACCACCTTAAAATTTTGGATTTGCAGTACTGCTCATTTTATTAAGGAGAAAAACAGCTTTACAAAGAAACACCATCCATCAATAGAAAGTAATGAGATTTCTCTGTGCATAATACACTGGGGCTTTTTCTTTTTCCACCATAAGTTGCTCATAAGCTGCATGTACTGTCCTTTCCAAGTTGGGTTGAATTTTATTTGCATTCACTCTGCCACAGTTGAACTCTATCAGATTTTAAGATCAAAAGCTCCAAATGGACTCCCCGTGTGAAAGTATATTAAAAGTCAAAAATAAAATACAATTCTTCAAACTGAGAATAATGAAGAAAATCATGTTTAATGCATTTGACAATTATTGAATTAACAGTCTCCATTGGTTCCAAATGAAGTTGGCACGGACAGGAGCACAGCAAGTCAACAGAAATAGTTTCATTCACAGCACAGCTCACAGTTCTGAGATTTTTTTTTTTTACACTTTCCATTGTTTTCTTGTGAAAACCCTGCCACCCCAATGTAAAGTAAGGGGTTAATCTGCATATAATTACACAGAACCATTATAAAGTAGGAAATAAAAAGCTTTAACCAAACTCTCCAGTATCTCCAAGTATCCTTGTTCATTTGGAATGTGGTTACATTGTTAATTTTGCTTAAGGATTAGTGTTTTCATCATCTACACATCTTTTATAGTTTTCTCATAAATGTTTCCCAAGACTCTCCCCACTCCCAAATGACTAACATATGGTCCTCTATTTTTTTTTTTTAATTCAAGCTTTCTTTTTTAATTTTTTTTTTTAATGGTTTTAGCCTCCTGCCCTGCTCTGCCCACAAAACAAAACAACAACAACAACAAAAACTGCCAAATCTAACTAAATCAGGAGATCCTGAAAAGTTAATAAAAGTATAAGTTTGTATGTAGAAGATGATATAGTTTAAAAGCTAAAGGTTCCCCACTGTGGGAATTCTAAGATTTTTAATGTGCTTCTATTTTTCAATGCTCCTCAGAAACCCCATACAGACTTGCTCTATGTCTCTTCTGACTGGATGACGCTAAACAACAAGAACAAACATTGATCAGTGTGATGAAAGATGCTATAACTAGATAAACAGTAGATCTTTTCAAAACTCATTTTGCCTTCTTTCTATACTGAGCCTGCTTAGAACAAAGTAAGTATTATTGTAGTAGCATGCCATAGAGTTGATTCAGTCTCACAGTGACCCCATTTGGCAGAGTAGAACTAACCTTAGGGTTTTCTAGAATGTATTCTTTAAGGAAACAGGTCACCAAGACTTTTTTCGCAGGGAGCCTCTGGGTGGACCCTAACTGCTGATGGTTGTGGTTATGTGCCGTGGAGTCGCTTCCTACTCATAGTGACCCTGTACAGGGTTTCTAAGGTTATAAATCTTTACAGGAGCAGAACGCCTCATCTTTCTCCTGCAGAACAACTGGCAGTTTCAAACCAAGGTTAGCAGCCCGAATTGTAACCACTATGCTATCAGAGTTGACAGATTATAATGCATTAGACCAGTTACTATGGCAGACACAATAAACACATGATGAAATAGTTGTATTTTTTCTCTCTCTCAATAACATCTCTCATCTTAGATGGTTCTACTCAACACCCTTTATGAGTGAAAATAAGACCATTATTTTATATTATTCATTTAACAAGAACTTACATTCTTTGTAAAATGTAGGTATACATAGAAAAGTCAAATGCAATTTCTACCAGTAAGAATTCACATTCTAATAAGATACACTTTAAAAAAACTGCAACACTTGGTATTATGTGATAGAAAATAGAAGGGAATTATATGAACATGGTCCTATAAAACAATCATGAAAAATGTGGTGAACTTCTCTGGGGAGAAGATTGGAAAAAGGGATGGGCTTGTTCAGAGATATAGCTAAATTTGACATAGAGCACTAAGATTACCTTAAATCTTACACATGATTTAAAAAAAAAAAAAAGTTTCTATGATTTTATATCCTCACTGGTTTCTTTCACCTTCTAATGTGCTCCTGTTTTCACAGGTTCTGTTTCACCCATATTAAATAGAAAGTGAACATCAACTCTGTCATCAATATCTCAAAACTATTCCATCAGACTATCCTTCTGTAAACTTGAATACGTTTACTGAGTAATTCATGATCCCAGAGAGGGGATAACAAATGTCCCAGAGCTTCCCACCATCTCCATGGATTTGCCTTGCTCCTTCTTTTTCTTTTCATACCTATGAAAACAAAGAAGTGTCTCTTCTGATTCTCTTCAGAATAATGAAACCTCCTGTTTACAACTTTTACTAGCAGTCTGTGCTCATTCCATAACAGACTCAATTAATTTACCTGGACGTATCAGAAAACGTTCTTAGCCAAAACAGTTCTCCAAGCAAGAGTTGTCATACCAGCAACTGAGAGAATAAAGCTTTTAGCATTTGTTGTGGCTGTAGTTAGGTATACTAGAGTTGGTTCTGACTCACAGCAACCCTGTGCATAACAAAACAAGACAATGCCCCATCCTGTGCTATTCTCACAGTTGTTATTATGCTTGAGCCCATTGCTGTTGCCACTGTGCCAATCCATCTCATTGGGCCTCTTCCTCTTTTTTACTGGCCCTTCACTTTATCAATCATCATGTCCTTCTCCAGGGACTTGTCCATCCTGAGAATGTGTGTGAAATATGAGGTAGAATCTGGCTGTACTTGCAGCTTTCTAGCTGTACTTCTTCCAACCCAGATGCACTTGTTCTTCTGACAGTCCAGGATACTTCTAATGCTCTCCTCTAATGCCATAATTCAAATGCATCAATTCTTCTATGGTCTTCTTTGTTCATTGTCCAAATTTCACATGCATATGAAGCTATTCAAAATACTAAGGCTTGGGTTAGGCATACCTTAGTCCTCAAACTGATATCTTTGCTCTTGAGCAGCAGATTTGCCTAATGAAATACATGATTTGATTTATTGCCTGCTGCTTCCATGAATGTTAATTGTGAATCCAAGCAAAACGAAGTCTTTGAAACCTCACTCTTTTCTCCATTTATCATTATGTTATTTACTGGTCCAATGGTGAGAATTTTGTTTTATTTAAATTAAGGTACAATCCATACTGAAGACAATAGTCTTTGATCTTCATCTGTAAGTATTTTAAGCCCTCTTCACTTCCAGCAAATGTGGTTGTATCATCTACTCCTTGCAGGTTGTTAATGAGTCTTCCTCCAATCCTGATACCACATTCTTCTTGATAAAATCAAGTTTCTCAGATTATTTATTCAGGATATTGATTGACTAAGTATGCTGAAAGAATTATACTTGGACTCACATCTTTCCTGAATTTAAATCATTCAGTATCCCCTTATTTTGTTAAAATGGCTGTCTCTTGGTCTATCTACTTGTCCCTCATGAGCACAATTAATTCTGTAGTACCCATTCTTCACAATGTCATCCATTGTTTGTCATGATCATACCCAGTCAAAAGACTGTAGTCAATAAAACACAGGTGAACATCTGTCTGGTATTTTCTGCTTTCAGCAAAGATCCATCTGGCATCAGCAATGTTATCCCTATTCCATGTTCGCTTCTAAATCTGACATGAATTTCTAGCAGCTGTCTTTCAATGTACTTTCGATGTTTTTCAATTATCTTCAGCAGAATTTTACTTGCACGTGATAATGGTAAGTTCTCTGATTTGTGCATTATTTTGGGTCAAATTTCTTTATAATGGGCAAAGATAATGGATTTCTTTCAATTGGTTGGCCATGTAGTGTCTTCCACATTTCTTGGTATAGATGAGTGAGTTCCTTGAGTGCTGAATCTGTTTGTTGAAAAATTTCAATTTTGTATTCCATCAGTTCCCAGAACCTTGCTCTTTACCAATGAGTTTGTGCACCTTTGACTTCTTCCTTCAATTTCACTGACTCTTGATCATATGTTGCCTCTTGAAATGGTTAAACATTGACCATTTCTTGTTTGTACAGTGACTCTTTGTATTCTTTCTATCTTTTTTTGATACTTTCTGTATTATTCAATATTTTGCCATAGAATCCTTTAGGCTTAAATTTTTCCCCTCATTTCTTTCAGCTTGAGAAATGCTGAGTGTGTTCTTCCCTTTGGTTTTTTTGTTTGTTTGTTTTTTCATGTTTTATTGTGAATTATATGATATTTTACATGAGAGAACTTTAGTTTTACATTCATTCCACCGTATATCATTTCATTGTCATGGTTCCAATCCCCTCCAAGCATCATCAACCGACCAAAGGGTATACCCTATAAACCCGCCCCCTA
>NW_006408548.1:9520313-9537631 GCF_000296735.1 Chrysochloris asiatica | reverse complement strand
CTGATAACAATCATTCACTATTGTATCACAAGTGACCCTTCTGCATTTCATTTCATCAGCTCCGCCTAGACAGATTGGATAGTACTGGAGATTCTGCTTTCCTCCATGCCCCCTGACTCTAGATTCCCTCTTGAAAGCTTGTAAGCCAGTCACTTCTTGCATTTGTAGTTGCCCCCCACCCCCGCCCCATTTGGGTATCCAATGTCCAAGTTGCCCTTTGGTTTTATAACTCTAGGTCTTTCCATATTTAATTATAATAGTTGACTTTGTCTCCTCAAGCTGCTTGCTTTAATTTTTTGTTTAACTCTTTACTTCCTCATTTCTTCTATTTGCTTTAGCTTATGTACACTGGAGAGCAAGCTTCAGAGTTTCTTCTGACATCCGGTTTTTGTTTCCTGTTTTTTAATGATCATTTGATTTCTTCCTGTATGGTGTTCTTGATGTCGTCCCACAGCTCTTCTGGCTTTGGGTTATTAATATCTAATCCTTAGATGGTCTCTAAATTAAGGTGAGATATAGTCAAGTTCATATTTTGGCACTGATGGACTTGTTTTAATTTTCTTCAGCTTCAGACTGAACTTGCATATGTGAAGTTGATGATGTCTTCCATCCTTTGCCCCTGACCTTGTTTGGGCTGATAATGTGGAGCTCTTCTAACCTATCTTCCCACAAATATGGTCAGTTTAATTCCTCTGTATCCCATTTGATGAGGTCCATTTGTATATTCGCCTTTTATGTTGTTTTAAAAGATACAAGATAAGAATAAGTTATTGGTCTTGGAAAATTTTATCACACAATCTCCAGTGTCATTTCTATCACCAAGACCGTATTTTCCAACTATTGATCGATCCTCCCAGTTTCCAACCTTTGCATTCCTATCACCAACAGTTATCAATCTGTCTTGATTGAATGTATGATCATTTCAGACTGAAGAAGACGGTAGAATTTTTCTATTTCATCATCATGGGCTTTAGTGGTTGTTGCAGAAGTTTGAATAATAGTGATATTAATTGGTCTTCCTTGTAGTGGTGTCGACATTATCTTAACAAAGACAGCATTGTAGTTCAAGATAGGTCTTAAAATGTTCTTTTTGACGATAAATGCTACACGATTTCTCTTGAATTTGTGGTTCCTGGCATAGTAAATCATGTGATTGTCAGATTCAAAATGGCCGATACCAGTCTATTCCATTTCTCTAATGCCTAGGATGGACTTTTGGTGTGGTGCTGTGGGTTAATGTGATAGACTGCAAAGTGGGTTTGAACCACAAGTTTGGTGGTTCAAGTTCACAAACCCCTCCTCATAAATCCTATATAGGGCCGCTGTGGGTCAGAACCAGCTTGACAGCACTTAGCAACAACAACAATGCCTAGGACATCTATGTTTATGCATTCCATTTTATTCTTGACAACTTCCAATTTTCCTAGATTTGTGCTGCCTGCATTCCACATTCCAATTATCAGTGGATGTTTACAGCTATTTTTCTTCATTTTGAGTTGTGCCACATCTTCCAAGGAAGGTCCAGAAAGCTTTTTTCCATTTACATAATCATGGTCAACTCTTTTTTGTGGAGGCAGCTCTTTCTCAGTTGTATTTTGAGTGCCTTCTAACATGAAGGGTTCATCTTCTGACACTACATCTGACAATATTCTGGTATTACTTATATTATTTTATATGGTTAAACATTCAGAAGTAGTCAGCCTCTCCTTTCTTCTAGACTGTCTGAGTTCAAAAGCTCCCCTGAAACCTGGGATGGCTCTGCTGGTATTTCAAATACTAGTGACATAGTTTCCAGCCTCACAGCAACACACAAACTATCACAGTATGCCAAACTGACAGATGAGTGTGATGCATACACACACACAAATAAATAAATGTACAGATAAAACTATTTAATGCAATGCATAATAAGGACGTTGACAAAAATTATTGAGGCAGAGGAAGACACGGGGAGGAATACAATAGTAAAGGAAACAAAGAGAAATACTGTTATATACCTAATCCTGCAATAACAGTGATCTATGCATAGATTCATGGATAGACAGGCCAAATTAGAGAGTAGGAGTATACCCATGAATGTATATAGGTTTGACAGTGGATATTTGTACGTGGGTATGTACTTTCACTGCAATTATTCATGAATGTGGTAGAAAATACAGAGGACAAAGTTATAAAAGACATCTTAGACATACCAAATATCTTGAGAGAATGAATCACTGCTTCTGGAGACTCATTTGGCATAACGGATAGTCAGTTGGCTTAATATAGTTCACTAAGACAATGTTCTGTATCCTACTTGGTAAGTAATTACTTAAGTCTTTAAAGTTTGTAAATGACCAACTAAGATGCAACATTCATCTCTCCCATATGGAAGAAAGAACTCTGATAAAAATTGAAGATACTTGGAGACAATTAGACCAATGCACTAGTGAACCTCACAATTATTAGTTTCCATCATCCTGAGACCATATGGACTAGGTGGTTCTTGGTTACTACTACGAACTTCTATGAAAGGCATCACATTAGAAGATCCTTAATAGAGTGGAGAAAAATCTAGAACAAAACTCATAATCTTAAAAGAAGGTCATGCTCACAGGTCATATTGAGAATGGTGGAACCTCTGGGCCTATGGACTTTAGTTATCCTTTAGGTTTGGAAATGAACTCACCCCCATGGCTCAATTTTCAGCCAAACAATAGATCTTTAAGGAAAACAATAATACTAGGGAGGTATATATGGACAGTATTCATCTAAGTTCATGAAGGCTATTGGTCTATAATTTTCTTTCTTAGTGATGTCCTTCCCTGATTTTGGTATGAGGGTTATGCTTGCTTAATAAAATGTATTAGGAAATTTCCCATCCTCCTCTATCTTCTGGAATAATTTGAGTAGAATTGGTGACAGCTCTTCCCTGAATGTTTGGTAGAATTCACCAGTGAAGCATCTGAGCCTGGACTTCTTTTGGGTGGTAGTCTTTTGATGACCTGATCAATTTCTTCTTTTGTTATGGGTCTGTTCAGGTTTTCTATTTCACTGTGTGTAAGTTTAGGTAGGTCGTGTTTATCTAAAAATGTATCCATCTCTTGTAATTGGTAATATAGGGAGAGAAAGAGTCCTCCAAAGGTAGAAGGTGGAGCATAAAACAGCAAAACAACACCAGCCCAAAAAAACCCCAAAACAACAACAAAAACAAAACTAGACTGAATAATGCAGTCTATAATCACAGAAAAGGGAGAGGAGGGAGAGAAGAAAACAAAATATTAAAAAAAAAAAATCTGTAGCCTAATATGAGTATGACTTTAAGGTCCTCTCTTCATTTTCTTGCTTTAAAAGCTGCATGAGAGATTTCAAGATGCCACTGTTGGTTGTTTTGCTATACCTCAGGCTTTAATTTAATTTTCAGCTTGTTCTGTTTTTAAGCTCTCTGTCCCTCTTTACAGCCCTGTCCTGACCTTTCCCAAATTTAAAACAAAACAAAAACGCTCAGGGCCTGCTCTCGGGCTGAGTATCTGTGCGCATGTGTGGCAGAAGAACCCACCAGTGGTGAAGGTGGTGGGGTGTCCTCTGGCTCAGGCAACCCCCTCCCCACTCTAGTCACCAGAATGGAGGTGTGTAAACAGTGGGGTGGGGGTGTGGCAATGACCAGACACACACACACAAATCAGAACAAAGCAAAACCGACAAAGTATATTGTTCACCTTTGCTCCAAGGTTCCCATGTCATTTTTCCATGGTGTGTCTGCTCCCCTACGACCTACTAGGTCTTGCCATTTGGTCTCACCCAAGATGTCAGCTCTGGGCCTCTGGGCCCGGCAGACTCAAAAGTATGCAATTTATTACTTTGGCTTCAAGTTCCACTAGCTATAAGTCTTCAAACTTTTAAAATCTTCCTAGCTATGTGGTTCCACGTTTTGGAGTTATGCCTTGGATCTGCTTTGCCTGGTATTCTATGGTATGACTGATGGCAAACTTCACTGCACCTCCACCCTAGCTGCCATCAAGCCCCACCTCTAAACCATATGGACAACATTCAGAAGGACTACGAAAGAAGGAGGAATAAAAAAGGAATGCAAAGATAGAAATTTTGGTAAGTGAAGTTTCATTGTGGAAATTGCAGTCAATGTAAAGAAACAAAATGTGTGTGTATTGTTGAATGGAAAACTGATCTACTATGTAAACCTTCACCCAATACACAGTAATAATAATTAATAGATAATACTAAGAAAAAGGAAGAATGATATTGAAGGAGGAACTCCAAACTACACCAGATTCATCAGCCAAAAACAAGGCTCCAGGTATTTATGAAAACTGAAATATTTCAACAAATGGATGCAATTCGAAGAGTGCTTACTTAACTATGCCAAGAAATTTATAAGATGGTATCTGGCCAAATGATAACTACCTCTCAACTAAGGATGTGTATGTGCTGAGTCCAAGGAAAGATGATCCAGTGAAATGTAAAATTGCTGAATAGTGTGAATACCACATGCAAGTAAAATTATATTGAGATATTTTAAGAATACATTGACAGGGAACTTCCAGAAATTCAAGTCAATTCAGAAAAGCATGTGGAAGAGGGATATCATTGCTAATGTCAGATGGATGTTGGCTAATAGCAGATAATACAAGAAAGATGTTTACTTGTGTTTATTGCCTATATAAAAGCATTGGACTGTTTGGTTTATAGCAAATTATAGACAACATTGGAAAGGGTAGGAATTCCATAAGACATACAGACACTGTACAGAGAAAAACATGTAGTCATTTAAACAGAACAAGAGAATATTGCATGATTTAAAATCAGGAAAACTGTGCATCAGAATTAAATCCTTTCACCACACTTATTAAGTCTCTATGCTGACTAATAATTCTAGAACCTAGACAATTTGCCTAAGAATGAGGCATCAGGAGTGGGGAAGTCTCATTAAGAACGTATCATATGCAGATGATACAACCTTGCTTGCTGAAATCTCAGAGAATTTAGAGCACTTGCTAAAGAAGATCCAAGATTACAGCCTTCAGTATGGATTACATCTCAACATATAAAAAAGAAAGCATGTTCAAAACTGGACCTATATGGAACATCATAAAAAGTCAGAAAAATGATTGATGTTATCAGGGATTTCATTTTGCTTGGATCCACCATTAACATCCATTGAAGCAACAATCAAGAAACCAAATAACTTACTTCGTTGAGCAAATCTGCTGCAAAAAAACTTTTGAAAGTATTATAAAGCAAAGATACCACTTTGAGAACTAAAGTGTGCCTCACCCAAGTGATGGTATTTTCAGTCACCTCATGTGCACACAAAAACTGGACAAAAATAAGGTAGACAAATTAATGCCTTTGACTGATAATGTTGATGAGGTATACAGAATATAGTGTGGACTCCCAGAAGAACATCTAAATCTGTCTTAGAAGTAGTATAGCCATTATGCTTCTTAAAAGGGAGGATGGTGAGACCTTGTCTCACTTATTTGGGGCATATTATCAGGAAGAATTAGTCCCGGGAGAAGCATATCATGTTTAGTAAAGTAGAAGATCAGCAAAACATAGGAAGATCATCAATGAAATGGATTGCCACAGTGGCTACCACAACAGACTTCAATTTAACAATAAATGTAAGGATGGTGAAGGACTGCATTTTGTTCTGTTATACCTAGGATTTCTATAAAAATGCAACTAATTTGACAATGCCTAACAAAAATGATCCAAGAAGAATGAAGTCCTTGACAACTTCAATCTTTTCTCCGTTGATAAGAATGTTGTTTATTGGTCTAGTGGTGAGGATTTTTGTTTTCTTGACATTGAGATGGAATCCATATTGAAGGCTGTGCTCTTTGAGCTTCATCAGTAAATGTTTTAAGTCCTCTTCACTTGCAGCAAGCAAGGTGTGTCATCTGCATATTGCAGGTTGTTACTGAGTCTCCCTCCAATCCTGACACCATGTTTTTCTTCATAGAACCCAGCTTCTCGTAGTATTTACTCAGCATACAGGTTGAATAAGTATGGTGAAAGAACACAACTTTGTCGCACACCATTCTTAATTTAAAAACATTCAGTGTTTCCATGCACTGTACTTCTACTCCCTTTCCTATATCCATTCATTCAGAGTATCTGTCCATGTGTTCAACTGTAGAGCACTATTGTTGCAGGATTGTGTATATAACAGTATTTACTTCTATCCCTTTTATCCCTTGCATTCCTTCTTTTGTCTTCAGCTGTCTTTATCATTTTTCTGCCAACCTCCCTCTTGTTGTGTATTGCCTTTTCCAACACCCAATTAATAGTCCTGGTGTTGTGCTGTAGAGTGAGCATTTAACTGCAAGGTGAGTTTAAACTGCAAAGCTGGTGGTTCAAGCTCACCAGCCACTCTTTGGAAACCTTATATAAGTTCGCTATGAGTTGGAAGTGACTCAACAGCACTTGACAGCAACAACAACAACCCTCCAGCCAGTGAGTTACTCTCTCTTCCCTCTCACCTCTGAAAACTCTTAAAGAATGTTTACTTTTGCTTGAAAAAAACCTTTTCTTGAGTTTTTAAGAAAGTGATTACGTACAATGTCCTTTTATGATGGACTAATTTTACTCAGCATTGTGGCCTCCAGGTTCATTCATGCTATAAGGTGTTTCACATATTCATCGCTATTCTTCAGTGTTGTGTGCTTGTACCAAAGTTTGTTTATCCATCTTCCATTGATGGGCATTTAGGCTATCCCATCATTTTGTTATTGTGAATAGTTCTGTGATGCACATGGATATGCATGTATCTTCTTGTATCATGGCTCGTATTCCTAGGGAATATATACCAAGTTGGAGTTCTGGTGTGGTGCTGTGGGTTAGTGTGCTGGATTGCAAAGTCGGTTTCAGCTGCCAGTCGGTGGTTCAAGCTCATCAGCCACTCCTTGGAAACCCTGTATAAAGAACTGACTCGACGGCACTGAACAACAGTATATACCAAGTAGAGGGATTTCTGGGTCATACTACACTGCTATTTCCAAGTTTTTGAGGAAGCACCTTATCATTTTTCACAATAGTCAAGGGTCCCAGTCTCTCCAGACCCTTAGTGGTTTTTTTTTTTTTTTTCTGTTTTTAGGAACTTTGCTATTAACTGTGGGGTGAGATTATATCTCATTGTATTTTGCATCTCTCTCAAGGAGCTCTGGTAGCATAGTGGTTATGAATTAGGCTGCTAATCTCATGGTCAGCAGTTTCAAACTACCAGCTGTTCCACGTGAGAAAGATGAGGCTGTCTGCTACCATAAAGATTTACAGCCTTGGAAACCCTGTACAGGGTTGCTATGAGTCAGAACTGACGCCATGGCACATAACAACAACAACATGACTAAAGATCTTGAACATATCCTCATATGTTTGTTGGCCACCTGAATATCTTCTTTGGGGAAATGCCTGCTCCTGTCCTCTGCTCATTTTTTTTTCACTGGGTTGTTAGTCATTTTCTTATAGAGGTGCTGTGGTTTTTATAAATTTTAAAGATTAGTCCCTTGTGTAACTTGTAATTGCTAAAAACTTTTCATAGTCCCTTCCATCTTCTTCTGATGCTTTTTGCATCATTCAATATTTTACCCATTGTTGTTGTTGTTAAGTGCCATTGAGTCAGTTACAACTCATAGGCCCCTATTTAGGGTTTCCAAAGAGTGGTAAGTTTGAAGTATCACCTTGAGGTAAAAATTGCCCTTACAGTCCAGTGGTCACCCTATAATGCCACACCAGTGCTCCATTTTACCCATAGATGCTTTCAATGTTGTAACCTGAAGCTTTAATTTTTTTCAGTTCTTTCATTTTGAGAAATGCTGAATGTATTCTTCCCTTTTGCTTTTCTAACTCCAGTTCTCTGCACATTTCATTATAATACTTGACTTTGTCTTCTTGAGCTTTCCTTTTGAAACTTACTGTTCCACTTTTTTTTTTTACTTCGTCACTGACTAATCATTCAGAAGTAGTGTGCCTCTTCTTCATCCTAGTCTGTCTTAGTCTAAAAACCCTGATGTAAGCTGTCTACCATGGGTGACCCTACTAGTATTTAAAATAACAACTGGCAGAGTTTTTTGCATCAAAACAAATTGCAAGCCTCTACAATGTGGCAAACTGATAGACGAGTAGTGGACCAAGGTTCTACATCTAGTAAATGGGGATATTGGATTCAGCAAGGAACCCTAGTGACACACATGGTTAAGCACTCTCCTAACTGCTAGGTTGGTGGTTCTAACCAAGCCAATGGTTTCATGGGTAAAAGGCCAGGCAATCTGCTCCCGTAAGTATTACAGCCAAGAAAACCCTATGAAGCAGCTCTACTCTAACATGGGCTTACAATCAATTGAAAACAACTCAAGGAATATTACTGGTCCAAAAAAACAACAAGACTTAAATCAGACAGAATGATTCATACTTTGATTCCTAAAAATTATACTTTATTCTATAGAAGATGTACATTAAATTACCACTACGGTTGATGTGGAGTCCTGATGTGGTGCTGTGGGTTAATGCGCCAAACTGCAAAGCCGTTTGATCTGCAAGGCCGGCGGTTCAAGCTCACCAGTCACTCCTTGGAAACTCTATGCAAGGTCGCTATGGGTCGGAACCGACTGGACGGCACTTAACAACAACAACAGTTGATGTAGTGCTGTGGATCAGCACTGCACTAGTCCTCAAGGTTGACTGTTCAAACCTACCAGCTGCTCCTCAGAAAGCCTATACAGGGTCAGTATGACTTGAAACTGACTTGATGGTACTTAGCAACAACAAAAAGTCATTTTAATCTTGGAACACCTTTTAATCTTGGAACTCAAATCTCCCTCAGAGATCACTTCTTAGCCTAATGACAGATTGGCTCATAAAATGAATAATAACATCTGTGAGTATTTTGGGGTGTGTGGTGGCTCCATACAATGAGTACTGGACTGTGTGACCCACAAGGTCTGTGGGCCTGTCTATTGTTTATCTAAAAGGTTGTCTCAGGAACTGGTTTCAAGTACAGGTTAAAAAAATGCCTTGGGCCATAGTCTCAGTGTTTACTTCAGTCTCTGTAAGAGTAATAAATATGTTCATAGTTGTAAATTTTATATTTTTTATATATTTTACTTACTTTGTTCAGGACCCTCTTTTGTGATCCCAGTGATGCTGGTTAATAGTGGTAGTTAGGCACCATCCAGGTCTACTAAGTAGTCTCAGAGTCATGGATGCTGAGGTTGATGTTGTCCATTAGTCCAATGGATACATTGTTTCCATAGGTCTTCCTTTTTCTCTAGATGGGGAGAGATGAATAGTTGCACCTTAGATTACTGATTACAAGCTTTTAAGTCCCCAGATGCTACTCGAACTGTGCTTCGCCAGTTGGTGTAGATGTCCCCTGAGTCTATGCTCCTTTGAACTTCATCCCACAGGGTATTTGGTTATGTAGAGAACTTTCCATGACTGCTCCACTTGTATGTGCTATTATCTGTATTATTTTATATGCAGCACCTACAATTATGTATAAAGAAATACCAACAGCCAAACCTATATCTGCAGATAAGTGTGTGCCCTTGTATCCTCCCATACCTCGGTAGCTACCTTTCTACCTATGCATTCATTGATAAATTATTGTTTGTTAATAGTATTGTTACAGGTTTGTCTATGTTATAGTGATCACTCAAGGTGGTGATGATAGTTGTGGTGGTGGTTGTGTGCTGTCAAGGCAGTTCCAACTCATAGCACCCCTGAATAAGGTTACTAAGGCTGTAATTCTGTACAGGAGCAGAAAACCTTAGCTTTCTCCTGTGGAGTAGCTGGTGGATTCTAACAGCTGACCTGGTGATAAGCAGTCCAGTGTGTAACTCACTACACCCCTGGGCTCCTTAGTAAATACTGTTGTCACCCTTTATTCTCATGTTCCTGTCAGTATTTTCTTTTGCCTTGGCCTTGTACTGAATCTCCCCCACATTGTATATTGCCTTTCCCTTTACCATTACCAAAATGTGTCTTCAATCTATTGAATAACTTTCCCTCCCATCCTTGGTAACCTCCAAGTAATTCTTTTTCCTGTTTGTAAACCTTTTCTTGTTTTTATTTTTGTTTTTCATACCAGTGGTCTCACACAATACTTGTCTATTTGTCTTTTTTTGAGTGCTTTATTACACATAGCATTATTTTTGTTATTAAGTGCCTTCAAGTCAGATCCAACGCATAGCAACCCTGTGCAGGGTTTTCAAGGATGTTTCTTAGGTTGTATATGTCCATTTGTGTCATGGGTGTTATTTCTCCAGGATATATACCTAGGTGTGAGATTGTTAGATTGTATGGTATTTCTGTTTCAAAAGTTTTAAGGACACTTTGTGTGACTTTCCATTGTGATTATAGCATGTTACATTCCTACCAACAGTGTATTGTTGTTGTTGTTAAGTGCCGTTGAGTCGATTCCAACCCCTAGTGACCCTGTATAGGGTTTCCGAAGAGCAGCTGGTGAGCTCGAACCACCGACCTTGCAGTTCAAACAGCTTTGCAGTGGTGCATTAATCCACAGTGCCACACCACAGTCTTGCCAACACTTGTTATTTTCTGGGTTGTTTTATTGTTCTTTTTTGCTTTTGAGCAGTGCTATCATTGTCAAAGAGAAATGGTGTCTTATTATAATTCATATTTGCATGTCTTTAATGGGTAGTGGGAGGGCCCCTGATAGTGTAAAGGGGCTGCTAACAGAAAAGTCAGCAGTTTGAATCTCCCAGCCACTCCATGGGAGAAAGATGACTTTCAGAAATACTATATAGGGTCGCTGTGAGGTAGAACCAGCTCAATGGCATACAGTCACCATGGGTAAAGGTACCGAGCATTTCTTCATGAGTTTATCTATTTGAATGTCTTCTTTAATGAAGTGTCTGATCATATGTTGGCACAGTTTTTAATTAGATTGTCCCTTTGTTGTTGAGGCGTTGACGATTTCTGTACATTTTACAGATTAGAACCTTGTCAGATATGTCATAGCCAAAAAATGTTTTTCTCAGTTTGTAGACTTTCTTTTTACTCTTAGAAAAGTCTTTTAATGACAATAGCATTTAATTTTTAGGACGTTCATTTAACTAGTTCACCTTCTGCAGTTTGTGCATTTTAGTTATATTTGGTATTCTATTTATGGGAATCTTGGTATGGCACAGTATAAGTCCTAGACTGCTAACTGCAAGATGGGTGATTCAGACCCTCTAGCCACTCCTCAGAAAACCTATACAGAACCAACTTGATGGCACTTAACAACAACAGCGGCAACAATATCTATCTATCTATAATTATCTTTAAGGAAACAAACTGCTTCACCCTCTTCCTTTGGAGCAGATGGTGGTCCCAAACTACTGATCTGTAACCTTTTGGTTAACTGCCCAAAACTTAATCCAATGTGCCACCAAGACTTCAAAAGTAGAATTAAAGATATCATTATTTTGCAACATTTTTACTGCCTCTAAGCAAAGCCATTTGAACTGCAAGGTCGGCAGTTCAAGCTCACCAGCTTCTCCTTGGAAACCTTATACAGGGTAGCTATGGGTCAGAATTGACTTGACAGCACTTAACAATAACAACAAGCAGTAGAAAGGAGCTCTGGTGGCATAGTGGTTACGAGTTGGGCTACTAACCTCAGTGTCAGCAGTTCGAAACTATCAGCTGTTCCATGGGAAAAAGATGAGGCTTTCTGCTCCCATGAAGATTTACAGCCTCGGAAATCAATCCTGTACAGGAT
This sequence comes from Chrysochloris asiatica, assembly GCF_000296735.1. NCBI lineage: Eukaryota > Metazoa > Chordata > Mammalia > Afrosoricida > Chrysochloridae > Chrysochloris > Chrysochloris asiatica. Next base: position 9,525,906 of record NW_006408548.1, on the reverse strand, counting down.
CACTATGAGTCGGAACCAACTCCACGGCATATAACAACAACAACAACAACAAGCAATAGAAAGAGACTTTCAGGAATTTCAATAGTCTGACATTTATATCTTACTAAACTTTGTTTCTGATACTTTGGACATATTGTCAGGAGACACCAGTCACTGGAGAAGGATATCATGTTTGGAAGGTGGAAGGTCAGAGAAAAAGAGGAAGACCCCCAACGAGATGGATTGGCAAAAGTGCAGCATCAATGGACTCAAGCATAGCAACAGTAGTGAGGTTGGCCTGGGATAAGGCAGTGTTTCTTCTGCAGTTCATAAGGTCGTTATGGGTTGGTACTGACTCGATGGCACCTAACAACAACAACAACAAACTTGAAATATCACTGGAGACACGCACTCCTTAATGCCAAGAAAATTGTAATACATTTGCCTGGAGAACCGATTGGAAGACATCCATCTTTGTGTCCATTCCAAAGAAAGCTAATCCAATGGAATCATCATACAATATCATTAATATCATATACAAGTAAAATTTTGCTAAATATAACACAAAAATAGCTGTAACAGTACCAGAGTTTTGAATCAGATTCAGAAAAGGGCTTAGAACAAGGGCTATCATTGCTAAAGTATGATGGATCTTGGCTAAAAGCAGAGAATACCAGAAAGATGTTTACCTGTGTTTCACTGACTATGCAATATAAATTTGATGAATGGCCATTCCAAAACACGTAACTGTTCTCATGAGGAACCTGTACATAGAACAATGGGCAGTCATTTGAACAGAACAAGAGGATACCGAATGGTTTAAAATTTGGAAAGATGTGTGCCTGAGTTGTATTCTTTAACCATATTTATTCAACCATGCTGTATTATTTAACTATATTTAACTGAAAAAATAATCCCCAAAGCTGGATTATATGAAGAAGAAGATGGCATCAGGATTTTAGGAAGACTCATTCACAAAATGTGATATGAAGATGATAAAACCTTGCTTGCTATAAGCAAAGAGAACCTAAAATACTAACTGATGAAGATCAAAGACCACAGCCCTCAGTATGGATTCCTGGTATGATGCTGGGGGATAAGTACTGGATTGTGAACTACAAGGTCAGAAGTTCAAATATACCAACCTCAGAAACCCTGTACAGGATCACTATGAGTTGGAACTGACTTGATGGCACTTAAGTGCCGTCAAGCCAGTTCTGACCCATAGCAATGCTGCATAGGGTTTTCCAGGAACCGGCTGGTGAGATTGAACCACTGACCAGTGCATTTCAAGCCAGCTCAAACTGACCTTGCAGTCCTGTACTTAACGTAAGCACCACACTAGAAGTCCATGTATGTGTGTGTATGTGTATATATATATATATATATATATATATATATATATATATATATAAATGGAATTGGTTAATCTAGAAAATTATTATATATCTGTATTCCCTGGTTGACAATTGCACACAGGGACCCCAGACATACATGGTTGCCAAACTATAAATTGGAGTTTTGTGTCTACTTCAGAAGAAAAGAGAAAAACATGGCAGTCTACTTCTGAAAAATTACCGTATGGTGCATAGTTCTACTATGACACTCATGGGCTTCCATGAATTGGAATCAACTTGAGGACAATTGTTTACTGGATTGTATATGTATGAGTGTTTAAAGTTGATCAAATTAATGTATCATTATCTAATATGAAGAGGTGGAGTTTTCTAGTCCTTGATAAGGCAACACAGCCTGGTTGATAAGAACACAGTATCTGAAGTCAGCCTTCTTCTAAGTTACGTAACACTTCATCATTCCTTTTTCATCTCTAAAAATGTGCACAAATATTAGTAACTGTCTCATACAGTGACTGGGTAAATTAAATTTGGTAAGTGAGTTCTGACTTACAGCGATGTTATGAACACCAGAATAAAATTTTGCCCGGTCCTGGGCTATCCTCACAGTTGTTATGTTTGAGTCTCTTGTTGCCACTGTGTCAATATATCTTGCTGAGAGTCTTCCTCTTTTTAAATGACCCTTTTTTTTACCTAGCCTGATATCCTACTCCAGGAACAGGTCCTTCCTGATAGCATGTCCAAAGTATTTGAAAGAAAGTCTTGCCTTACTCACTTCCAAGAAGCATTCTGAGTTTACTTCTTGAACACGGATGTGTTTGTTCTTCTGGCGGTCCATGTACTTTCAATATTCTTTGCCAACACCATATTTAAAATGCATCAATTCTTTCCCCACCTTCCTTATTTATTACCCAACTTTGACAAGCTTGTGATGCAATTGAAAATACCATGTTTTGGGTCAGATGCACCTTAGGCTTCAAACTGATATCTTTATTCTTTAATGTTTTCAATATTACTATTTTCAAGTGATTTTTGCAATAGATTTTCCAATGCAATAAGTAATTTGATTTCTTGACTGCTAATTCCATGAGTAAGGAGCTCTGGTAGCGTAGTGGTTACGAATTGGGCTGCGAACCTTAAGGTCAGCAGTTCGAAACTACCAGCCGCTCTGTGGGAGAAAGATGAGGCTTTGTACTCCCATAAAGATTTACACCCTTGGAAACCCTGTACAGGGTTGCTATAGGTCGGAACCGACTCGACGGCACTTAACAAAAACAACAACAATTCCATGAGTATTGCGGATCCAAGCAAAATGAAGTCTTTGTCAACTTGAATCTTTTCTCCATTTATAAGGTTAATTACTGATCTATTTGTGAGTTGTTGTTTTTTTTTAATTATTATTTCTTTATGTTGAGGTTTAATCCATACTGAAAGCTGTTCTGTTTGATTTTCATCAGTAATTGAGGGTCTGTTACCTAGTTAGTTCATGGTCTTATTTAGACAGATAATATTGAGTTTATGTGTTGTCTCTTCCCACAGATGTAGTCAATTTGTCTACTGTATATTCCATCAGGTGAGGTCCACCTGTATAGGTGCTTCTTATGTTGTTTAAAAAAGATATTTGACACCAATGTTTATCGCAACACTATTCACAACAGCAAAAATGTGGACTCAGCCTAACCACCCATCAATGGAAGAATAGATAAACAAATTTTGGTACATAAACACAAGGGATTATTATATTACCTTGAAGAATAACAAGAAAGCTGCAAGCCACCACATAACATGGATGAACATTGAGAATATTATACTGAATGAAATTAGTCAGTGAAAAAGGACTATTGCAAAAGACAATTATTGTAAAAGCTTAAGAAAAGATACCCATAGTAAAAGAAAAAATATATATATACAAATCTTTGTTGGTTACCAGGAGTGGGAGAGAGGGGATAGTAGAGCAGAGGGTAGGATATAGGCACCTCATAGTTCAAGTGTTGGGGAGGGCAATAAACAAGAAGGGGAGGGAGATAGGAGAACACTTAGATAGGTTTGTATGGGCTAAATGGGGCAGAGGTAAATAGTGATGTATGCTCAACCTTAGAACAACAGGCGTCTGTGATACAGGGATCAAGGAATAGTCTGAATGGGTAAGAGAGGGAAAACAATGTTAAGATGCTTGACTGTCTTGTGCATAATCATTTCCCTTGTCTACTATTGTAAAATAGACACTTGAGTGGGATAGAAAGGAGTATCAGGAAACATGATTATAGAAAGCTTTAAGTTCATCTTCAGCCTGTAACTGATTGGAATATCTAAAAGGGATGCTAGAACTTGCCCAGTGAAAGAGGCTTCTTCCGGAGCCTTTGTATGGTATAAGACCTTAACCGTAATCCTTAGCCCCATCCAGAACCTTCTCAGGTGGTATATTCTCACTTGAAAGGACAAGCAAACCAACCTGGAGTAACTGGAGGAACAGGAAATCCTTCTTGAAAGAAAGACCAGCAGGAAAAATCAAAATGAAAAATGGCAATCTGATTGGCTACTACAAGAACAAGCAAGTTGTTCACGGTGGAGCCATCAAGGCAAGCAATCAAGTCCCTTCAGGACAAACCCCAATACTGAAGCTCAAAAGGAAAACACGAGCAAGCAAGTAAGCTTGCTGGCAACCACATTGATCTACTGATGAGTGAAAGTGGGGTAAAGTAGCAATGAAGATATGGCCTCAGTTTGGCCACATTCCATAGACTCTTGTCAACCTGGAGATGAGAGCAAGAAGAGGAAGGGCTTGTTGGTTTGAAGTATGGTGAGACCTGGGGACTCCTGGGCCCATGAATAAGGGTATAGCCATGGAGGGATAGAGTTGAGAGTGAAGCTAATATTAAGTGAGGGGAGATGCACAAGAATGCTCAAACTTGCAGATAGTACATTTAACTTACTTTTGATGGCTGAATGATCAGAACTCAACTAGAGAAAGATAAAATAATTTTGATAAAGGAAAACAGTGTAAATTATTATAATTTGAGGAACTTGACCTATACTTATGGATGTAGTAGATCAAAATACCAACTGGGAAAGAATCTTCACATCAAGGAACATTCCCATCCCCTCTGTACACAGGGTTGATAGGGATGGGAAACAGACACTGGCTATCTAAAATGGGGTGGGAGAGGGTTATAAAGACACAAAATGACTGGCTTACAAGCTTTCAAGAAGGAGTATAATTTGAAAGTGTGTGTGTGTGTCGGGGGGGAGGTAGAATTCCCATTGAATGGTTTTCATCTTATTTAAACAAGTGTCTGGTGAAAGGAGATGGGGATCAGATTCTTATGATTCAATAGTAATTTTTATCATGACTAATTATGAGTGTCACAATTGTAAAGGTATAAGTTTTGTAACATAAAGGGAGAAGTAGTTAATCTTACATTCCGGGAACAGAGGATCCTAGTACCATCAAGGGAGAAGAGCATGAAGAAAATGTGGGACCCTATCCAGGAAGCAGTGACACCAGAGTTGGAGGCAAAGATGATGACATAGAGAGATAGAGCAGCTGAGGACTCTAGACTCATAGAAAGAGAAAGGCATGTGCTGGCGGCCAGGAGGAAGACTTGCAGAATGTGCCCTTTGGTTGTTTAAATGATTATATATTCCTGAGTGTTTTTGTATACATCCAAAAAAACAAACACAGAAAAACAAAAAACAGAGGGAATAGAAGCAAATACTGTTGAATGATATTAATGAATGGAGAGGATTATAATCATTGCAATGAAACAAAATATGATAGGATGAGTGTAACTAATGTTCAATTCACAATAAAAACTTTTGAAGAAAAGATATTTGCAATGAATTAAGTTGCTGGTTATGCAAAATTCTATCATGTGATCTACAATATGCTTTCTATAACCAATGTCATATTTTCTAACTGCTTTCTCTTTGCTTCAAACTTTTACATTCCAACCACCAGTATTTGTCAATGCAGCTTACTTAGGTGTTTGATCAATCTCAAACAGATGAAATCAGTTTCATCACCATTTGTTTTTTGTGATTGGTACATAAATTAGAATATTAATGGTATTAACTGGTCTTCCTTTAAGGTATATGGATATTATCATATCACAGACAGCATTGTACTTTAAGATAGATTTTGAAATGCTCTTTTTTTTTTTAATTTAAGGATTTTATTGTGGATTGAGTGAAAGTTTACAGGGCACATCATCAGTTTCACATTCAACAATTCATATAACTTGTTTCATTACATTGATTAT
>NW_006408548.1:9497313-9516808 GCF_000296735.1 Chrysochloris asiatica | reverse complement strand
TGGTGGAGCTCTCTGCTATACGTCCACTTGATCCGCCATCTTGTTTGTTCCTCCAAAATGCTCTTTTTAATGATGAATGTGATGCCATTCCTTTTCAATTTTTGTTTACTAATACAGTAAATCCTACAATTATGCAATTGAGAATAACCAATAACTGGTCCTTGGTGTGGTGCTGTAGAGTAAGCACTGAACTCCTAATTTCAAGTTCAGCAGTTCAAACCTACCAGATCCACTTGGAAACCCTATTGAAATTCACTATGAGTTTGAACCAACTCAACAACTCACAACAACAGCAATGTCTAGGATAAAGTTCTTTGTATGTTTCATTTAATTTTGGCAACTTCCAATTTTCCTAGATTCATACTTCATACATTCTTCATTCTGATTATTGATGGCATTTTCCTCTTATTTTGAATGTTGCCCCATCAGCAAAGGAAGTTGCCGAAACTTTGCTCTATCCACACTATTAAGGTCAAATGTACTTTGAGGAGGCAGCTCAAAAGTGATTTCTTTCTCCTTCCTCCTAGTCTGTGTTAGTTTGGAAGCTCCACTGAAACCTCTCCACCATGGCTGACCCTACTGGTATTTAAAATGACATTGTCATATCTTTCAGCTTCACAGCAACACAGAAACCATCACAGACAAGTGGTGGAATTAAATATGTTAACATGTTCAAAATGCTTGGGATTGGATCTGCTGGAAAATAAACTTTCAGCCAGTGTTGACTCAACTTATTTTCTTTATTTGTAAATTATATAGAGTCTGCCACATTCTTTTACAGGTTTTTGGTTTTGTTCTTTCAACCACAAGCCCTAGAACAGTTTTTGCCTGAGATTTCTCATGCTTTAACATAAGTAACCCTGTTAGTGTAACATCAAGATATGTAACCTTAGAGAATAAATGGATCCAGACAAACGTTATTGAACATCCAAAAATCATTTATTTTTTCCCTTCTGACTCCCTTGCTCTCTATCTTCATATGTTTCTCCTTTTTTATTTCAGAAAAGCTTTATTGAGTCTCCAAAAGAATTCCCTTTTTTCCTTCTGCTATCCTGCTTTCTTTCTTTTTATCCTTTTTGGATGGGTTGGCTGTGCTAGTGTTTGGGGAGTATTACTCAAGATAACTGGAGTTTTACTATGTTTCTGTTGACAAGTACCCTCGAGTTAGTTCCAATTCATAGTGACTATATGTACAGTTTCTGATGAGCGGCTTAGTTGTATGTAGCCATTTACTTATCTTACATTGTCATTTACTGTGCTGCTGCTTCTGTGTGCTGTCAAGCCACTTCCAATTCATAGTGACCCTGTAAAAGGATTTTAAAATAGTGACGTTGTAAAAGGATACTAAAACTCTTATTTATTTATTAATGTTTAACTTTGTTTTTAAGTTTTTATTGTGAGTTGAGTGATAGTTTGCATGGAGAACACAGGTTTTGCATTCATCCTTTGTATTTACTTTCTTTTCAATTACAATCAGCTCCATGCATCATCATTCAACAGTATTTTCTTTTGTTCTCTCTGGTTTTTGGGTGTTTTTTTTTTAATGTACACAAAAACACTCAGGAATATATAATCATTTAAACGACCAAAGGGCACATTCTGCAACTCTGCCTCCTGGCTGTCAGAGCACAGCCTTTCTCTTTCCATGAGTCTAGAGTCCTCAGCTGCTCTATGTCTCCGTGTCATCATCTTTGCTTCCATTGCTGATGTCACTGCTTCTCTAGATAAGGTACCACATTCTGCTTGTGCTCTTCTCCCTTGATGGTCCTAGGATCCTCTGTTCCTGGAATGTAAGTTTAACTATCCCCCCACTTTGTGTTACAAAACTTATAGCTTTACAATTTTGACACTCATAATTTGTCATGATAACAATTGCTCGCTATTGAATCATAAGAATCTTATCCCCATCTTCTTTCACCAGACCCTTATTTAGGTAAGATGAAAACTATTCAGTGGGGATTTTACCTTTCCCCCTACACTTTTAAATTATATTCTCTCTTGAAAACTTGTAAGCCAGTCATGTCATGCCTTTATAGCCCCTTCCCCCCATTTTAGGTTGCCAGTATCTAAGTTGTGCGTCCCTATCACCCCTACGTACTGAGAGGATAAGATGAAGATTTCTTCCCTCTCATTTGGTTCCCAAAAGTATAGAGGTCAACTTCATTGAATTGTACCAATTTACACTTGTTTCCTTTATCAAAATTTTTATCTTCTTTAAGTTGATTTGTGATCACTAAGCCATCAAAGGTAGGTCACATGGGTACTAACTTCAAGTTTTGGATGTTCTTGTGTGTCTCCCCTCACGTTACATCAGCTGGAGGTTTTACCCTCAGCTCTAGCCCTCCATGGCTATGTCCTTGTTCATGCACTCACCATTAGACCAACATGGTCACCAGCAAGCTTACATGCCTGCTCGTGTGATTCCTTTGAGTTTCAGTCTTGGAGGACAGTTTGTCTTGAAGGGACTTGGTTGCTTCTTTTGATGGCTCTCTGGTGAACAACTTGCTTGTCTTTGTAGTAGCCAGATTGCCATTTTGTTTTTGTTTTTGATTTTTCCTGCTTGTCTTTCTTTCACGTAGTATCTTCTGTTCCTCTAGCTACTCCAGGCTGATCTGCTTGTCCTTTCAAGTGGTAATTACTACCTTAGAAGTTTCTGGAGGGGGCTAAGGATTATACCTAAGGTCCTATACTCTACAAAGGCTCTGCAAGAAGCCTCTTTCACTGGGCAAATGCTAGTACACCTTTTAGGTATTCCAATCAGTTATAGGCTAAAGACGGGCTTACAAGCTTCCTGTAATTGTGTTTCTCAATGTTCCTTTTTGTCCTACTCAAGTGTCTATTTTACAGTAGTAGGCGAGGGAAATAAATATTCATAAGACAGGCAAGCATCTTAACATTATTTCCCCTCTTTCACCCATTCAGACTATGCCTTCCTTGATCCCTTTATCACAGGGCCTTGTTGTTCCAAATTTGAGCACACATCACTATTTACCACTGTTCCATTTAGCCTATGCAAACCTGCCTAAGTATTCCCCTTTCTACCTGATTGTTCCATCCCCCTCCCTCTTCTTGTGTATCACCATTCCCAATACCCAAACTATGATCCCCTACCCTCTGTTTTACCGGCCCCCCCTCTCACCACTGATAACCAACAAAGAATTTTTTTATTTCCTTTTAGTATGAGTATCTTTTCTTAAGTTTTTATAGTAATGGTCTTATGCAATATTTGTCATTCTATGACTAATTTCACTCAACATAATGTCCTCAAAGATCATCCATGTTATGCGGTAGCTTGCAGCTTCCTTGTTATTCTTCAAGGTATCATAATAAATAATCCATTGTGTGTATCTACCAAAGTTTGTTTATCCATTCTTCCATTGATGGGCCCTTAGGCTGTCTCCATCTTTGTACGATTGTGAGTAGTGTTGTGATAAACATTGTAGTGCAGATATCTACATGTATTCTTGCTGTCATATGTCTTCTGAATATATACTGAGTAGAGGAATTGCTGGATCAAAAGGTATTTTTATTTCCTACTTTCTGAGGAAGTGCCATAGTGTTTTTCAGAGTGGTTGAACCATTTTGCATTGCCACCAGCAATGTAGGAGGGTCCTGGTCTCTTTATATCCTCATCTGCATTTATTGTCCTCAGCTTTTTTGAACTTTGCTCTTATTGCTGGTATGAGATGATAGCTCATTGTTGTTTTGATTTACAGCTCTCTTATGGCTAATGCGAGTCCTGGTATGGCGCTGTGGGTTAATGTGCCAGACTACAAAGCCGTTTGAACAGCAAGGTCTGTGATTCAAGCTCACCAACTGCTCTTGGAAACCCTATACAGGGTCGCTATGGGTTGGAGTAGACTTGACGGCACTTAACAACAGCAATAGCAATGGCTAATGATCATGAAGATTTCTTCATATTTTTGTTGGCTGCTGAGTGTTTTCCTTGGTGAAGTGTCTGTTCATATCCTGTGCCCATTTTTTAATTGGGTTATTTGTCTTTTCCTTGTAGAGGTATTGTAGTATCCTATAGATTTTAGAAATTAATCCCTTGTCTGATATGTTATTGCAAATCATTTTTTTTTTTTTCCCCATTCTGTGGGTTCCCTTTTTACTCTTTTGGTGAAATCTTCTAATGCATGTAAGTTTCCAATTTTCAGTATTTTCTAATCATCCATTTTGTGTTTTTTTGTTTATGTAATTCTTTCAATGTTTGATACTCTATGTGTGCCCTGTATTGTTGTTGTTGTTGTTATGTGCCGTGGAGTCAGTTCCGACTCATAGCGACCCTGTACAGGGTTTCCAAGGCTGTAAATCTTTTTTTTATGGAGTTGAAAGCCTCATCTTTCTCCCGTGGAACAGCTGGTAGTTTTGAACTGCTGACCTTGTGGTTCGCAACCTGATTCGTAGCCACTATGCTGCCAGAGCTCCTTGTGCCCCGTATTAGAGCCCTTAAATTTGTACCTATTTTTTCATTGATGACCTTTATAATGCTGGGGTTCACATTTAGGTCTTTAATCCATGTTGAGTTTTTTTTGTGTTTAAATGGTGTGAATTAAAGTTCTTGTTTCATTCTTTTGCATATTGATTTCCAGTTTTGTCAGCACCACCTGTTGAAGAGTCCTTCTTCTCCCCATTCAATGCATGTTGGCCTTTTGTCAAAGATCAGTTGGCTGTTTGTGAATGGGTTCATTTCTGGATTCTCTGTTTGTTGCATTGATCTATGTATCTTTCATTGTATCAGTACTAGGCTGTTGTGACCACTGTAGCCATGTAGTAAATTTGGAAATCAGGGAGTGAGAGGCTTCCAACTTTGTTCTTCTTAAACAGTTATTTGCTTATCCTACATCTCTTTTCTCTCCCATACAAAGTTTGTAATTGTTTTTTCCATTTCCTTAAAGAATGTCGTTGGAATCTGGATGGGGATCGCATTATTTCTGTCGATTGCTTCCATGCTTTAACACTTTATGGGAGCAGAAAGACTCATCTTTCTTCCACAAAGCAACTGGTAGATTTGAACTGCTGACCTTGCGGTTAGCAGCCTAATACAAAAGCTTCTATGCTAATGATAACAAAATATTTCTGAAATCTCAGTGATTTAATACAACAAAGTTTCTTTTTTCCCTTGTTAATTCCACTTGTCTGCATTGTCAGGAAGCTCTGTTCCCAATTGTATCTCAAGGAATTTCACTAACAGAGAATCTGCCATTTCAATATGTGGCTTCATTGTTCACAGCAGTGGAAGGAGGAATACTGTTAATTTTTTCCCCTTGAATTTGTCTTTTTTTTTTTTTTTTTTAAGTATACGGTTTGGGAAATGTTTTCAAGTGAAAGGGAGGTGATTTTATTTAAAAACAATTGTTATTGTCAACAAGTCAGTTCCAACTGGTAGCAAACCTGTATAGGCTTTCCAAGGAGTGACTTGTGGCTTTGAACCATTGACCTTGCTGTTAGTAGTCTAGTGTTTATTCAGTAGCACCAAGCCAACAAAAAGAATTACGCCTGTATTATGGTTACATATATACCAAAACAAAACATCCCATATCTCAGAGAGAGATTTAGTAGTAATTTTTTTTAAAATTATTATATTGAAGTTAAAATTCCAGTTTATTGATGTTGAAATAAAATTTAATCAAGATGAAATTGCCCTGATCACTAATACTATTTAAAAAGATGAAATAATGATAATACTTTGTACAACCAGGGAAATTCAAGCTTAGAAACACATAAATGCTTGTGTGTTTTGAAATTTGTCAAAATCTCATTTTACTGCTTGGAGGCAGTAAAAATGCTGCAATACAATGATCTTTTTAATGCTATTTCATTTATAGTAACGCTGTGTGGCCATTAAGAATTATTTTTAATTCAACAGCAACTCCTTAGTATTTGTGGTACTTAGATGAAATGCTCTTCCCACACTATTTTCTCTAAGTACTGCCTGACTTATAGTTGAATATATTATCCTTTGCTTACAATCAAATAACTCCCATTAATTTTAGTGGGAGTTCCTGTCTAAGAATGAAAGATGAATTTAAAAAGTGCTACAAAGAATAAATAAACTCTTGATCTTTTCCTCTGAACAATATTAATTGTACTTCCAAGCAGATAGTCTATTAATTTTATGTTATTTTCAGAATGCCAAAGAATGAAGTTTTTAAAATTTCTTTTTCTGTCCTTCACAGCTATTGCAGGAGCTAAATACTGACTAATATTTTTTTTATTTCAAGCCCAAATGTTGAGGACATTTTTTCCCCATTATTTCAATTTGTTTAGTAGTGGTCCATGTTTATAGGCAATCCAATATTTCTAAAAGTAAAACCTCGAAATACAGCAGTCCCCTGCTCTCAGTATTTTCAGTCTTTCTCGCTTTCAGCAAGCAAGGTTGTATCATCTGCATGTCCAGTTTGTTAATGAGTCTTCCTCCAATCCTTATGCCATGGTCTTCTTCATATAATCTGGCTTCTCATATTATTTGCTCTGCATACAGATTGAATAAGGATGGTAAAAGGATACAACTCTGGCACACACTTTCCTGATTTATAACAGTTCAGTATCCCCTTGTTCAGTTATGTCTCTTGGTCTGTGTACAGGTTCCTCATGAGCACAATGAATAGTATCCGTAGTCTGTCATGATCCATAGTCAGAAGTCCTTGTATAACCAGTAAAGCACAAGTAAACATATTTCTGGAATTCTCTGTTTCAGCCAAGATCTATTTGACGTCAACAATGATATCCCTAGTTCCACATCCTCTTCTATATTGGGTTGGAATTGCTGGCAGCTCCTTGTCAATGTACTGTTGCAACTGTGTTTGAATTCCCTTCAGTGAAATTTTACTTGCATGTGATATTGATGATCTTGCTCACTGAATTCCTTATTCTGGGTCACCTTTCTTTGGAATGGGCATAAATATGGATCTCTTCCAGTCATTTGGCCAGGTTTTCCAAATTTTTTGTCATATATGAGTGAGCACTTCCAGTATAATAACTGTTTGTTTTAAAATATTTAAATTTGTATTCTATTAATTCCCAGAGGTTTCTTTTTACAACTCCTTCAGAGCAGCTTGAAATTCTTTCAGTACCATTGGTTCTTGATGGTATGCTACCTTTTGAAAGCATCATTCAGTATTTGCTTATTGAGTCCTTCAATATGGCAAGTTGAGGTTAGAATTTTTCTTCAGTTCTTTCAGCTTGAGAAATGCTGAGCATCTTCTTCCCTTTTGGTTTTCTAACTTCAGGTGTTTACACATTGAATTATAATACTTTGTCTTCTTCAACTATGTTATACAATTTTTGTTCAGCTCTTTCAATTCTTCTTTTCTCTCAGTTTCAATGGAAAAGAGTATCCATGTAAACTTGGATAAAGTCTTAGATTTTATTTTCATTTGAATAGTAACCTATTGGAAGGTTATAGGAATAGGACCCATAACCTGATCGATGTAAGCCAATATATAAATCAAATACTAATAATGTCTCAAGAGTTAAATTTATAAACTTATCATAGTAATTCCAGTAGAAAATATTAAAAATTTAGTTTATATTTTTTACAATATCATGGCTCAAACATCAAACAATATATAAAGGTGTACTAAAGTATGCCTTTCCTGTATATCTTCCCTACTTCCAACAGCTACTAGCATAAGCTAACCACTTTGGTTATTTTTATGTACATAGGCCCTTTATGAGAGAGAAAGATAAAAAGAGACACAAAAACTCTTGTTTTCCCTCAGTTTTATCCAAACCATACCAAACAATGTATCTTTTTTTTTTAAGTGTTTTATTGTGAATTATGTGATAGTTTACATGGGAGAACCTTAGCTTTACATTCATCTTATAGTATATCGTTACACTGCCATGGTTACAATCCCCTCCATACATCATCAACCAACTAAAGGGTATATGCTGCAAGCCTGCCCTCTGGGCATCAGCACACAGCCCCACTCCCTCTCTGGGTCCAGAGTCCACAGCTGCTCCATCTCTCCACATCATCATCTCTACCTCCATCTCTGGCATCACTGCTACTCTGGGTAGAGACCCACTCTCCTCTCTTCTCCCTTGATGGTCCCAGGGACCTCTGCTCTGGGACTGCAAAGTCAAGCATTTCCCTCCTTTTGCTACAGAATGTCTACCTTTATATTTCTAACCCTCACAATCAGTTCTGATAGCAATTATTCACTATTGTACCACAAGAGACCTATTCCCATCTCCTTTCATCAGCCCCGCCCAGACAGATTGGATACTACTCAGTGGAGATTTTACCATCCTCCACTCCCTCTGGATCTAGGTTCCCTCTTGAAAGCGTGGAAGCCAGTGACTTCTTAACAATGTAGCTTAAACATAGTTTTAAATAGTCAGAGAGCTTTTTTAAAATCTTTTATATGATCACACAGTATTCCATTTTACCATGTCGTTATTGTTAAGTGCTGCCAAGTTTCTTCCAACCCACAGTGACCCTAAAGGGTTTCTGAGGACTATCTGGTGGGTTTGAACTACCATCCTTGCTGTTAGCAGTTCAGGAGTTAACCTATAGCGCCACACTGGAACTCCTTATCCTTGTCACATATTGGAAAAAATCTGTTTGCTTATGGACTGTATTCTTGAGTGTCTTATGTATCACCAAATATTTACTGTTAACAAAAATTAACCCTGTACATATGCCATTTTGGAGGTCTGCAAGTATATCTATATGGTAAATACTTAACACTCAAAAATAGGACCAGTGGTTAATGTGTTTGTTTGTTTTTAATTTGGAAATATGTAGATGTTTTATTATTGTTGCATTTTTATTTGAACACAGTCTAATTTACTGGTGGAGTCCTGGTGTGGTTCTATAGGATAAACACTAGGCTACTAACCATAAGATAGGTGGTTCAAATCCAACATCCATTTGTTGGAAACCCTATACCTAAGGTCAATGGAGTCCTGGTGTGGTGCTGTGGGATAAAGCAGTGGACCACAAGGTCAGTTTGACCCACAAGGTTGGTGGTTTACACTCACCAGCTGATCTTTTGAAAATCAATAAAGGGTTCTATGAGTCAGAATTGACATGACAGCACTTAAAATGAACAACAAGGACAGCGTTCAGAAGGGTTGGGAAAAAGGATAGAATCAAAATAAAAACCACAGAATGATATGGAGTAACTGATGTTACACGGTGGGAATTACAATCTTTGAGTGATAACACAGTGTATGATTTGTTGTGGAACTGTGGGTTAATGCACTGAACTGAAAAGTCTGTTTGAATCACAAGGTTAGTGGTTCAATCTCACCAGCCGCTCCACAGAAACCCTTTATAGAGTCGCTATGGGTCAGAACCAACTCAATGGCACTTAACAACAACAACATAATTTGTTGAATATAAAACTGATGATTTGCTCTATAAACCTTCATTCAATTCACAATGATAAGATTTAAAAAAAGTTACTGAGGAAGAAGATGATAGAAACTGAGTAAGAAATAATTGAATTTATTTAGATGGTTTGAAGGATTTCCCTCTCATAGCAAAAAGGGATAATGAGAATCCAAAATAAGCTCCTTCCAGTAGAAGGGAGCTGAGGTCATTTCCATGTGATACTTTCAACTATATACACTAAAATAGAAGGTGGGGTCATGTATTAAGATTAAGTGAGAAGAAAAGAGTACATGGGTCAGTAGATAGATCTCAGAAAACCATTGTTTCTGCACTGAGAATTGAGTTGGTCAAAAACATGGAGCATGATTGCCAGCCAGTGAGTACTATGGGCCTATTTGAGTTTGATGTTTATAAATATACAGAACTTAGCCACCTCACTGTAGGACTTCAGCTGTAAAATATGTTTTGTTGCATTTAACCAAGGGTGGCACTTTCTAGGTAAAGAGCAAGAGGGGATCATGAATCTTCAAGTGCATTTTTGAAATAATGGATTATGAGATCTAATCTGAAAAAGAAGTGATGGGAAAAAAAACAGTAAATTGGGAAAAAATAGTTTTGTTCATTGACAGGACTTTAATAAGGAAAGAGGAAAAGTATACTGTAATAATGGTTTTTAGTATTAAATAAAATAATTAACATAAATCATTTAGAATCATCACAAGCACACAGTTAATGCTTAGTAAATGTTAGTGGCTGCCGTCACCATAAATACAGTCATTTTATACATTTATCCCATATAATATGTCTCTGAGTTTAAAAGCACAAGATTCTTTAAACAGAGGAAGCAGAAAAGATAGCCTTCAAGACAGCTGCTTATTTCAAAAGTGTAAAATCAATCCACTTTTTCAATCTGACAAGGCAATGGGGAAGTTCATTTTTGTTTTCCTTATTTCTATTGCAAACACATTACACTAGCTTTGAGAGTGATAAAAGTATAAGACAAATGAAATTTGACCTGGTCAAATTGAGCATTTCTGTGATAGCCTTCAGAAGCTTCTACAAATTGGATATCTGCTTTAAAGAAGGCATGATTCCTTTCCCTTTACCTCCTCATGTATTATGAGGTTGGGTTGTTGAATTGGACATAGGAAAGGTAGAAGAGGGTGAAAACATCTCGGCCATTTGATGTTGTTGAAACAAGAGTTTATATTGACCAGTTTTGGTTACATGACCCTCTTGTAATTCTAATGCAATCAGACTATGAGTTTCTGACAGAACACTATTTTGCTAGGGGTTTTCTTGCTTACTGAAGAGTAGCTGGAGGGAGTGGAAGAACAAATACACAAAGCTGAATCCAAACAATTAATATAGGAAATACAATGGAAATCATCCAATTTGTTAACTATATGAATGTGAAAGTATAAAAGGGAGTCAAGTATTTAGTAATCTTGTATGGAAGATTAAAATATTTCAGAGTGATTTGTTGCAAGCTATGTGACAGGTCAGCACATTTGAATCTCATTTGAATTCAACAACTGTCATAAGAACTGTAAGCGGAATATCTTTGGTTTGATGTGCCTGTCGTTTATGAATGGTGTGAAAAATAAAACTCTTTTGTTCTGCCTGGTTATAGAACTTGGACTGCATTAGGTGTTCTAAGCTTTTTAGTGGACAAAGATCTTTCTTAATTGATTCTTATGAATGTTCTGTTTGTTGGTTTTCATTCTTTATTTTCTGACCCAAGTAATAGCTTATGTTTCTGTTATTCTAGTTCCTAGAACAGTTCCTAGAACATAATATTTTTTATTGTTGTTAAGTACCATGGAGTCAGTTCTAACTTATAGTGACCCTGCACAGGGTTTCCAAGGCTATAAATCTTTACAGGAGCAGAACGCCTCATATTTCTCCCACAGAACCGCAGGTAGTTTTGAACTGCTGACTTTGAGGTTGTCAGCCTGACTTGTAACCACTATGCTACCAGAGCTCCTTAGAACATAATATTTGGGGCTCAGTAAATATTAGTTGAATTAATTAATTAATTAATTAATGGCAGGTCAGTGTCTAAATTGTGCCTTCTTTCTATAAGTAAATTTTATTTTTCAACAAAACATTTGATTGAAACTATGTATGAAAACCTCATATATTTGAATTACCTTCACAAAGTAGCAATTTAAGCAACTTTAGTGAGTGGATCCAATAGGTGTGGTCGGAGGGTTTGAACCATTGCCAGTGATATAAAAATGTCTATGTTGTGAGTTGGTGCCAACTGACATGGTGGCATTCCGTGGGAGAGTGTACACCTTGCTTGATCAGAGTGAAGGGTGATACTTTGTTGGAAATGTCTTCAAGTAAAATAGTTTGGCAGAAAATACTCCAAAATGTACTTACACATATTTTCCATCATTTGAATGTAAGTTGAAAACCATCCAGGAATTTTTCCTTTAAATAGAGAACTTATAGCAAATTGTGATGTCAGTCTTTCTGGTTCTACAATATGCCAGACTCTTTTAAGAGCATTTAAGATTGTGTGGCTTACAAAGGAGGGCATTTTGACTTTTTACCTCCAATATTCCTTTTACTTTTCCAGTGAATCCTTGACTGTGTAAAATATTGAATCATAATTTCCTAATATGAGAAGCAAACATATTCTTTTTTTTTTTTTTAAGCAAACATAGTTTTGAGTTGGGTTGTCATTTATTTATGAGAAACATTTATTTTATACAGATACGATGGTCCTTTCTATATTATTATTTTTTGTGAGAAAAATACCTCTGGGTGCAATAATTAAGAATGATTTGAAAAATCCAACAAAAATAGGAGAGGATGACAGGATAATGGTCGCTTTTCATGCAGAGATGAAGCTTTTTGATTACGCAGAGTTTCTTTTCCTTATTTAAGTCCTTGGTCCTTGCATTTCATCTGTTTGCAGGGACCCTCTATATAATGAGGTGTTGGGTGCAAGATGTCAGAGAAGGGTCCAGAGAAGGGCAAGAACATGATCAGATAATTCTTATCTAACATGGTATTTTTCTCCATTACCTTTATCTTCTACACTGTACTTCTGTTACTACTCGTTCTTCAATTTTTAAAACCAGCATGCAACTATATAAAGATGCTTGTGGTGCAATGGGTTAAGCATGTGATCATTAATCACAAAATCAGTGGATTAAACCCACCAGAAGCAGTTTGTTTTTGTAAAAACATACCGTCTAGCAACCTTATGGAAGAGTTCTATTCTGTCCTATAGGGTTGCTATGAAGTATAATCAACTCCATGGCAATGGATTTATACAGTTATATAGCATTTTACAGTGATAATAGATTTTGACCATAGGATTTACAGCTGTTACTTTATTATCTATTAGTCTATATATATTTGGAGAATGTTTATATTATATGAGGAGATCTGGTAACACAGTCAGTTAAGTGTTGACCTGCTAACAGAAAAGGGTTACTGTTTAAACCCATGGGATAAAGATTTTAATGTTTGTTTCCATAGAGATGTTCAGCCTCAGGAACCCTATGGGCAGTTAATTTTACTCTGACCTATAGGTACTACTGGTGTGGGGCTGTAGGGTAAGCACTTGGCCATAAGGTCAGTTTGAACCACAAGGTTGGTGGTTCAAATCACCAGCTATTCCTTGGAAACCCTATACAGGATTGCTGTGAGTTGGAACAGACTCTATGGACCATAACAACAACAACAACAACAACAACAATAGGGTCACTATGAAGCAGAATCGCCTCAGTGACTGTGGGTTGGGTTTGGGTTTGGGCATACTCCACTTTATTGTGCTTCACTTTATTACAATTTGCAGATACTGATTTTTTTACAAATTGAAGATTTATGACAACCCTGTGTTGAAGTGATATATTTTATATTATAATTGAATCTGTTGATTCCATTTTCCAATAGAATGTGCTTACTTTATATATGTGTATCACATTTCGGTAATTGCAATATTTCAGATGTTTTCATAATGCTACTGCACATTTAATAGGTCATAGTCATAGTGGTTATGAATCAGGCTGCGAACCGCAAGGTCAGCAGTTCAAAAGTACCAGCTCTTCCACCAGAGAAAGATGAGACTTTCTGCTCCCGTAAAGATTTACAGCCTTGGAAACCCTGTACAGGAGTCAGAACCAACTCCATGGCACATAACAACAACAAGTATATTGTAAACATAACTTTTAGATGCACTAATAAGACAAAAAATTCACATGACTTGCTTTTTTGTGATATTGGCTTTGTCGACATGATCTAGAACAAAATCTACAATATCTTTGGAATATGCCTTGACATGAATTAAAGGAGATAGCATTTTTTATTGAATTATCCTAATAAATGTACAAGGTTCAAAAAAATTATTTGTAGAGGGCATTTGCCTCTCTGGTAGTATAGTGGTTATGAGTTGGGTTGCTAATCTCAAGGTCATCAGTTCGAAACTACCAGTTGCTTTGTGGGAAAAAGATGAGGCTTTCTGCTCCCGTAAAGATTTACGTTCTCAGAAACCCTGTACAGGGTCGCTATCAGTCTGAACCAACTTCCCAGCACACCACTACCACCACCATCATCATATCTTAGGTGCCTTTTAAAGTTTAATTTAAATTGTAAGAAAATTTCTTATTACAGTTTATATAATTTATTTTAATCTTTCCAAATTCCCTAGCATCAGTTTTCTTCATTTTAAATTACTTGAGCTACTTTAGAAGTACTACTTCTGTTTTTAGAAAAATAATTTTCACACTCTGTTGCATGCCTATGTTTTATCAAGTTTGTGGAAAAAATAGGAATGAAAAATGACTAGTCACTTTATTTCCATTTTGTTTTTAAGTATATCTGCAGTAAAATTAACTATTGTCACTACATCATTCTGAGAGTTTCTTTTTTTTATTTTAATTTTATGTTTTTTGATGGAACTTTACACAGCAAATTAGGTTTCCCTTTAATAAATTCTATTCCACTGGGTAAATTTTGTCTAATTTGTTAGCATTCTCATTTTTTCCAATCTGTTCTGTTTCCTTTGCATCTGTAATCCTCCTTGCCTTCTCATATTTGTTTTAAAGTTGTTGTTGACTGTTTGAATTCATATAATGTGTTCATTTAAAGGAGTACAGCATTCTTGTATTGCTGTTGTTTAGTGCTGTTCAGTTGGTTCTGACTAATAGCAAACTTGTGTAGGGTTTCCAAGGCTACACCTCACCTTTCTCCCAGGGGGTGGCTAATAAGTTCAAATCAGCAAGTTTTGTTCATTTTATAAGTCAATCTGTTACTTTGATGACAGGTTATCACTGGGATTGGCTTCAGTTCCAAGTTCAAAGGGCATCTAAAGACAATAGTCTTGGTGTTTCCACTAGTCTGTACTGCTCTATTAGCTTTGAACTTTTTTAGGAATTTAAGTTTTGTTCTACATCTTTCGCACATTTTAACTCATAACTTATAAGAGGGGCTTAAAAGCGTCTATGGAAAATATTTAATTATTTTTCATTCAATTTTACATGAATTTTTGAAGCCCCCACATGTTACATCCTGGTCAGAACAGTCAGTAATGGTAACTGGGCTGCAGTTTTTGTGGGCTATGAATCCTCTGGACACATTTCTTCCTTGAGTTTTTAGTTTCCTTCATTCTACTTTACTCCCAATGGGAAGAGACCAATAGTTGTACTTAGATTATTGCTTACCAGCTTTTAAGACCTCAGACGCTACTCACTAATCTAGGATATAGAACATTGTCTTTATGAATTATCTTATAACCAATTGACCAAGTTGTCCAATGAAACTTTGGTCCCAAGTCTTCAAACCCAGTAAGGCAATCTGTTTTAAACTGAAATGAACTGTTCTTGACAGTCATAATAATTATTATACTTATTGTTGTTGTTAGGTGCCATTGAGTCAGTACTGACTCATAGTGACGCTATGCACAACAGAACAGAACACTGCCCAGTCCTGGGTCAATCTTGTAATCATTGCTATACCTGAGTCCATTGCTGTTGTAACTGTGCCAATCCATCTCATTGGGGTCTTGTTTTTCTCTGACTGTCTGATTATTGTACTGGAAATGGCAAATTAAAAAGGAACAGTAACACGTTAATTGTGAAACGGAACATTTCAGTATCTTTTCTGAAGAACAATGTTCTTACCAATAGAATAATATGCCTACGCATAGAAAGAAGACCAGTTAATATGGCTATTAGGGAAATTTGTTCACCAGTCACTAATGTCAAAGATGAAGAAATTGTAGACTTTTGTGAAGGTCTGCAGTCTGAAATTGACAGACAGTTAATCAAGGTGCATTGATAATTATTGGTGATTAGGATGCAAAGGTTGGAAACAAAAAAGGAAGGGTCAGTAGTTGGAAAATATAACCATGATCATTGAACATATGGATATCTCATTATAAAATTTTGTAAAATCAAAGACTCATCCATTACAAATACTTTCTTTCAATAATGTAAACAATGACTCCACATTCAGTTAGAATACACAGGAATAAAATAGCCTATATCTATGGAAGGTAAGAGGCAATGGAGAAGCTCAATATTATCAGTCATAAAAAGACCTAAGGATTCATGTAGTTTGAGAATTACTGTAGATTACAGGGGATTTTAAGACTATCAATTGCATACATACAAATTCAGGTTGAATTTTAAAAAAATAAAATAAAAAGAAAATAAATTCATAAGAGCCAAGGTGCAACACCAAATGTATCTCACCTAAACTTAGAGACCATCTCAAGAACTGATTTGAAGAAGAATAGATATGTTTGAATTATGGTATTGGTGGAGAATATTGATTACACACCATAGACTACCAGATATACAAACCACCAATCTGTCTGCCTTGGAAGAAGTGTAGCAAGAATTCATCTCAGGAATGAAGACGGCAAGACTTTTTCTCTCATAATTTGAATGTGTCATCAGAAGGGACCAGTCCCTGGAGAAGGGCAACATACTACTGAAAGTTGAGGGTCATTGGAAGAAGAGGAAGACCCTGAACAAGATGTACTGATATAGTTGCTTTAACAGTGGGCTCAATCATAGCACCAATTGTACATGGGGTCAATATGAGTCAGAACAAACTTGACTGTACCTACAATAATCCATTTGTGTTAGCTTAGGTAGGTAGTGGGTTTCTAGAAAGTTATCCATTTTTTCTGGGATTTCAAATTTGTTCAAATACAATTTTTTGTAATATTCTAAAATCTTTTCTTTTAAATCTGAATTGCCCTGTTGTAGTATCACCCATCTCATTTCTTTTGATTATTTACAAATTCTCATTTTTTTCTTGTTTAATTTGGTTTGTCAGTTTTATTGATCCTCTATAAGACCCAACTTTTAGTAATGTTGGTTCTTTATTATTGATTTTCTATTTCATTTATTTCAGCTCTTCATTATTTCCTTTCTTCTGTTAAGAATAGTTTCATTTTGCTGCTATTTTTGTATTTGTTTCAGTTGTTTGGTTAAAATATTGATTTTGGACTTTTCATCTGTTTTGATGTTGCAGTTATTGCTATATATTTTCCTCTGAGCAAGGAATTTATTGTGTCCAAAGTTTTGTATGTTTTGTTTTCATTCCCACTTGATTCTAAGAATTCTTCATTTTATTTTGATTTTTTTCTGTTACTCAATAGTTTAACTAAGGTGTTATATAAATTGTTGTTGTTGTTGTTGAGTGCCATCAAGTAGATGCTAACTCATAGTGACCCTATATAGGGTTTCCAAGGAGCAGTTGGTGGGTTTGAACTGCTGAACTAGTGGTTCATAGTCCAATGTTGATCCACAGCATCAATCCACAGCACCACACCAAAAGTTATATAAATTAATTTCCATGTATTTAGTTTTTTCTTTTGTTCCTTCTGTTATTGATTTCTAATTTATAGTATTATGGTCAGAAAAGTTTTATATTTCCATGTTTCAAAATTTATTGGCATTTGTTTTGTGGCTTAAACTTTGAAATATGGTCTATTCTGGAGAATGACTCATGCATTGGAGAAGAATGTATATTGTGATGTTCTTGGGTGGTGTGTTTTATGTATATATTTATATATATGTAGAGAGAGAGAGAAAGAGTGGGAGAGAGGCAGACAGACACAGTCAGACAGAAAAAGATAGAAACAGAGCATAAAGAGATTCCTGGTATGGTGTTGTGGGATAATACATGGTACTGCAAGGTCTGTTTGAACTGCAAGGTCAGCAGTTTGAACTCACCAGCTGCTCCTCAGAAACCCTACACTGGGTGTCTGAGTTGGAACTGACTCAAAGGCACTTAATAACAATATATGTGTGTGTGTGTGTGTGTGTTCGTGTATGTGTTTGTGTGTGTGTGTATAATTTGTGACTATTTCTTGCTGATGTATGACTTGTTTTTTCAATCTCCATACAGTTTCTCTAATACAACTTAGAAATACATAGTTTTGAGCAAGACCAAGTACCAATTTTTTAAATCATAGCTTTAATGTTTTAATAAGACATTTAGTTAAAGATTATTTTCTATAATTTCTTGTAGAAATTTTATAGCTTTAGATTGTACATCTGGATTACGTTTAGCATAGAGTTCAGAATAAGAGAGAAGGTTGATTTTCTGTACATTCCTGTCCAACTACTCCAGCACTGTGTCCTTTCACTTCTTTCACTATACATTTGCCTTTGCTCTATAATTTTTAAAGAAAAATAAAAATTAATTGATTAGCCATAGTTAGGTCAAAAAGTATTGCTACTAGTGTTCTAGGTCATACAGGAACAGGCTACTCCAAACAAAACATGCTTAAACATGTCCCTGTGATCAATGGATGGCTACAGACAAATTGTCTCAGTTGTATAGTTGTCATAGTCTTGTTAGAGTCCCTTATAATAAAATATTAAATTAAAACATTGGCTTCTAGGAGTATCTGCAGCACTAGTTAAATTCAAGACATGGAGATCAGTTCAGAATGTAATGGGGACCATTTACTGGAATTTCAAAGGGCTAGTCTTGATAGACAGTCTCAAAGTACACAGGATAAGCAGGACACTTATTACAAAGAAGTTTCAAGAAAACTAAAAACTTCATTGGTGAGAAAAAGGTCAGGAAAGTTGCACCAAGGAAATTTTTTGAACTAAGACAATCTTTCTGCTCGTTTTTCAAGGGTAGCAAGTGCTGTCCAACAAGAATTTCATTGGGAAACCTTTTCCCATCAACTCTCCAGCCTGGATTTTGCCAATACAGACTCCTTTTTCTTCCCTCCCAAAAGAAAATCTCAAAAAACAGACCGTTAAATCCCTCAAGGATGTCAGTATTAACATTGTGATGTCTTGTAAATTGAAGAGGGCAGCGCTTTTGCAGGGAATGTAAGAGAGATTGATGCATTGCTTTCTGAAGTGTATACAGCTAGATGTATGATCTATTAAGAACAATAACTTCACATTTTGCTATTTTTGTATAATAAAGGTGTATATGATTTTGTGGCAATACAGTTGACTTGTTATTGTTTATGTGTGGTCTGTTCCTTGATTCTTTATTATGCATTATCTGTGTTTTCTCTTTCGATGTTGTCACATTGTCTTGATTATTGTAACTTGATCGATAAGTTTTGAAATCAGGTAGCATACATCATCTTACTATTTTCTTTTTCAAAATAGCTTGTATTTTCTAGTTTCTTTGTATTTCCATATACATTTTAGAATATATTCATTAATTTCTATTTTTTTTAAACTTGTGTTGACCTATAGATCAATTTGCCATCATATGGCATCTTTATAATATTGATTGAAAAGCTATCAAACATGGAATGCCTTTCCATTTATGCTTTTGTACATTAGTGTTTTCTGACTAATGATTTTAAATCACTCTGTTATGAGTTTGCTTTTCTTGTTTTTAGATTAAATTCTTGGAATACCAGTATCGCAGATACAAATATAGTATGCTAGGATTAAACAACCTAGAAACATGGATCCATTTTTGAATACTTAGTGGGTGATGAGTTTGTTTATACTTTTTCTCTCTCACCTACTCAAATGCATAAAACAAAATATTTCCAGTTTCAAAAACAATCTTAATAAAAAGTAGGTTCTGATATGGTAAGTAATCTGAATGAATCCTATGTAACTTTCCAAAACCTGGGAAAATTTGTGGTATGAGGTCACTTAATTTTCATAAATTTTGCATGAA
>NW_006408548.1:9494979-9497068 GCF_000296735.1 Chrysochloris asiatica | reverse complement strand
TCCAGTCCCTCTCTTTCCATGAGTCCAGAGTCCTCAGTTGCTCCCTCTCTCCATGTCCTCATCTCTGCCTCCATCTCAGGTGTCACTGCTTCTCTGGATAGGTCCCACACTCTGCATGTGCTCTTCTCCCTTGACAGTCCTCGGGCCCTCTGTTTCTGGACTGTAAGATTAACTACTCCCTCATTTTTGTTACAAAACTCATACATTTTACAGTTGTGACAGTCAAAATTAGTCATGATAATAATTATTCACTATTGAATCATAAGAATCTTATCCCCTTCTCTTTTCACCAGACCCATCTAGATAAGATGAAACTGTTCACTGGGGACTCTACCTACACCTGTACACTCTTAAACTAAACTCACTCTTGAAATCTTGTAAGCCAGTCACTTTATGCCTTTATTGCCCCCCTCACTTTATTTATTTACTTATTTATTTATTTTTAAATAAATGTTTTATTGTGAATTGTGTGATAGTCTACATGGTAGAACATTAGTTTTACATTCATTCTATCATCTATCATTTCATTGGCATATTTACCATCCCATCCATGCATCCTCACCCAACCAAAGGATGTACCCTGTAAGCCTGTGCTCCCCCCCACCCACAGTCTTCAGCCCCTTTCCCTCTCGAGATCCCAAGTCCCCAGCCATTCCATCTCTTGACATCGTCTTCTCTGCCTCCATCTCAGGCCCCACTGCTTCTCTGGGTAGGATCCCGCTCTCCGCTTTTCTCCATTGATGGTCCTAATGTCCTCCGCTCCTAGACTGAAAAGTTAAATCACTCCCTTCCTTGCTACAAAATGTCCACCTTTAGATTTCCAACCCTCACAATCAGTCCTGATAACAATCATTAACTATTGCACCACAAGAGACCCATCTGTATTTCGTTTCATCAGCCCTTTCTGGACAGGCTGGATACTATTCACTGGAGACTCTACCTACCTCCACACCCTTTGGATCTAGGTTCCCTCTTGAAAACTTGTAAGCCAGTTACTTCTTACCTTTGTATCCCTACCCCCATTTTGAGTAGCCAATGTCCAAGTTGCCCATCCCTGTCTACCCTTTGTGTGGAGGGGGTGGGAATAATTCTTGCAGCAGAGATTTGTTTCCTCTTTTGAGCTACTGTGTTTATAGGTGTAGGTCATGTTTATCGAATTGTATTAGATGATGCTTTTTTCCTCTTCTTTCTTCTTCAGGTTGAGCTCTGTTTATCCAGTCATTGAAGCCAGTTCAAGTGGGTATCATCTGCAAGTGTGGGTGTTCTTGCGTCTGTCCGCCCTCTTTTTATTGGCTGGCCGCCCCACTCTCCATTCTAGTCCTCTGTGGCTGTGTCATTGACTCTGAGCCCATGAATCACCAGGTCTTGCCTCGCTGCTGGCCGACCAGGTATCCATCCGGGTTCACAGTAGTTTGCTGAATGATGTAAGGCTTAGCTCGCCACTTCATTGATGTTCTTCGGTCACTTCCCCTTCTGGGTGGCATGCGTGGTTGCCAATCAAAGCGTATATTTTCCTTGCATCTTAGTCTTGGAAGTGAATTTGCACTGAGAGGACCTGACTACTTGCCTTGATGTCTCCTGGGCAAGCAACCTGCATGTTCTTGTGGTAACAGTTGAACTGCTCTTATTGTTTTGTATTTTTCCTGTAGGTCCTTTCAGGAAGTATCTTCTGGTTTTCTAGCTGCTCCTGGCTGGTCTGCTTGTCCTTTCAAGTGGAGAATTTCCTGTCTCTGAAGGTCTGGAAGTGCTTCGGGCATCCACCTATACTCCCCTGTAATGCAGAGGATCCTCAGGAAACCTCCTTCACTGGACACATTGTAGCCCCATTTTATGTATTCCAATCAGTTATAGGCAGAAGATGGGCTTACAAGCTTTCCATGTTGATATTTCTGGTTATTTCTTTCTCTCCCCCTCCAGTGTCTGTTTTATAATATATTGCAAGGAAAACCATGACTCAAAAGACAGCCAAGGATCTTAACATTATTCCCCCCTTTTCCCCATTCCATCCATGTCTCAATCTCTGTATTCCAGAGCCCTGTTGTTCCAAAGCTGTGCCTACATCATATTTTACCTCTGTCCCATTTAGCCC
>NW_006408548.1:9490296-9491191 GCF_000296735.1 Chrysochloris asiatica | reverse complement strand
TTCATGTATCTTGGTGCTCTTTCATTGGGAGCATATAGGTTTATTATAGTTATGTCGTCTTGCTCGATTGACCCTTTGATCATGAGATAGTGTCCTTCTTTGTCTCTTATGCTGGTTCTCATCTTAAAATTTACTTTGTCAGATATTAATATTGCGACTCCTGCTTGTCTAGTGTTAAAGTTGGCTTGGAAATTTTTCTTCCATCCTTTAACTTTTAGTACACTTTTGTCTTTGTATGTAAGGTGTGTCTCTTGCCGGCAGCATATTGATGGATCTTGTTTTCTTATCCTTTCTGCCACTCTTGTCTCTTCACTGGTGCATTCAATCCATTGACATTCAATGTAATTATCAGTAAGTATGAATTGATTGCTGTCATTATGTTATTTTTTTGGTAGTGCTGATTGTTCTTTGCTTCTGCTTTCTTTCTTGTGTTGGCTTTATGTCTTTTGAGTTGTTTTTGGTCGGTTTCCTCCTAGTTTCTCTATTCGCTTGTTCTCCTTGGGAATTCGTTTTTATGATATATTGTGGAGTGTTAGCTTTCTTTGGGATTACCTTGTAGTCTACTAACTCTTCTCTACATTTAGGGTACTCCATTGTAACCTCTAACTTACCTGGCATCCTCACCACCTGGGATTCCATTGTTGCGTTTGTCCCTTCTTTGACATTGAAGTGTTTTTGGCCTTCAGTTGATCTCCCCGTTCTTTTGATTTTGTCGTTGTAGTCCTGTTCTGTTCTGGACTCCGCTATCTGTTTGCTGTGTTCCAGGTCGTGTTGCCATACTTGTCAATCTCTGTTTGTTGTATGTTCTTGTTGGTTCTCTGTCCACAGAACTCCTTTTAGTGTGTTTTGAAGTGCTGGGTTGGTTTTGATAAAAATCTCTCAAATTCTGTTTATC
>NW_006408548.1:9486832-9489343 GCF_000296735.1 Chrysochloris asiatica | reverse complement strand
TATGATCAGGAGATGGGCTTCCCTTTTTGTCTGTAATGCGTAGCAAATGTTGTTGGGTCTTTTCTAAGTGGTGGAGTATTATGTTGTAGCTTGGCTATATGGCCACGATTGCTACTTCTTCTTATGGGATGTAGGGAGGATAAGTTCCCACTTCCAGGAGAGATGTGTAGTCAAAAACACTAGAAGCAGAAGTAATATAAGTGCTTGGACAGAAATCACCACATTGGAGCAGATATGTGGCTTTGGTTAACTTTTTCTGTTCCCTGTCCCTGCCGACTTTCTCACACTCTCTGTGCATGGGTGAGCTGCACCCAGCCGATTTTTATTGGGATCTCAAGCCAGGGCAGGGAGACTTGGGGTGAGGAAGCTTTATCTCCTCTTGGGGTGGGAGATGCCGCTTTCCAAATGGGTCGGCCCTGGCCCTGTCCTCTAATCTCTGCAGTCGCAGAAGTAACCTGCAGTCCCGCAGGAAAGAGTCCCAAAATACATGTTTTTCTTTATCCTTATTAGCGCGGTTTCACAAAAATGTGAGTTCAGGAGAGTTTATGATAGTTTAAAGGTCATGGTACTGGTCTATGAACATTTCCTTTGTGAGACCCCACTCGTTTTTCCCCCCGGAGCACGTCCGTACCTTTCCTGGCTGTCCTGCCATATCCAAAGTCTCTCCATACATTCCTTTTTAGAAAAGAGACATTTTCCATTTTATTTTAAAGAGAACAAGAATTATTTATACCAGTCATCTCTAATAACCATCCATTGTATTACAAAGTAATGCTTTAGACATTGAATAAGAAAATACTATTCTGGTGAAAGAGTTGTACGTTCTTGCTTTCCAGAGATTATTTTTAAATGTCCTATTGCATACATTTTCCATTCATTCATTAGCTTCAGAACCTGAATTTCCTGTTGCCATCATGAAATTTCTCTTGTAATGAATGCTGAGTTATTCATAGAAGTGCTGCCCTAAAATGATATATTTGTAATGAAATGTTATCTGATATATTTTAGTTTTAAAATTCAGAAGTTGGATCAATGACCCATTATACTCATATATCAATTCTTGTTCCCTTTTATATGTTTGAAATTGACAATCTGGTACCATTGGAGTTATATTCTAGCTAGGTCATGCAACAGTTACAACCAAAAAATTTCATGAGTTAACACACAGAAGTTTGTTATGGCTAATTATAGTCTCTCTGAAGACTTTCAAAAGTATGTATTTTGTATTTTTGTACCTCAATAACTTAAATTAAAAACAAATGCTTATAAATGTTTATGTTTATGAATATTGGCAACTATTACTCTTATCAGATTTGAAAAAAAAGTAAATATGCTTAGACTTGAATTTAGTCCAAGACTGATAGCATAAGTGTCCTTTTACAAATGGGGCAATTAAAGCCTCTTTGAAACATATTGTCCATAGTCCCAGAGAAGCCTAACTAAAACATATATCTCCACATCTAGAGTTTGTGCTTTAGTTTTTTTTGGTTTTTTTTGTATTCTTATGGTACATCTGAAACTTAAACCTGCATTTTTGTTTAAGAATAGATTAAATAGATCTTGTAATCCATATACATCAGCAGTTTCTTGACTTTCCTTTGCCAGCTACTTGCTTGTTGGTAAGGACCTTTAGTTTAATTCATTATCTGAGATTTACTCTAAAACACTTTTATAAAACATAGCTCCCATAGGGTGTTGTACAAGAATTATTTACAAAGCTCTGTTGGATAAAGCACTGGACTACAAGTTTGATTTTGAGCCACAAACTTGGTAGTTCAAACTCGCCTGCTGCTTCTTAGAAACCCTATATAGAATTGCTATGAGTGGGAACTGACTGAGCAGCACTTAACAATAACAACAAGTTTGAAAGCATGGTAATTGTAGAATAAACATTGGATTGTGAAACAAAAAGTCAACACAATACAGAATCACTATATTGGAAATGACTTGATGGCACTTAACAGTATCAACAACAAAAATTTCTTTGGAAATGACAGTAAATATGTGTGCCAAGTCCCTTTTGTTATATTTCCAATTTTTGCCCTATTGCAAATATTATTATAACATCAGGAATGATAATTTGGTGGCTATATATGCAACAATTTAAGTTTTATTGAACTATATCCTGGGTGAACTTGGCTGTGTCTAGAAAGCTGTCAATACATTTTACATATGCCTTTCTTGTGCCTTATGTAACAGCCATTCCCAAACTCCTTTCATTGAGACACTCCTTTCCTTCCATTGTATGATTTGCTGTTTTATGCAAAAAAGAAAAAGGGGAGTGGAGAGAGGTTTCAGAGATGAGTAAATTTGAGAAAGTTTCAAATTTAAAGAAAAAAAAGAAATGCTTAATAGAGGACTTCTCAGAACATTTAATAGTCATCATCTAGCAAAATGTGCATTATTTTTGTGACTTGGAATATAGCTATAAAGAAAACAAAGATTTCTGCCTTCATGGGATATACCTTCTATACATGGGAGACTAAAACATAAATACCCTATTTTTTTTTT
>NW_006408548.1:9479321-9486447 GCF_000296735.1 Chrysochloris asiatica | reverse complement strand
CCCACTCTCTGCTCTTCTCTCTTGATGGTCCTAGGGACCTCTGCTCCTAGACTGAAAAGTTAATCACCCCCCTCCTTGCTATAAAGCGTCTACCTTTACATTTCTGACCCTCACAATCAGTCCTGATAACAATTACTAATTATTGTATCACAAGAGACCCGTCTGCATTTCATTGCATCAGCCCCGCCTAGTCAGATTGAACACTACTCACTGGAGATTCTACTTTCCTCCAGGCCCTCTGGAACTAGGTTCCCTCTTGAAAAAATACCCTATATTTTTATAAGTGTGATAAGTGTTGTAGAAAAAGGGAGGAGGAAATAGACTCGGATAAGAGAATTGGGTGATGATGGAGATGAGAAGAATGTAAATTTCAATACCCTCCATGAAGTTAAGCCTCAAAGATGTAACAATTGATGTCACATAGACATGACAATGTGAAAATTGATCCAGACTTCAGATGTAAGGAAATTAGACACGATAATAAAAAACTTTTCCAAGCAAAGAAAAGAGTCATTGCAAAAGGCAAATGATAGGAGCATGTTTACCATGTTTGAAAAACAGCCAAGATGTGGTGTGACTGGAGTGGAGGGAGAGAATGAGACAAGCAGTTTTGGTCAGAAAGACAATTAGGAATGGATTAGAAATTGGCAGGCATTCAATGCCATTGACAATATGTTGGTATTACTATAAATGAAATGGGAATGCAATAGAGGAATTAGACAAAGAGGAATTAGACAAAGAGAATCTAATAGTTTTACAAAGGTTTCTGTGGCCATTAAGAGAACAGTAAAGTGGGGACATTATTTTGAGGTTAATGTAGCAATGTGGGCAGAGAGGAATACAATTCAGTATCAACTGATAGCAGAAGAGGCAACACAAAGTGGTCATTTATTGAATAATTTGAAGATAGAGGTGACAAGAATTCTTGGTCTATTGCATATGTTTGAGAAAGAAAGACAAGTATCAAAGATCTTTGACCTGAAAATGATGTAGCCATACGCTATGAAGTGAGCAACTGGGAGGTAGGAGTCTTCATTACGCCAGCAATGGTGAAGACTTGAGGTAGAACAAGTTTTGGGAATAAGTCAGTAATTTCATTGTAGGTTTCTTTAAATGAAGCTATGCTGAAGATCTCAATTAGACATGAGTAGAGTTATCAAGGACTCATATTTTAAAGCACAGTGATTCAGATCGTAGAATTTTTGAGCCAACCTTCCTGGGTTCAAATCTCACCTTCGAGCTTACCAGAAATGTGACTTTACTACTTTATGCCTTCAATTACATTTGCTGATGTTAACTTCTATGGAGTCTGTTCTAACTAATAGTGGTCTCATATAGGGTATCCAACATTATATATCTTTGAAGGAGCAAAGAAGCCTCATAGGATTGTTAAAACTCTTAGATTAATTAATAATCTATATTGTTGTTGTTACGTACCATCGATTCATTTTCAACTCATAGTGACCATTTATAGGTTTTCAAGGAGGGGCTGGTGAGTTTGAACTGCCGACCTTGCAGTTCAAACTGAATTTGCAGTCTAGAAATATCAAATATGAAAAGCATTAAATACTTTTAGCTATTATCACCATCCAGAACTCATCCAGAATCAATCAGTTTGATTCACTCTGGTAGCTTTGTGTTGCTTTGATGCTGGAAGCTAAGCCATCAGTATTTTACATACCTGAGGGATATGCATGGTGGACAGTTTTCAACAGAATATTCAGACTAAGACAAATGAGGAAGGAAAGATGAGCTTCTTATGAATGGTAATTGTTTTTGTTAAGTGCCATCGAGTTGTTTCCAATCCACAGCAACCCTATATAGTGTTTCTGAGGAATGGTTCAAACTAACTTTTGCAGTCTAGCGCATTAACTCACAGTGCCACACCAGAACTCTTCTAAATGGTTAGCCACTAAAAACCTTATGAATAGCAGATATAGTTAGTGCCAGAAGATGAATCCCTCAGGTTGGAAGGCACTCAAATTAGGTCTGGGGAAGAAAAGCCCCTTCAAAGTATAGCTATCCATAATGATGTGACTGGATCAAAGGTTTTGGAACATGCATTTGTCGATGGGGCACAATTCAAAATGAGGAGAAGCAACTGGAAACATCTATTAATAATCAGAACATGGAGTGTACAGAGTATGAATCTAAGAATATAAGTTGTCAAAAATGAAATGGAATGCATAAACATTGTTGTCTTATGCATTGTTGTTATTGTTAAATGCTGTGGAGTTGTTTCTGATCCACAGTGACCCTGTATAGGGAGGGTTACCAGGGACTGTTTGGTGGATTTGAACCACCAAACTTCTGGTTACTAGTCCAGTGCTTATCCTAAAGCACTGTACCAGGACTCCATCCTAAGCATTAGTGACTGAAATGGATTGGTATTGGCCATTTTGAATCATAATTATATAGTTTATTTTGCAGCAAGTATCAAATTGAAGTGGAATGGCATCACAATCATCATCAAAAAGAACATTTCAATATCTACTATGAAGCAGTATGCTGTTCTGTGATAGGATAATATCTATATGCCTATAAGGAAAACCAGGGAGCACAGTAACTCCATATATAGGCACTGGGCTGTGAACCACAAGTTCCATAGTTTGAGCCCATCATCTGCTTTGTGGGAGAATGATGAGGCTTACTGCTCCTACAAAAAAGAATTACAGCCTCAGAAACCCTATAAATGTTAGCTATGAGTCAGAATCAATTGGATGGCATTTAACAACAACATAAGTCCAGTTAATACCACTGTTATTCAAATCTACACATGAACCACTAAAGCCCAGATGATGAAGTTAAAGAGTCCTACCAGAGTTCAGGTGTAGCACTGTATAAGCACACAACCACAACTTCCATTTGAACTGCAAGGTTGGACATCCAAACTCACCAGCCATTCTTTGGAAACACTGAACAGGGTCACTATGGCTCGGAACCGACTTGGTCTCACTTAACAACAACAATTTCTTCAGTCTGAAACTGATCAAACACGCAATCAAAATGCATTGATAATTACTGGTGACTGGAATGCAAAAGTTGGAAACAAAGTGAAAGGATCACTATGTGGAAAATAATGGTCTTGGTGATAGAAATGATGCTAGCGATAGCATGATATAAGTTTTCAAGGATTATGACTTCATCATTGCAAATACCTTTTTTCAGTAACATACTTGGCATTTCTTTTATGATCCTCACCAGATGGAATAAACAACAATTAAATTGAGTATACTTATAGGAAGATAAAAATAATGAGACTCAATATCTTCAGTTGAAACAAGGCAAGTGACTGTGGAACAGACCATTAATTGTTCTTATTGCAAGTTCAGGCTCAAACTGAAGAAAATTAAAACAAATACATGAGGGTCAAAATATGACCTTAGATGTTAGATAGGAATGGGCAACTTAGACATTGGCTACCTAAAATGAGGGGGTGATAAAGGCACAAAGTGACTGGCTTACAAGTTTTTAAGAAGGAGTTTAGTTAAAGAGTGTGTGGGAGAAGGTAGAGTCCCCACTGAAAAGTTTTCATCTTGTCTAGATGGGTCTGGTGAAAAGAGATGGGGATAAGATTCTTAAAATTCAATAGTGAATAATTGTTACCATGACTAATTGTGACTGCCACAATTGTAAAGGTAGATGTTTTGTAATAAAAAGGGGGGAGTAGTTAATTTTACAGTCCTGGAACAGGGGATCCTAAGACCATCAAGGGAGAAGAGCATGAGCAGAATGTGGGACACTATCCAGAGAAGCAGTGACACCAGTGATGAAAGCAGAGATGAGGACATGGAGAGAAAGAGAAGTTGAGGACTCTAGACACATGGAAAGAGAAAGATTGAGTGCTGGTGGCCAGGAGGCAAACTTGCAAAATGTGCCCTTTGCTTGTTTAAATTAGTATATATTCCTGAGTGTTTTTGTGTACATCCCCCCATAAAAAACAAAAACAAAAACAGAGGGAGTAGAAGCAAATATTGTTTAATAATGATGCATGGAGGAGATTGTAATCATTGCAATGAAATGGTTTAAAACTGATGTTGACCCATGTAAACTATCACTCAATTCACAACAAAAACTTAAAAATATTAAACAGAAAAAAAATTATTCTGATACCCAAGTCAAACAAATACACCTAAATGAAACATAAATATTTGTTATTTATAACTCCATATATTTATATATGGAGCTCTGGTAGCGTAGTGGTTATGAATCGGGCTGCAAACCGCAAGGTCAGCAGTTTGAAACTACCAGCTTCTCCATGGGAGAAAGATGAGGCTTTCTGCTCCCGTAAAGATTTACAGCTTTGAAAACCCTGTTAAGGGTCGCTATGGGTCAGAACCGACTCAATGGCACTTAACAACAACATATATGACCTTGAATACATACCACCTGGTGTTTGGGGTTGCTATGAGTTGGTCCTGACTTGATGGCCCCTAACAACAACAGTTTTAGAGACCATCTCAAGAACAGACTTGATGCATTAGACACTAATGACCAAAATCCAGAAGAGTTGTGTGATGACATCAAGAACATCATTCAGGAAGAAAGGAGAATATCATTAAAAAGACAGGAAAGAAAGAAAAGACCAAAATGGATGTCAGAAAAGACTATGAAACTTGCTCTTGAGCATAGAGAACTAAAGCAAATGGAAGAAATGAGGAAGTACAAGAACTGAACAAAAGAAAAAGATAAGTACTATAATGAAACATGCAAAGACCTGGAGTTAGAAAACTTAAAGGGAAGAACACATACAGCATTTCTCAAGCTGAAAGAACTGAAGGAAAAAAATCAAGTCTGAACTTGAAATATTGAAGGATTCTATGGACAAAATGGAACACTGATAACATGGTGGGTTATGTTTTGGGCTGCTACCTGCAAGATTGAAAGTGAGAGTCCACCAGACACTGTGCAGGAGAAAAATAAGCCTTTCTGCTCCCAATTAAAATTTATAGCCTCAGAAACCCTATACAGAGTCACTATAAGTTGGTATGGTGTGGTGCTGTGGGCTAATGCATCAGACTGCAAAGTCATTTGAACTGCAAGGACAGTGGTTCAAGCTTACCAGCTGCTCCTTGGAAACCCTACACAACGTCGCTATGGGTCGGAATCAACTCGATGGCATTTAACAACAACAACAACAGAAGTTGGTATATATAAATATACCAC
This sequence comes from Chrysochloris asiatica, assembly GCF_000296735.1. Lineage (NCBI taxonomy): Eukaryota > Metazoa > Chordata > Mammalia > Afrosoricida > Chrysochloridae > Chrysochloris > Chrysochloris asiatica. The sequence continues at coordinate 9,481,281 of NW_006408548.1, read as the reverse complement.
TACCACCAACCTGAGCAAAAAACTGAATGATCCAGTAAGCATCAAAAGAAGAAGAAGGAATGCACAAAATCACTGTAGCAAAATGAAGAGGGGGGTGTTCAATCTATTCATGCCATAGCATTTGATCAAGAATCTATGGTATTGAAAGAGTCCAAACTGCACTGAAGGCATTGGTGAAAAACAAGGTCCAGAAACTGTCAGAATACAAATTGATCTTTCAACAAACTAATGTAGAACTGGAGGTGCTCATTCATGTATGCCAAGAAATTTGTAAGACAGCTACTTGGCCATCATTTGGAAGAGATCCATATTTGTGCCCATTTCAAAGAAAGGGGATCCAATGGAATGTGCAAATTAAAATTTTATTAAAAATAATTGCAACAGTACATCAGCAGGGAGCTGAAAGATACTTAATGAGCTTTAATGACCATGCAAAGGCATTCAACTGTGTGAATGATGACAAACTATGGAAAACATTGAGAAGGGTAAGTATTCCAAAATGTTTAATTGTGCTTATGAAAAATTAAGAGGAAGTTGTTAGAACATAACTAGGGGATGCAGACTGGAGTCCTGGTGCTTCCGGTTAATGTGCTGGACTGCAAAGTTGGTTTGAACCACAAGGTTGGCAGTTCAAGCTCAGTAGCCACTCTTCAGAGACTCTATACAGAGTCATTATGGGTTGTAACTGACTCAATGGCATTTAACAACAATAACAGGGTATGCAGAATGGTTTAAAAGTGGAAAGGTGTATGCCTCAATTGTATTCTTTCACCATACTTACTCAAATCAAAGAAATTAGATTATATGAAGAACATGGCATCAAGATTGGAGGAAGACTCATTAACATCCTGTGATATGAAGATAATATAACCTTGCTTGCTTAAAATGAAGATGACTTAAAATGCTTATTGTTAATGAGCCAAGAAAGAGAAGACTGTAAACCTCAATAAACGAAGGTACTAAAGTCTGGCTAAAGTCCAGAACCTGTGGAAAAAGACCACAGATTTATCATTGGTGTAGTAGCATTTGCTATTTTGAGCTAACATCTTGGCCTCAAAAAGCTGTTAGCTCAATTGGTGCCAAAAGTGTTACAGGAAGATCATCTCATTGAAGGAGCTTTTCTTTCCACCTGTCTTTTACATAACAATGAAGTTAATGAAAACAATTTTATGAATTCAGCTAATTGAATTGTAAGTGGGGATGACTCTTGAATCAATATGATCCAGAGAATGAGGGCCAATCAAAACAGTGGCTTCTGAGGAAATCTACTGGGCCGGTTAAATAAAAAAACAGAGAGGTTAGCTCAGAAAGCTGTGGTGATGAACCCCACCCAGAACCTTCTGAGTTGAAACATTCCTACTTGAAATTACATGCAGACCAACCCAGAACTACTGGGAGAACAGAAGATTCTTACTGAAAGAAAGACCTGCAGAAGCAAAAAAAAAAAAAGCAGACATATGGATGTTTGAATTTCAAGCATGCTGTTTGCTTTGGAGGGCAAGAAAAGTCTGACCATTAGGGAAAAACCTCCTTCTAAGACTGAGGTTTAAAGGGAAACTGAAAGCAGTCTAGTATGCTCACTGGTGACCACCTGGAGCTATTTGTGAGTGGAAGTGGGGGAAAATGCCGAAATGAAGACATGGACTGTTTGATCATATTCCATCGACACCCATTGACCTTAAGATAAGAAAGAGAAGAGGAAGGACTGGCTGGTCTGAAATTTAGGAAGATGTGCGAACTCTGAAGCCCATGGACACTGACCTAGCCCTTGGGGGCTAGGGTTGAGAGTGAAATGGCCATCTGGTCAGAAGTGCAGAGAGGTATGTGTGAACTCCCAAACTTGCAGCTAGTACCCATCTGACTTAGTTTGGATGGCTTGTTGACCAGAACTAGACCAGATGAAGATAAAGATGTTTGATACTTTAAGCAAGTGCAAATTGCTACAATTTGATGAACTAAA
>NW_006408548.1:9475981-9478057 GCF_000296735.1 Chrysochloris asiatica | reverse complement strand
TCATGAGGACTAAGGTGAGCCTGACCCAAGCCATGATATTTTCAGTCACCTCGTATGCATGTGTAAGTTGGACAGTATATAAGGAAGCTCATAGAAATCTTAATGAATTGAATTATGTTGTGTCAGAATATTAAAAGGACTGTGAGGAAAACAAACAAATCCATGTTGGAAGAAGTATAGGCAGAATGCTTCTGGCAAGCCTGGATGGTGACATTTTGTCTCTCATATATGTTATTAAGGTGAGACCACTCCATGGAGAAGGACGTTATGCTTGATAGAGTGTGAGATGGATTGGCACATTGGCTGCAGCATTAGGCTCAAGCATAGCAATGATTGTGAGGTTGGTGAAGGACCGGGCAGTGTTTTGTTTTGTTGTGCTTAAGGTCACTATGAGTCAGTACCTAACAACAAAAACTACAGAGTGGAGGGTCAGTGAAAAAGAGGAAGAGCTCCCAAGCAGATGGACTGACATAGTGGTATCAGCAATGGGCTCAAGCCTAACACCAATTGTGAGGATGACACAGGACAGTGAGACTGACACAAGCAGTGCTTCCATTCTCTTGCACATAGAGTTGCTATGAGTTGTAACTGACTCAACAATTATCATCATAGTCATCATCATCATTTTAGTCTGGAATTTGCGAGAGAAGTCTTGAGTTGGAGAGTATAAATTCAAAAGTCACCTCCTTATAAATAATACAAAAGACAAGGAACTGAATCTAATCATCAGGGAGGAGATTATAAATGCTGTATACAACATATACTTTTTTTGTATATGTTGTATATATAACATATACAATATTTTTTTTCTCTCTCATTGATGGTCGTCCTCTTTCTTGGCGACCCTCTACTTTACTAAACATCATGTTCTTCTCTAGGGACTAGTCGCTCCTGATAACATTGCCATCCTCACTTCTAAGGAACATTCTGACTATACTTCTCCTGAGACAAATATGTTCATTCTTCTGGTTGTTGTTTTTGAGTGCCATCTACTCAGTTCCAACTCACAGAGACCCTATGTAGGGTTTCCTAAGTGTGGCTGGTGAGTTTGAATTTCTGACCATGTGGTTCAAACAAACGTTGTGGTCCAGTGATTATCTTACAGGGCCTCACCAAGACTCTTCCATTGGTGGTGGTGGTTATGTGCTATGAAGTCAGTTCTGACTCATAATGACCTTGTATAGGGTTTTGTGAGGCTATAATATTTATAGGAGCAAAAAGGCTTATCTTTCTCTTATGGAACTGCTAGTAGTTTCAAATGGTAGATCTTGAGATTAGTCATCCAACTTGTTACCACTACCCTACCAGAGGTCCTTGACTCTTTTGGTAGTCTACACTATATTCAGTATTGTTTGACAACACCATAATTTAAAGTGACAATTTTGACATAAAACCAAACAGCCACCACTCATCTGTCTGTCGTGCTGTGGTGGCCTGAGTTGCTGTGATTCTGAGGGCTATGCCACCGGTATTGTAAATAACCAGCAGGGTCACCCATGGTGGACAGGTTTCAGATGAGCTTCCAGACAAAGACAGACTCGGAAGAAAGAGCAACAAACACTTACAAATATTTAGTCACTGAAAACCTTATGAGTAGCAGAGAAACACTGTCAGTTAAGGGCTGCAAAATGAGCCCCTCAATTTGGAAGGCACTCAAAATGTGACTGGGGAAGAGATGCCACCCCAAAGAAGAGTTGACCATGATGATGTGAATAGAGTTAAGCTTGTGGGAGAAAAGCCCACAGAACCTTCATTTGTTGATGGGTCACAACTCAAATGAAGAGAAACAGCTGTAAACATCCATTGAAAACTGGAACATGGAATGTACAAAGTATGAATTTGGGAAAATTGGAAGTTTCAAAAATGAAAAGGAACGCATCAACATTGATATCTTAGGCATTAGTGAGCTGAAATGGACTGGTATTGGCCATTTTGAATCTGACAACCACATAGTTTACTATGAAGGGAATGAAAAATTAAAAAGGAATGGTGTTGCATTCTTCGTCAAAAAGAACATATCCAGATCAGTCATGAGGTACAATGCTATAAGTGATAGGATAATATCCATGCACCTAC
>NW_006408548.1:9465800-9472435 GCF_000296735.1 Chrysochloris asiatica | reverse complement strand
TCTGCTGTGCATGGGGTCGCTATGAGTTGGTTCTGACTCGATGGCACCTGACAACAACAACAACAACATTCTTCTTTGGTCTTCCTTATTCATGTGCATTCACATGCATGTGAAGTAGTTAAAAATACTTTGGTTTGGATCAGACACACCTTTGTTCTCAAAGTGACATTTTAAATTTTGTCCATTGCAATACATCATTTAATTTCTTCACTATTCCTTCCATGTCTTTGGTTGTGGATCCAAGTAAAATGAAATTCTTTACCACTGGAACATTTTCTGTTTATCATATTGCTGCATATTCGTCCAGTTGCACAGGTTTTTGTTTAAGGAATACTGTATAAAGCCCTGAGTGAATGCTCAGCAAAGACTTTTTGATTAGAAAATCCCGTCTCAAAAACTTGGAAATAAATATTAGAATCAGCTCTAGGAAGTCAATTAGATGTCTTGGAAAACAAAAATTACAGTGAATAGAAAGAAATCAATAGCCTTATTTAAGTATATAGTGGGTGTCCAGTAGATATACCTGCTTTCTCCAGATAGTCCTGCCTGTTACAGATAGACCCAGGATTCAAAGATTCTGTTAATACTGTCTCCAACAGATGGAAAATTATGCAAATGAATTCTGTGCTATCAGGAAGTACAAGGAACTCTCTTATTTGGTCACTGCTTAAATTGGGAACAGGGTAAGATATCAAGCCACAGCTCAGTTATATAATCCAGATAATGTCCTGAACTAGTACTTTCCTTATCAAACCTTTCCCAACAGCCAATGCTACAGCCTACTGCGTTTTCCTTAGGCATGAGTTTCCTGTTCTTTATGCATGATAACATAATTGACCAATGGTAAACATGTCATAACTTGAATCATGTCTCTAGCATTGGTGGATAGATTTGCAGTTGTGTTTTCATGCACTCACATCTGTTCTCAATTGTGGCCAGATAGTAGAATTAACAAACATTTGGCTGAAGCTAAGGTGTTCACCGTTTACTCCAGACCAAATTGAAACTGACTGACTCCTATGAGATTCTATCAATTCTCATAATATTAACAGATCTGTGTTTTAACCAGCATAATGCAGTGCTTGAGATAATTGTGATTATTTGTAAAACCCATGGTTTTCTAGAAGATCTCTTAATAAAATGATGAGTTTATTAACCCTACATTCATTTCACAGAATTTATAAAAATGAAAATTCAAAGTCAGTTTTTATTTTTCTTCCCTCTGCCACCATTTTACTAAGCATTTGATATATATTATTTCAAATAGAGCACTTTACAACAGCGTAGCTATCTCCTACACTGTGACATTTTTGGTCAGAGATCTAGTAATACTGCACTTACTCTAGTTAGCACATATGACTTTTGAGTTGTCTTTGTTGTTTGTTAATTTCTTTGTCAAGTTCAGACATGATTTGAAGTGTCAGTGGGCAGCATTCTCCTATCAGATTGATTTTGCTACCTGAAGGTGTCTTGTTGGTGCATTCATATATCTACTGTAAAAAAACAAACAACCAGAAAAAAACAACCTCGGGTTATCACCAGACACCCTTGAGGCTTTTTCTTTCTTTGTTTTGTTACATAGTCAGTTTGCTCTGTCCTGTGAAGAGCAGCCAAAAGGATAAGGGGATGCAGAGTAAAGTTTAGGAGATTTATCACTGAGGGTTTTCTTTGTAAAGTAATGGTTAGCTTTGATTTATGCACACACATATACAAAGTTGTGTGTGAATATATATGCACATACACACATATGTTGTTATGTGCCGTCAGTCACTTCTGACTCAAGCTACCCTGTATAGGGTTTCCGAGGGGTAGCCAGTGGTTTTGAACAGCAGATCTTGCTGTTATCAGTCCCGTGCTTATCCTGTACATTCTCTGATGTGATAGAAAGAACACGGGACTGCTAAGCACAAGGCCTGCAGTTCAAACTCACCATTCACTCTTGGAATCCCTATACGGGGTCACTAGGAGTTGTAACCAGCTTAAGAGCATACAACAGCAACAACATTTATATATACACACATACTTCATTTGGTAAAATAAAGAATTCTAACTGATACTACTTGATGCTACTAGTATCCTTATTAAAGTATGAAATTACTTTAATATCCCCAGGACATTCTCTGTAACAGCATTCACATACATTGTCAAAGGTAACTAATATTTTCTCTTTTATCACCATAAATTAGTTTCCTGTGATCTTAAATTCCATATAAATAGAATCAGAAACCCCTTCTTTTTGATCTAATTTCTTTCCTCAACATGCTATTGAGGGTTATCCATGTACATTCTTAGTAGTATTAATTTTGTTCTCCTTCTTCTATTTGTATAGCTTTTATCCACTGTCTGGGTATCTTTTGTTTACCCCTGTTCCTGTTATGGATACTCGGGTTTAAGTTGCTATGAGCATTCTTGTCACAAACCTTTTATAAGAACATAGGCATTCATTTCTTCTGATTATGTACATATGAGTGGAATTGCTGGATTGTAGGCTTGTACTGATATTTTCAAAAAGTGATTTGGAATGCTGTTCAGAGTGGAGGAAGGCAAATCAAATGATTAAAATGAGGTAAAGTAGTATTTAGGATTCGAGAAAGAAGAATTGGGGTTACTTCATCTGGAAGATAAGGTAAGAGGTGATTTCCTAATTCTCTTCAAATATATAAAGGGTAATTTTAAGGAAGAAAAGAACACACTATCAATTTATACAAAGTACAAGATGAGAGAAAATGGGATTAAATTTCAACAAAAGATTGTTTAGGCAGAGTATTATCATATAATTAACATAGAAATAGGTTCCTGTCCCCAGGGTGTCTTCTAACATACAATGCTGTCTTTTTAGGTAAAAGGTAGATTGGTGTAGAAACGAATTTTTCTTACTATCTTGTGAGTCCTTTTTATTTTTTATTTGTCCTCTCTGAAAGATAACAATTTTCTTACTAATAAGTCTTATGTCAATAGAGTGACTATATTTTTTTTATCATCCCAAGACAGAATACTTTTGTTCACTTCAAATGCGAAACTTAAATGTGGAATATCCAAGGAACACTGGCAATATCACACTATGTGTGATTAATATTTCTGGGGCAATTCAGTGATACCTGAACATACTTGATAAAAGTAAAGCTAGTAACCTACAGGAGTCCTGGTGTGGAACTGTGGGTTAGTGCTCTGGACTGCAAATTCATTTGAACTACAGTGTCTGCAATTCAAGCTGGGAAACCCTATATTAGGTCTCTATGGGTTGGAACCAACACAACAGCACTTAACAACAACAATTGAGTTATTAGGAGACACTGTGCTATATTGGAAGCATGGCATAATATCTCCTAATACATCTATGTTGTTGTTTAGTGTCATTGAATTGGTTTCGACTGGGTAAGCCCTGGACTGCTAACCACAAGATCAATTGTTCAAATCTACCAGTCATGGAGAAACTATATATGGTCGCTATGAGATAGAACTAACTTGATAGCACTTAACAACAACAACAACATAGGGCTTCTGAGGCTGTAAATCTTTGCAGGAATACAAAGCCAAATCTTTCTCCCACAGAGCAGCTGGTCAGTTGGAATCTTGTGGTTCTAATTCCAGTGTCTTTTGGTTTGTAGTTCAGTACTTATTATATAAAGCCACCATGCTTTAACAGGTCAGTACATGGTACTTAATAACAACAACAACAACTTCCTTTTAAAACAAGTATACAAACTCTGGGAAAAATATAAAATACAAAAAACAGAAAGCACTGAAAAGAAATTCAAACATGACCGTTTCTGGAGTGGATTCAACTCTTAGAGGCAGATAACTGCTGTGGGTGAATTTTTCCTCTTCATGGTTTCTACTCCAAGAAAAGGCTAGATGGCTACAATTTCTGGAATTATCTTCATTTTTTGTTTGTTGCAGTGGCATTGGCATTACCTAAGAGGATTTTGTGAGAATTGTACACAGAGACCACTTTCATTTGCCCCAATACATCTGGCAGATGTTGATCTTAGCTTGTATTTTCATTTTCTATACCTTATGTTTTAAGTAACAAATGGAGTCCTGGTGTGACACTGTAGGATAAGCACTGGACTGCTAATCAAAAGGTTGCCGGTTCAAATCAAACAGCCAATCCTCTGGAGCTCCATATAAGGTCGCTATGGGTGGGAACCTACTTGACTTATTAAAAACAACAACATACCCACTTGACCTGGCTTCGGTGACTGGATGATCAGAGCTCAACTAGAAAAAGAAAGAAGAGTAATCTGATACAATTTGATGAACTTGACCTACGCCTATGGATGCAGTAGCTCAAAAGAGGGAACAAATCTTAACAGCGAGCATCATTCCCACCCCTCCATACACAGAGTAGACAGGTATGGGCAACTTGGACATTGGCTACCCAAAGTGGGGGGCCTACAAAGGCAAGAAGTGACTGGCTTACAAGCTTTCAAGAGGGAGCCTAGATCCAGAGGTCGTGGAGGAAGGTAGAATCTCCACTGAGTAGTATCCAGTCTGTCTAGGCAGGGCTGATGAAAGGAGATGTGGATAGGTCTCTTGTGAGACAATAGTGAATCATTGTTATCAGGACTGATCGTGAGGGTTGGAAATGTAAAGGTAGACATTTTGTAGCAAAGAAGGGAGTGATTAACTTTTCAGTCTAGGAGTAGAGGTACCTGAGACCACCAAGGGAGAAGAGTAGACAGCAGGAACCTTGCCAGAGAAGCAGTGACACCAGAGATGGAGGCAGAGACGATGACGTGGAAAAATGGAGTGACTGGGGACTTTAGACACATAAAGGGAGAGGGGCTGCGTGTTGATGACCCAGGGGACAGGCTTGCTGGGTATACCCTTTGGTTGGTTGATGATGCATGGAGGGGATTGTAACCATGGCAATGAAACGATTTATGATAGGATGAATGTAAAGCTAATGTTCTCCCATGTAAACTATCACATAATTCACAATAAAACATTAAAAAAAAAACAAAACCACACACAACGGAGTAAATTCACAAGCCCAATATAAAGTGGCACCAGGGCTAATGTTAGCGTCTATAACGCAGTGTGAGAATTAAAAAGTGACATCCTGTTTGGGAAAACAGCCTAATTAGAGAACAGTTGGCTCCTCCTTGGAAATTCTATCCAGGGTTGCTATGAGTCAGAACCTACTCAACAGCACTTAACATCAACAACAACAACAACAATTTTGAAAAAAAATTAAGACCACTTACTAGCACAATTTCACAGGTGCTGTTCTCACAGTGTTTTATAGGAATGCCACCTTCTGCAGTTGTGTTGGGCATAACTTGCTCATCCTTAAACTATTATTGTAAAAGGGCTCCTTTCTCTATGAGGATACTGACCCATGCCAGAGCTACATGACTTTTGAGCAGAATATGGACTAGTTTTTAGCAACAATTCATTTATTATGCAGTTAATGATCTCCACACATGTAATGGAAGCCTTGGACCAATTTGTTCTTAATTTACACACTTGGCCTTCCTTTCTTCCAAAGTGCCAATTTTAGACCATTGTTTTTTGTCCTTTTGGGGCTGCCTTATTGCCAAAGTATCTATCTAGGACCATTGTTTGTGGCCCTTTCAGGTCACTCCCTGTAATTCAGAACAATCCCTGATATCTAAGTTAGTCTTCAAGGATGCAGGAATATAAAAAGTATATTTCAAAGGCTTTCCTATATTGCTACTTAAGTAAATCATTAATTCTGATATCTAATCTTGTACCATTTTGGAAAATGGTTTTACCTAAATTTTAACTAATGAAGAATACTTATCCCCCCCTCCCCTTCTTAAAAAATGCAGCTAATTTTCTATCCCTGTGTATCCTTGACTGAAAAATATAGATACTGAATTGTTTGGAATTTCAAGGAAAGTCATTGTTCTTTTTGCTCATGGGAACTCATGGCAGACATTTATACTGATCAGCCTTCCAAGAACCTGCTGATTACAATACTAGTTTACAATTGCTATTGCAGCTAATTCCTACAAATTTAGAGATTTAAAACAATTTATCATATTTTAGTTCTATAGATCAAAATATGGTTTGTTTCTCATCATGGTAAAATCAAGTTGTTAGTTACCTGTATGTGCTCTTTTCTGGATATTTCATATTTTCTGCTTATTTAAATTGTTGGCAGAATTTAGTTCCTTTTTTTTGTTGGACTGATGTTCCTGTTTTCTTGTTGATTGTTAAGATGTTCAACTTTCTCAACTTCATTGTTGTTGTTTTGTTGTTAAGTGCTGTGGAATTGGTTCTGTTCCATAGCAACCCTGTAGAGGGTTTCTGAGGAGCAGATGGGTGAGTTTGAACTGCCAACCTTGCCGTTCAAACCAACTTTGAAGTCCAGTATATTAACCCACAGCACCACACCAGGACTCAACTTCATTAGGCCTCCCCATTTTGGCTTATGGTCTCCCTCTTTCAGCTTCAAAGTAAGCAATGACAAATCAAGTTCTTCACAAAGCATATCTTTCTGACTTCACCAAGGGTAGATTACCCAATAAGCAAAGTAAGCTCATGCTTACTTTTGTTTTTTTTTCTTTAAGTTCTTATTGTGGGTTGAGTAAAAGTTTACAGGGCAGATCATCAGTTTTATATTCAACAAATCATACAACATGTTTCATCACAATGACTACATT
>NW_006408548.1:9461361-9464344 GCF_000296735.1 Chrysochloris asiatica | reverse complement strand
GTTGGCAGTTTTTTTTTTTTTTATTTCAGGATTTTATATACGTCACCCCATGACCTTCTTGCCTGCATGGTTTCTTTTGAGAATTCAAGCTTAATCTGATTTGTTTTCCTTTGTTACACCTCTCTTTTCCCTAGCTGCCTTCAGGATTCTCTCCTTATGTTTGATCTTGGAGAGCTGGATTATTATATGTCTTGGTGTTTTTCTTTTAGTGTCTATCCTTCCTGTGGTTTGTTAAGTTTCTTGGATGCTTATTTTTTCGCTTTTCAGGATGTTAGGGAAATTTTATTCCAGAACTTCTTCAACTATCTCTTCTGTGGACTTGTGTGATTACTCCTGTTCTGGAATGCTGATAAATCTTATTCCTCTTTATTTATCCGACATGAATCTTAGAACTTCTTCAGATTATTTTATTCGTTTTTCTGTTTGTTCTTCTGTCTTAGTGGTATTGAGAGATTTATCTTCCAGCATACTAGTTCTGGCTTCCATCTCTTCAGTTCTATTCCTTTGCCCTATCAGTGTATTGTCCATTTCTGATAGTCTATTATTAATTGTTTGGACCTCTTTCTGTAGGTTTTGAATTGTTTCCAATGCTGTATCTATCTTATTTGATTGTTCCTGTAGCACTTTTCTTACTTTTTCCTTATTTTTCTCAACTCCATTGTAGTGTTTTGGTACACTTTATAATCAATTTTCTGAATTCCTTCTCAGGCATTTCCAAAGCCTGCCCTCCTTCCAGTGTGGAATATAGGTCTACCTCCAGCTCAATTGTTTCAGTCACTTTATCTTGTTTCTGGACATGTGCAGATATGGTCATCTGGTTCTGTCTGGGGGGCATATTCAGTGGTTAACTGTGGCCTTAAAATTTAGATGGGTGTGTGTTTTGGTATTTTTTATGTTTTCTGATTGCTTCCAGGTAGATGTGATTAGGAGATGTGCTTCCCTTTTCACTCTTCTTCCTGAAAAATTTCAAGATGCCACTGTTAGTTCTTATGACATAACTCAGGATTTAATTTTAAGCTTGTTTCCTTTTTAGTATGCCTGCCCTGTTCCACAACCCCATTCAGGCCTTTTTCCTAGTGAAAAACAGTTGAGGATCAGCTGTGGCTGTTTTGCTCCTGTTTGGCTTTAAGTGGAAACTGTGCCTTTAAATTTTGAGGTGATCTGTGCACATGCATAATAGGACTATCTGGGGGTGGGGGCAGGGTGTCCACTCACTCAGGCACCCAGAATGGAGGTGCACAGACAGCGAGAGGCCAATAAACAGATACGAAAAAAATAATGTCCACGTCTTTATCTCCGTAGTTCTGTCAGGTGTCCGTTGCTGCTCTGATCCTTCCCTGGTTCTATCTTGCCCAAGATGGCTGCTCAGGGAGCAGCTGAGCACCTTCGATTAGAAAGCACTGGATTTCTTGCCTCTGCTACAAATTCCACTGGTTGTAAGCCTTCCAACTTTCTAAATATTCCTTTATATGTGGTTCAGAGTTCAGGGACCATCCCCTAAGCCTGCTTGGTCTGGTATTCTGTGTTGTTGCTGACAAACCTCCTCACTGCACTTCTACCTGACCCGCCATCTTGTTTGTCGATGTTCATGCTTACTTTTGCCTACTTGTTAATCTGTATTGAACAGTTTCAAATGTTTATTTTTACCACCCATGTTCACTACAGATTAGTTTCTTTTTGCCACCATGTTCATGACAGATTAGTAAATATGTACAAGTAAATCCATGCTTCTTTTGTTTACTGAGCACTTCATCCCTGCCAGGGTGTGTCTATTTGAGGAGACTTGATTCTATAAAAAGATGCTGTGGGGTTGGGAGACAGATGCCATCCATACCTAGGAGCAGAAGCTTTGATGTATTAAAAAATTATAAAAGTGTCCACTACAAATTTGTAAGTAATCATATATAAGCCATTGTTTACGTTGCTTGTTAGTTAATCAAGCACAGAACTCAACACTTTTTTCTTCTTCCTGCACTTTTAAGAACTTTTGTGATTAGATTTGGCCACTTGAATAATCTAGGATAATCTTGCTTTATCAAGTTCCTTAACATTAATCACATCTACAAAGTCCCTTTTGGTATGTAAAGTTACATACAGGTTCCTAGAATTAGTATCTGGATGTTTTTGAGGGGACCATTATTCTGCTTACTATAAATATTCAGATAGTCTGTTCCCATTGCATTATCACATATATTTATTTAGTGAACACTTCATGAACCCTTAACTTGCAATGAAGAATATGTTATTAAATGCCATTGAGTGAGTTCCAACTCATAGCCACCTGTTGTGGGTTCCTGGGGAGCAGCTGTTAAGTTTGAACTGCTGACTTTGACTTTATGGTTCACATTGACCTTGTGTTCCAGGGCTTATCCTACAGCACCACACCAGAACTCAAACAAAGACTATAGAGATGGTTGAACTATATTTTTTCCTTCTAAGATATGACATTGTACTGCAGAAAACACTCAAATTCACAGATACACACTGAATTCATTATAAGTGTCAGTATATCTGGCTGACTCCTTAAAAATAAAGATAATGCTTTAATCAATGGGTCTCCAGTGCCAAGTGCTCTAAGTGAAATATAATAAATTCTCATTAAATATTGCTGAATTTATTTATTCTAAAATTATTTGTTAAGCATCTACTTAATTAAAGCCAAATACAGCTCTGGAAGCATAGTGATTACTAGTTTGGCTGCTAATCTCAAAAGTCAGCAGTTGGAAACTACCAGCCATTCCAAAGGAGAAAGATGAGGCTTTCTGCTCCTATGCAGGGTTGCTATGCATCAGAACTGACACCACAGCACACAACCACCACCACAACCAGTGAACAAAACAAGTAGAATTCAGACCCTTGTGGAGCTTATATTCTAGTTGTTGTTGCTATGTGCCATCGAGTCGGTTCCGACCCATAGCGACCCTGTATAGGGTTTCCGAGGGTGTAAATCTTTACGGGAGTAGAAAGCCTCATCTTTCTCCCG
>NW_006408548.1:9460203-9461158 GCF_000296735.1 Chrysochloris asiatica | reverse complement strand
CAAGGCTGTAAATCTTTACGGGAGCAGAAGGCCTCATCTTTCTCCTGTGGAACAGCTGGTAGTTTCAAACTGCTGACCTTGAGGTTCACAGTCTGATTCGTAACCACTACACTACCAGAGCTCCTTTATGAGTGCGGTAGGATAGCTTAATTGGTGATAGAGTATCAGAGATTCTTGAGTACCTGCTTAGGATGCCTGCATCTTATTTGTTAAGCAGTGAGGACTAGCAAATGGAAGACTGTTAAGCAGAATTGAGTTAGTACAACTTATTTTTTAAAATATCTGGTGGTAGGGTAAAGGATGGATGGATTAAATGGGGAGAATGACTAGTCAAAGGCTTGAATTAAGACAATGACAGTTGGGATGGGGAGAAGAAGACAGACCTGAGAGATATTTAAGGAGAAATTTGGAGAAAGGATAAGTGTTAGAAAAACTGGTCTGGCATATAGGACGCTGGTAACAACAAAGGTCTTACATTCATAATATACTTAAGTATAGGTGATTGTGTTTGTTGTTGTCATGGTTAAGTAACCATCAAACTGATTGCAACTCATGGCGACTTTGTATAGGATTTCTGAGCTTGTAAATCTTTGTAAGAACAGAAAGTCACATCTTTCTTCTTCATAGGTGATAGTTACCTTATTTTAATGACCAGTTGCCTTAGTTGATTGAGACACATGGCAACCCTCTATGAGTCAGAATAGAAATGTTCTTCAGAGGGTTTTCAATGACTGACTTTTTAAAAGTAAATACCAAGCCTTTCTTCAGAGGTGCTTCTGGATATACTTCCAACCTTTCAGTTAGCCACCGAGCTCATTAGCCAGATGCATCACCCTGAAACTTCCTTTTTAAATTATATATATATATATATATATATATATATATATATATATTGGTAGAGTGAGTTATGGAATGTCTATTCTAGTCATAGGTTTTGTAACTTTCACCAAACAAA
>NW_006408548.1:9457541-9459078 GCF_000296735.1 Chrysochloris asiatica | reverse complement strand
TGGAGATTTGTTTTGTGACCTAAGACATGGTCTATTTTGGAGAATGTTCCATGTGCGCTGGAAAAGAACATGTATTTGTGCTGTTGTTTGGTGAATGCTCTGTACACATCTATAAGGTCTAGTTGGCTGATTGTGTTGTTTAGTTCTTCTGTGTCTTTGTCAAGTTTCTTTCTGGTTGTTCTATCCATTTTGAAAGTGGTGTATTAAAATCACCTACTATTACTGTAAATTCATCTATTTCTTTGTTCAAATCTATTAGAGTTTGCTTTATATATTTGGGAGCTCTTTCATTGGGAGCATAGATATTTATGGTTATGTCATCTTGATCAATTGTCCCTTTAATCATGAGACAATTCCATCTTTATCTATTATGCTGGTTTTTGCCTTAAAGTTTATTTTGTCAGAGATTAGTACTGCCAGTCCTGTACATTTTTTATTGCAATTAGCTTGGTATATTTTTTTCCATCCTTTGACTTTTAATCTGTTAATGTCTCGTACCTGAGATGTGTCTCTTGTAGACAGCATATTGAAGAATCTTGTTTATTATCCATTCTGCCACTCTCCATTTCTTAACAGGTACATTTAATCCATTTACATTCAGTGTAATTATCAATAGGTAAGGATTAATTGCTGGCGTTATGTTTGTTTTATTGTTGTGGTGCTGCTTTCTTTGTTCTGTGTGTTTTCCTTTGTTGAGTTCATGCTTTTTGAGTTCTTTCTTATGAGTTTCCTCATAGTTTTAATGTTTCCATATTCTTCTTGGATTTTCATTTTCTTGGTATGTTGTGAAGTGTTAATATTCTTTGAGGTTGCCTTATAGTCCATTAACTTTTCCCTCCCTTTAGTGCAGTCTGTTTTGTCCTGTAATCTGCCTGACTTTCTCACCATCTGGATATCTGTTCCTAGGTGTTTACCTTATTTTACGTTGTAATTGTTTTGATCACAAACTGACCACCCAGATTCTCTGAGTTTGTTCTTACAGTTTTGTTCTGTTCACAATTCTTCCTTCTGTCATTTTAATTCTGGTAGGTGCTGCCACATATGTCAATCTCTCGTTGTTGTTTGTTCTTGTTGGTTCTCAGTCCACAGTACTCCCTTTAGGATATTTTGTAGTGTAGGCTTGGCTTTGGCAAAATCCCTAAGCTTCTGTGTATCCTGGAATGTTTTGATTACACCGTCGTATTTGATTGATAGCTCACTGGATAAAAGATTCTTGGTTGGTAGTTTGTTTGTTTTTTTCTTTCAGGGTTTTATATATGTCTCCCCATTGCCTTCTTGCTTGCATGGTTTCTGCTTAGAGATCGAGCTTTATCTGATTGCTTGCCTTTGTATATAACACTTCTGTTTTCCCTAGCTGCTTTCAGGAGTGTCTCCTTATCTTTGATTTTGGAGAGCTTGATTATGATATGTTCGTTGATTTTCTTTTGGGGTCTGTCCTTCCTGAGGTTCGTTGAGCTTCTTGAATGTTTATCTTTTCACTTTTCAGGATGTTAGAGAAATTTTCTTCCAACACTTCTTCAACTATTTCCTCTGTGGA
>NW_006408548.1:9449250-9457441 GCF_000296735.1 Chrysochloris asiatica | reverse complement strand
CCTTTCAGTTAGCCACCGAGCTCATTAGCCAGATGCATCACCCTGAAACTTCCTTTTTAAATTATATATATATATATATATATATATATATATATTGGTAGAGTGAGTTATGGAATGTCTATTCTAGTCATAGGTTTTGTAACTTTCACCAAACAAAATTTTGGTCTGCTGAATCTGGGGTAAGAGAAAGTGGGAGGAGATGCTGATGGGATTATATGATTCTGTTGTTAGTGGCTAACAGACTTAAATGTGATGCTTAAAACTTGGAACCCTGATGTGCATAAAACAGTCATCTAAGAAGCAGGATGTCACTACCATCAAAGAAGAAGAACCCATAGTGGAACACCTTCTTTGGCCCCTCAGATCCCTGGGCTTGATTTGCACTGACTCATACATAGAAAGTGTGACAATGGAGATGAGGAAGAAGAGTAGCAATTGAAACAAGAGCCAGAGCTCCAGGTATTTAATGGGGCCGTGGGGGGTGGGGAGGAGGCGACTGAAGAACAACTGTGCCTTGAGCATTTCTAATTCTGAATTGTAACCTGTGTGACACTCTGGCTTAACACGCTGAACTGCAAAGTTGGTTTGAACTGCAAGGTATCAGCAGTTCATGCTCACCAGCCACTCCTCGGAAACCTTATACAGGGTTGCTAAGCAACAGAACTGACTCAAGAGCACTTAACAACAACAACAACAACAACAACTTCCTTAGTAAACACCATAAGTGTGAGTATGGTATCTGAGTTGCGTGGCCATTGCAATGAATCATCGAACCCAGTTGACTAGTAAGTGTTGTAAGAGGGCTGTTGTTGTTTTTTCACACTTAATTAATGTTGTAATTTTTTATTGTTACCATATTAAAATGTTCACAAACAGCAACACTTCAAAGTATAATATTCTTTCATTTTTGTATCAGGCTAACAACCAATTGAACATAAGTTGAATGAACAGTATCTTTCAACATTTAAACAGGGAATTTAGACAATTATTTTTTTGGAAAGCAATAGTTTTTATGTGCAGAGCCATCAGAACTGAAGGCTTGACATGGGAAATTTAACAGCTGAAATGCAACCAAGAACACATCAGAGGTGACCTACATAAAGAAACAGTATGAATGATTCCTCTTTGGGGAATCTACTTTTGTTCTTTCTTGTTCAACTGGGGAAAGTCTGTGAAAATGCTGAGAAAGAAACTAGGATATAGAACTGTTTTAAAGAGCCCATTTGCATTGTATTTGTGAGAAATTCCAATAGTTACATGCTATAATCTACCATTCCCTCCAAGTATACTTCTTTTCTTCTTGGATTTTAATGATAGTTCTCTTGGGCTGTCTGGCCAGTGTTCTGCAGGTGTAAACAATTGATCAGGACTTTTTTTCTGCAATCGAAAGGATCTAGAGGTATCCAACAAGTCCACTGGAATCTTTGAAGTAGCAGTCTGCCTTGTGACCCTTCCACTGACACTTGAAATCTTCTCACATGTAACACAGACTAGTCATTTAAAACCACAAGAAAAGAAGCAACCATCATTGATTTTATAATTGCTAAGATAAAAATGCACACACACACATACACATAGATTCAGACATACTGCTAAAATCCCAGCATAGTACTATGAATGGGAATAAAAATTTAAATATATGAAATGTTTGTTTATATTATGGAGAACTTAATGAGATGCTTGAGGTGAACTAGCTCGGTAAACTGGGAGTTTTACCATTCAAGGATCAATCATCAATAGTGTCCAAATTAACTTTTTTGTAGTATATGAGATATTAGGGTTTCCCATATAATATATTCACACATACATACATACACGCATGCAATACATGCATATGTCTCTGGTAAAACACACATACACATATACATATGGGGGGGAAGCCTAGTTACCACTTTGAAATTATAAAACTTTGTCAGATATTCTTAAATTCACCATAGTTCATCAAGCCTAACTAACCCAGGACTCTATGCAGTGGGCTGCTAGAAAGCCAATTCTTAAAATCATAATGTTTTGAAACCGTATAGCTGTAAAAGGTTTATCCAGTCTACCTCATTGAAAGGCATACCAAGTCTTGAGAATTTACCAAGTTTATAGAGCTAGATAATTTGGTCCGAACTAGGGCCCAAACATCTTACCCACTTCAGTAGATTTCCTTTTAGTGTTTTTGTATTTATTCATTATCCAGTGGGTGACAGTGTTTATAAAAGATTAAGAAGAATGGAATATCATTAATTGAAGAAGATGAATAAAGGGAATCCAGGAATACATCTTGTCTTCCTCTCTGTCTCTTTCTTT
The DNA here is from genome assembly GCF_000296735.1 of Chrysochloris asiatica. Lineage (NCBI taxonomy): Eukaryota > Metazoa > Chordata > Mammalia > Afrosoricida > Chrysochloridae > Chrysochloris > Chrysochloris asiatica. The sequence continues at coordinate 9,455,146 of NW_006408548.1, read as the reverse complement.
TTTCTTGCTTCTAGTCTCTCCTCTGTTGTGACTATTACTCGCTCAGGAAAGTTTTATTCAAATAGCCTGCATTTCTAAGTTTCATTCTTCTTGAATATCAAAACCCCTGGCCTTTTACTTATCGCATAGTGGTAATATGGTAACTGGAGAGCCAATTTTTTGAAGAACTGGAAATCCTTGAGGGAACATTCCTGTGATTTAAAATTAAATATTAAATATTTTATAAACACTTTATCTATTGCTTGATCTTAGTGCTTTGAGGAAAATAAATGGCCAAAATAAGCAAAATCAACTGAAAAGCTAAACAAATCCCTAAAATTGAAAGGCCAGGAAATTTGAAGTGTGAGGGTCATTTTATTTCCTCTTAAAACTCAGATTGTTATTGCATTAATTATGAGGTTATAATATTCCTTTCATGCTAGGCAGTGGTTAAAACAAAACAAAACAAAATCAAAAGTGGCTGTACTATGAAAATACTTGCTTTTTCTCTTTCCTTACCTCAAGCTCGCTGCTTTATCTATTTGCTTAAAAAATATTTTAAAAAGGCATGGTTCCTAAGAAAGTTGAGAATGATTGATGAAATTGTATTGCATGACAAATTCAGAGAATTTTAAATCCCTGTATAAAGTGCTGAAAGTAACTTGGTTAAAATATTTCATGCTAGAATTCACAGATCAAAAGTTAAGGGCTAAATAGATTATAAGTCACTTACAGATAGGAGTCTTGCCTTTATTCAATTCTCTTTCTTCTCAAGACTTTGACATGGAACACTCCGCAGATACTATTATCCTGAATTGTAATTGGTCTATGGTTCAGTTATAGTAATTGGTAAGAGTGTGCACCTACTATTCTTGCCAATTTTCCCATTACTTTCATTTGTATAGACCAATTTTCTACAGGCCATTTCACTAGTAGTCAGTGGATATCTTTGGATTTAAGTATACTAAGTCATTAAATGTGTTTTAAAATACAAACCAACCTTCAAGAATGGCTTCCATGAAATTTAAAAATTATTGGAAAGTATCTTACCGAGTGGACTATGGACTTATTATATAATTTATTTTGATGTATATTGAAGCTTTAAACACAGTATTGCATTATTTGGCACTGATAGCTTATTATTTTCCAAAGTGTATGATAGTTGAAAGGAAAGAGGAAGAAATATGAGTATTTCTTGCCTCTCTCTTACACAAAAGATGCAAGAAAAACAAAAAATATATTCCATACTTCTTGTGCATTTCCTTTCCCTTTAATGATTACAATCAAGGCAAAATCTGATGACTTTAAAACTTGTCCCTTGAAGAGTATATTCTGTGAGGCAGCAAAAATATCAGGCTTTCTTTGACACCCTCCTGTGAAGTAGCATCTCTAGTATAAAGTAACATGGTGTCTCTCACTCTTGCAACACATACTTGACTTTCTGTGTGATTCTTTTTAGCTGCTTTTCATTTTTGTGTAGTATTTGTGTTCTTCCACCTGATGAAATTCTACAAGAATAGGGATATTGTTAGTCTTCACTGTGTTTTCTCTAGCTACAGGAATGGTCACTGCTACTTTTAGGTGCTTAATAAATGATTTAATTGAAGAGATAATTAGTATAGTAGTTTATTGTTTATTGTGGAGTAGTCCCTAGGCTGTACAAATGGTAAGGTTTTTGATGTTCACTGAAAGGTTGGAGGATCCAGTCCACCCAAAAGTACTTTAGAAAAAGGCCTGATAATCTACTTTTAAAAAGCACCTGTTGAAGAAGACCTATGAAATACGGTTCTCTTTTGACACACATGGGTTGCCATGAGTCAGAATAAACTCAACAGCAAATTTAGTTTATAGATTACTGTTGAGCTGTATCAGTTAGGGTCCAAGGAGGAACATAAAAACCTTATGAATTGTTTAAAACAACTGTAACTTGGTGCAGGGAAGTGGTCATACAAGTAGTCAAGTAACTGAGAAGCCAAACAAGGCAGGAAGCCACCATCAACACCCAGGGTAGAGAACAAAGGGAAAAATGTATGGTACTAAAGCTCCAGGTCACAGGAAACTCAAACAAGAGAGAAGCTACTTTCTGACGGAGAAGTCCTTTAAGGCCAAGAAGGAAGGGAAAATGACCTACTTTTTCTACTTCCAGCTATCCATTCTTAGCCAGATGGAGCCTAAGCAGCCTTTAACAGCGACAGGCAATGTAGGCTACATAATGAATCATTCCTCTCTTAGGGGATTATGGACAGCATGACATGGTGATGAGGCTAACTAACCAGGGACTTAACCTGCGCAACAACCTTTGATGGTAGGAGAAAAATATAAATGGATTTTTAAGCATTTGTTGGTCATCGCTGTCAGTTAGACTTACATTTGGGAGGTTAAGAACACCTGAGTAAATCTAAAAAGTTTGAAAACTTAAGGGAAAATCACTTATTTTGTTTATTTATTTTTTTCAGATGAACTGAGCCCATTGTTTGAAATTTAGGCCTAAAGAGGTATCTGAAGATTAAGAACTCACACACTGTCAAGTTAGCTATGACTCAGTTACTCAGAGACTTCCTGAGGCTGTAAACCTTTATGGGAGCAGAAAGGTGGCCCTTTCTTCCACAAAGCAGGTGGTGGGTTTAAACTGCTAGTGCTTATCCTATAGAGCCACCAGGGCTCCTGGGAGATTAAGGAGGGAAAAAAAAATTTTTTTTCATACTATTTAAAATATAAATAATACATTTTTATCTTATATTTTCTAACCTGGATGCTATCTTGTATTCAGCCCACACCTTGTGAATTTGTAAGTATGGTCATGACTAGAAAGTATTTATCATCAAATGGGCATCAGACTACAGCACACGTTAAGCACTTGAACTCAGAAATTTGTTTTTCTTTCCTGTAACTTTCTCAAGACAAAATTTGCAATTAGAGGAGACCATGGAGTCCTGTTGTGGTGCTGTGGGTTAATGCATCAGACTGCAAAGCCATTTGAACTGCAAGGTTGGTGCTCTTTGGAAACCCTATACAGAGTCGCTATGGGTCAGAACCGACTCGACGGTACTTAACAACAACAATGTTGGTCCTGTCAACTCCATAGTTTTGAAACCGCTGAATGACCCAATTACATGATGGCAAAGGGATCAGCTAATGAAATTTGTGGACCCCAGCTTCCCTAGCCTTTTCATACCTGCATTCTTTCTTGGTCCTTTTGCAGCCACACCTTCCCTCTCCTCCTTCTCTCCTTCAGATGCCAAAGGAAACTGAGGGCAGTGTCTCATACCTCCCACTGCCACTTGTTCTGAAGCTACTCCCAGCGTCTCCAATATCATATGTAGAAGAAAGCACAAGGTAGAATACATTCTGGATTGCAGCAATCCCGAGGGAAGGCACACTTCCACAAACTGAAAATAAATGAGTTGATATTTTGGTAGCCTGTGATGTTATGCAGAACAGACACAGATTCGACATAGGATTTCAATCCCCCTAGGCCCATTAAGCAAGGAGGGCACGCAGTTAGAGGAGACACCATTAAAAGAAGACATTAATGTACTTTTGAAAGTAATGGGTCAGACATATAAATCATGGGAGGGGTGTAGTACAAAATACAGAATGAAATATTTATACATTCCATTGATGCTTAGCATATGTACCAGAGGGAGATATCCTAGAGAGATGGGTCTCCCCCTTTGTTCTGAATCTTATTGTTCTGATTGATCTAACACAGCTGTTGGCTTCACAATCATTCTGGAGTTGATTAAATCAGAAAGCTGAGGCCTGCCTGCCCAGCATGGCCAATGACAAACAGAAAGGTTGTGTGTATTCTAGGCATGGCACCTGGTATTGAAGTTGTTTTTGGTGTTCGGTATCTCAGTGTGGTTTTCAAATTTGAGTGCTGCTGTATGTTTCCTAAATAGTGCAGCATAATGCTCAGTGCATACACTTGTATAAACTCTACGGACTGAGTTTGAAAATGGCTCTCAGATTTATAAAGCCTGGCTTTATAATCACAGCCACAAGAGTGTGCAGCTCAAAGCAGCCATGGAGCCTTATTACCTTTGTTTGCTTGTTTGAATAAAAGAAAACACTTGACGTTAACTTTAAGGGAGTAAATTGTTACCTATTGAGAGATTCTTTTGAGTTGCTGTTGGATTGATTTAGTGCTTCTAAGAGATAGAGTTTAGGTGAGCTTAAAGGCAGATTCTTTTCTGTCTGAGGTCAGAGGGATTTATAAAGAACTGCTAAACATAATAAGAGATTTTCTGTTAAGTGCTTTTCAGCCATTATTTCATTTAACCTTTACAAAAACCCAAGCATGGTTCCCATTCTCCATTGTATAGATGTGGTGATAGAGGTTTATAGAAGTCTTTCCAGTCTACACTTAGCACAGGTTCTGATCCCAGGTCTGTCTGTGCCTTTTAATAAAGCATTATTCTCCCTCAAAAGGAATTCTTCTAAGAGAATATTCTCCTCTGGGTTTCTGTGACCATGGACGTGGCCTGGCATGTTTTGGGGCCTTTTCTGTGGAGAACCATAAGAGGCTCTGCCAAAAACAGCAACGTTTCCACTTGCCTTGCTCGGATTCCATTGCCAGCTTGGCATCTTACAAGCATTATCTTGCCAAAAAGGTACCTGGTTTCTAAATACAGGATCCAAAGCCAATATCAATTTAACTATGTCATAAGAGTGATCAGCTGAATTATTGTCATATGCAGTTGAAAATGACCTTAGAGTTCATTTTGTCCAAACCCCTCATTCCCCAGGTAAGTAGGCTGACCTTTAGGGAGGTGAAGGGATTTGCCTGAGCTACAGTGAGTTATGTAGTCACTAAGAATTCATATGCTAAATAAAAGGGTGGTGATTCAAATCCACCAGCTGTTTAAGGGAGAAAGATGTGGCAATCTGTTTCCTTAAAGAGTGCAGCCTTGGGAACATTGTAGGGCAGTTCAACTCTGCCCTAGAGAGTCACCATGAGTCCAAATGATCTTGAAGACAAGAGATTTGGTCTGGGGTTTAGACATAATTAGGGATGGGAAGAATTTCTGGGAATTTCATATAGAATTCCATATGCCAGACCTGAACTGTTTCAACCATTCTGCAAAGCTAGGACACACCATGTACTTTTTTGTTTTGTTTTGCTAATGTTTTATTGCGAATTATGTGATAGTTTCCATGGGAGAATGTTAGCTTTATATTCATCCTATCATGTATTGTTTCATTGCCATGGTTACAATCCCCTCCATGCATCATCAACCAACCACAGGGTGTACCCTGCAAGCATGCCCCCAGGTCATCAGCACACAGCCCCTCTCCCTCTCTGTGTCTAAAGTTCCCAGCCGCTCAATCTGTCCATGTCATTGTCTCTGCCTCCATCTCTGGCATCACTGCTTCTCTGGGTAGGGTCCTGCTCTCTGCTCTTCTCATTTGATGTCCCAGGGAACTCTGCTCCTAGACAGCAAAGTTAATCACTCCCCTTCTTTTACTACAAAATGTCAACCTTTACATTTCCAACCCTCACAATCAGTCCTGATAAAAATGATTCACTATTGTATTACAAGAGACCTATCCCCATCTCCTTTCATCAGCCCCGCCTAGACACTGGGTACTACTCAGTGGAGATTCTACCTTCCTCCACACCCTCTGTATCTAGGCTCCCTCTTAAAAGCTTGTAGGCCAGTCATTTCTTGTCTTTTGTTGCCCATCCTTGTCTACTCTGTGTATGGAGGGGGTGGGAGTGATCCTCGCTGTAAAGATTTGTTCCCTCTTTTGAACTACTGCATCCATAGGTATAATATCAGAGTACTCTTTTTTTCCTCTTCTTTCTACTTCTAATTGAGCTCTGATCATCCAGTCATTGAAGCCAGGTCAAGTAGGTATTATGTGCAAGTGTGAGTGTTCTTGCGCATATGCCCTCTCTTCTTATCAGCTGGAC
>NW_006408548.1:9431719-9442960 GCF_000296735.1 Chrysochloris asiatica | reverse complement strand
CCTTCTTCAGATTTTTTAATCATTTTTGCTGTTTGCTCTTCTATCTTAGTGGTATTGAGAGATTTGTCTTCCAGGTCACTGGTTCTGCCTTCCATCTCTTGTATTCTACTCCTTTGCCCTTTCAGAGTATTGTCTATTTCTGATATTCTATTATTGATTGTTTGGACGTCTTTCTGTAGGTTTTGAATTGTTTCCAATGCTGTATCTATCTTATTTGATTATTCCTGTAGCGCTTTCCTTACTTCTTCCTTATTTTTCTCAACTCCATTGTAAAGTATTTTGAAATATTTTATAATCATTTTTCTGAATCCTTTCTTAGCCATTTCCAAGGCCTGCCCTCCTTCTAGAACGGAGTCCAGGTCTACCTCTAGGTCATTTGTCTCACACATTTTATCTTGTTTCTGGACATAATGCTGACATGGTCATCTGCTTTTGATTCTTGGACATGTTTAATGTATATCTGTAGCCTTAATACTTAATTGAGTATGTATTTTGGTATTTTTTTAATGCTTTGTGATTGCTTCCAGGTACATGTGATCAGTATTTGGTCTTCCCTTTTCACTCTTCATATTGTTTGACTCAGAGTAACTTTCAAAGTTATTGTCTGCCTCCCTGGTATGTGGCATTTGGCATTGGTTCTCTCCTGGATTTTGGTGTTTTATAGAGTTGATTGTAGCTTGACTATATGGTAGCAGTTGCTGTCTCTTCTTGGGTAATGTAGGGAGAGAAAGAGTCCCCAAATGTAGAAGCAGGAGCATATAACAGCAAAGCAGCAACAGCAAAAAAAAAGAAGGAAAAAAAACCCCAAAGAACCAAAACAACCATAACAACACACACAAAAAAAACTAAACTGGCTAGTGTATTCTATAATCACAGAAAAGGTAGCAGAGGGAGAGAAGAAAAAAATAAAATAATCTGTAGCCTAATATGAGTATGACTTTAATGTCCTTTCAGCTTCTTGCCTTCAAAGCTGCCTGAGAGAGTTCAAGATGCCACAGTTGGTTTTTATACTGTACCTCAGGATTTAATTTAATTTTCAGCCTATTTTGTTGTTAATCTCTCTTTCCCTCTCTGGACCCCTGTTTTGGCCTTTCTGGTATTTAAAAAATCAAACAGTTCAGGGCCGGCTCTTGGGCCGAGTATTTGTGCACATGCATGGCAGGAGAACCCCCAGTGGTGACGGTGGGGGTGTCCACTCTCTCAGGCAGCCCCTCTAGTCACCAGAATGGAGGTGTGCAAATTGTGGGGGGCAATGAACAGATACCAAAATAAATAAATACATACATACATACATACATACATAAACAAACAAACAAACAAATAAACAAAAATGAGAACAAAGCAAAACTGACAAAGTGTATTGTCCACCTTTGCTCCGAAGTTCCCTCGGTGATTTTCCATAGTGTGTCTGCTCCCCTGCTTGCTCTTATTGTTTGTTCTTGCCCAAGTTATCGGCTCCAGGCTGTCGAGCCCAGCAGATTAAAAAGTATGCGATTTCTTGCTTTCATTTCAAGCTACACTAGCTATAAACCTTCAAACTTTTGAAATATTCCTAGCTATGTGGTTTCGAGTTTTGGAGCTTTGCCTTGAATCTGCTTTGCCTGGTATTCTGTAGTATGGCTGATGGCGAACTTCACTGCACCTCCACTCTAGCGGCCGTCAAGTTCCACCACCCCATATAGTTTTCCTAGGAAACAAATAGTATTTTCTTTTATTTCTGCATTATAGTATGTTGCATAAATATTGAATAGCCAGGATATAGTAGATAATTTTTATCTCCTCAGAAGAGGGTTAGTACTTCATTTATCATTTAAAAATTCATAGACAAAAATTATTCATCTTCTCTCCTGAAAGAGAAACAGAACATGAAATTGTTGTCTTAGAACATCTTACAATAAAGATAAACATATAGAAGACAAGACTCGTCATAAGGTTTCTAATTTCTACTCGTAGAAATGCTACATCTTTGTAGGAATTTTGGCGAAGGGTCTAGAAGCCAAAGCTAGATGTACAATTGCTTTAAACTGATACAGTTGCAACAAACACAGGGAGAGGGACTCTGAGGGGTATATCATATCCCACGTATTGACATTTCAAATGATAGTATTTTCCTTACAAGTGTAGCTTCCTAAACCTTAAATTCTGAGAATTTGACATTGGATTTCTTTTATACCTCTAAAAAAACTCATTTTAGAACAAGAAAAAAAATTACTTTAAAGCACACCGTTTTGTGGGTTAGGGGAGAATGTTCAGAGACTGCACTATGCACACGTTTTATAGTGTAAGGAGACATCCTGACTGAATATTATATGTATGAGCCCTTGTTATGTGCCAGGGGAAATAATCAGACAATTATGTAAATGCCTGAATGTGTGTGGCCGATCTATTACCTTCACTTTTGAAAACATTGCTATTAAAATGCTTCCTACATAGGAAAAGGTTGTTTCAGATAAGTAACATGTCTGAAGCCCTTTTTAACAATGTACCGTTGCTGTATTTGGAAATTGCTAATGTAGAGTTGGGGGAAAACAATGAGTGTCTTCAAGGGACTGAAATCTAAGGAAGGGGCCAGAATACAAAATATCATGCAAACACAATTCAGCCTTTGAAGCTATTCTCTGGAGATTAGGTTTGGAGAACTGAATGGAGAGAGTGTGTGTGGAACATTTCCTCCAATTTGTAATATTGGATCAGGCCCATTGTAAACTGTGCTAATTTATTCTTCATTGAACCATGGAGATTAATTAATCTTTTGTTTTGCTGGATTAATGAGTAATCAATATGCCAAAGGGGGAGGGAATGATTTCTTCTCAAGGAACAAAGCATTCAGGTACCCAAGTCATTTTATCTTTTCTGTTTACAAAGTAGAAGGCAAAACTTGAGATAAAATGTGTGTCATTCAAGCCAGTAGAAGCTCGTTTTGATTTTTTTTAAAAACTAAGACGTCCTGAGTTTGCAAAGTCCCTGGGTGTTGCAAACAGTTATCATGCTGGATTGCTAATCTAAATGTTGGAGGTTTGAGCCCACCCAGAGGCACCTAGGAAGAAAAGCCTAGGAAGAACCAATGCAATGTGAATGAGTTTGGGTGGCCACTGCTCTTCACACAAAATTTTAAGTCACTTTCTACAATTCTTTGGCACCTTTATAGGTCATCTCCCCTGAGAAACCCTTCCTTACATCCAAAACTAAATTTTTCCATCCTTACGCCCCACCAAATCAATCCCTCTTAACTAATTCACTTATTTTCATCTTAGTGCTTATCATTGAGTGAAATTATCTAGGTAACTTATTTATTTACCTGCTACTGGTCTGTTCTAAGCTCCCAATATAAAAGCAGGGATTCGTCAGTTTTCTCACCATTGTATTCAGAGTCTATGAGGTCTCCTTGCACATGAGTCAAGTAATATTTGTTCAGTGAATGACTGAGTTCATGATAGACTGGACTTGACTTGAAGCAAATTCTCTAAAAGAGTCTGTGATTTGTGGGATTGGGTGTGGAAGAAAGAGAATTGAATGGCTTACAGCAAGGTGAGATATGTTAAGAATTTCACAGCACCTAAGGAACCTATGCTTGCTTTCTAGAATATAATAGGGTCATTTCCCTAGTTCAAGAACTTTCCTGAATTATTATGCCAAGATTTGCATTGAAGCCTTGGTCTCCTCTTTCACTATTTAGTCTAAACAAATTCATATGTAGTCCAGCATGTTGGTGTCATGGGTGGGATGGATGGAGGGCATGTGTGAGAGGGATGTTCTTTTTAATTGAGAATTACCCTGATGCCACCTAGCATCTTCTGCCACTACCTTAATTCCTAGTTGGCAGAATTAATAACAGATAAAAGAACATACACCCTGTGGATTTATGCATTATTAGTTTTACAGTAATGTATTTGTAGTCAGAAATTCTAGGTCGTGTTCTGATATCCTATCTTGACGTAGTAATATCATTAAAAATTTTGTTTGTAAACTAAATGATTAAGGGTATACCAGGAGTCCTGGTGTGGTGCTGTGGGCTAATGTACTTGACTGAAAACTTCATTTGAATCCCAAGGCCTGAGGTTCAAGCTCACTAGTCACTCATTGGAAATCTTGTACAGGTTCACTATGGATTGGAACCAACTCAATGGCACTTAACAACAACAACAGTTACCTTTTATATATTCATTTTTCTTTTATTTGAACAAGGATTTGTGTTATAAAACACTTAATGAAATATGAAAGTGGCAAAAAGTAAGTAACCTGAATTCTTTTGGTATATGTATTGCCAGTGTAAGGAAAAATAAAAAATAAATAATAATGATAAGTTAAGGTATGTTACACATTGACTACAGAACTTGGCAAGTGATCCACTGCAACCAGCAGACAATCATATTCAAGTATATTTGTAAGTAATTATGGTAAATAATCTCTTCAAATAACATTGAAAATACTCTTCTCGTTTATCTTTTCTTATGCTGTTCTACTTTAGAATGGGAAGCCAGATGTCTAATTTTTATAAAAAAATAATTGGATATTAAAAGAGGCATTGCATATAGAGTCCATTAGTGGCAGGCAATAGAAACTAACTCTGGCAAAAAGCAACAAAATCTATTGAAAGGATATGTGGATTGGAAAATCAAATTTATTTCCCAGAAGAGTTAAAATCAGAACACTGAGGGAACAGGAACTACCAAGGACTCTTTTCAGGACATCGTTGTTATGGTGGGAAAAAATAAAAGTACAATAAAATTAAAAAAAACACACAACAGAATTAGCTCTGAGTTAGCCCTGACTCCTGATAATCTCATGTATCATAGAGTAGAGTTGTGCTACATTGGGTTTTTAGTGGCTGATTTTTCTGAATTAAATCACCAGGCCATTTTCCCAAGGCACCTCTGGTGGACTGGATCTGCCACTACCAACTTTTCTTTTGATGCCGGAGTGTGTTAACTCTTTGTACTACCCAGGGACTCTTTATCATGAAGAAATACCACCCATTTTTCATTCTGAGGTCATTCTGTTCAAAACTTACTTTTCAAATGATGAATCTACTTGGTGCTGCTCAGTCAGTTCTCACCCTTATATGGGCTGTTGTTGTTAAGTGACATGAGTAGGTTCTAACTGTTAGCAACCCTATATTGAGTTTCCAAGGAACATGTGGTGGGTTTTAACCACCAAGCATGCAGTTGGCAGTCCAATGCTTATCCTATAGCACCACACCATCACTCCTTGTGTGGATTCTTCTTGTTGTTGTTGTTAAGTGCCATTGACTAGGTTCCAACTCAGACACCCTGTATAGGGTTTCCGAGGAGCAGCTGGTGAATTTGAATCGCGAACCTTGAGGTTCAAACCAACTTTGCTGTCTAGTGCTTATCCTACAATGCCACTTAGAATAAGGTTTTAGAAATACACACGGACTATTCCCAAGGAAAGATCCCTGGCTGTGCAGTGGTCTAAGTGTTGGGTTTGAACCATTTATCTTGTATTCTAAACCAACATTGTGGTCCAGTGCTTATCCTACATTGCCACACCATGTGTTGGGTGGCTAACCCACAAAATCAGTTGGACCCACTAGTCCCCATGGGAGAATGATGAGCTGACTGCTTCCCTAAAGATTTTTGTCTTGGAACCTCTGTGATACAATTTTACCATGTAGTTTCCTATGAATTGAAATTGGAGTCTTGGTGTTATGCTTTAAGGTAAGCACAGGACTGCTAACTTCAAGGTCAACAGTTCAGACCTACCAGCTACTTCTCAGAAACCCTGTACAGGGTTGCTCTGATCCTAGCATAACATAGTGTGAGTTGAAATTAGTATACTATCACACACACAGTAAGTATGGCTAGTGGGGGAGATAAATAATACTGAGCAGGCAAAACAACTGATGTCTACTATAATAGCTGAGTTAATCTCATCAGTTTTTCACATTTTGTTTTTAGAGGCATGGGGAATAGTCACTCATATTAATCATGTCACCTTGAGCAATGATAAAAGAATAAACTTAGATTAAATCTAAGAGTTGATTAAAGTACAATACAGCTAGTACTTTAAAAGGACATAATAATTGATGGTGACAAGGTAAGAAAATAGAAGGAAATTAATATTTAGAGAGAGCCAAGTACTATACTAATTGCTTCACGTTGAGTCTCTCATTTAATATTCTTGATCATTATAGGAGACAGACATCCTTAAACTAATCTTTCTGATTGGGAAACTGAGGCACAGAGAGATCAATTCTTTTCAAGGTCACATATTCAGTGACACAAATAGAATGATATACTACAACTCTGATAATTACTGTCAATACTGCTTTAAAGGAAAACACATGTAACTGTTAGTCTGCCTTGCTCGTGTAGTGTAATTGTTGTCACAGATAATTACTACATACTCCTCATTATTGGATCATTGCATTATCTTCTTGTTGTTGTTAGGTTCCATCGACCTTATGCACAACAGAACGAAACACTGCCTGGTACTACGCCAACCTCACAATCATTGCTATGCTTGCTGTTGTCGATGTGCCAATTCATCTCTTTGGGGGTCTTCCTCTTTTTTGATGATCATCCACTTTCCCAGGCATATGTGCCCTTCTCTGTGGACTATTCCCTTCTGTTCTGATACTATGTCCAAAGTATGAGAGATGAACTCTGGCCATCATAGCTTCTAAGGCACATTCTGGCTGTATTTCTTCCAACTCAGATTTATTTGTTCTTTTGGCAGTCTGTGGTGCTTTTATATTCTCTTCCAACACCATAACTCAAATGCATCAATTCTTCTACAGTCTTCTTTATTCATTTTCTTGAAAATAGCCTGGCTTGGGTCAGTCACACTTTCGTCCTCAAACTAACATCTTTGTTCTTGAACACTTTAAAGAAGTCTTGTGCAGCAAAGTTACCTAACACAATACATCATTTGATTTCTTAACTGATGCTTCCATGAGTGCTGATGGCTAATTCAAGCACAATGAAGTATTTGACAACTTCAGTCTTTTCTCTGTTTAACTTGATGCTATTCATTGGGGCAGTGGTAAGGATGTTTGTTCTCTTTACATTGAAGTGCAACCCAACCTGATGGCTGTAGTCTTTGATCTTCATTAGTAAGTATTTTAAGTCTTCTGCTTTCAGCAAGCAAGGATGTATCATCTGCATATCGCAGGTTGTTACGGAGTCTTCCTTCAACTTGGGTGCCAGTTTCTCCACCTATTTGCTCAGCATACAGATTGAATAAGTATGATTTAAAAATACAACCCTCGTGCACACCTTTCCTAATTTTAAACCTTTCAGTGTTCCTTTGTTCTGTTAAACAACTTCTTCTTCGTCTATGTAAAAGTTACTTATGAGCATAATTAAGTGTTCTGGAATACTCATTCTCTGCAATGTTGTCCATAGAGTGTCATGATCCACAAAATTGAAAGCCTTTGTGTAGTCTGTAAAGCACAGGTAAACATCTTTGTGGTGTTCTCCACTTTCTTTCAGTATTCATCTGATGTCAGCAATCATTTCCATTGTTCAACATCCTCCTCTGAATCCAGCTTGAACTTCTGGCAGTTCTCTGTATAGTTGTAGCCATTTCTGAATTATCTTTAGCAAAATTTTACTTGCATGAGATATTGATGTTGTTCTATGATTTCTGCATTCTGTTGGGTCAACCTTTTTTGGGAATGGGCACAAATATGGATCTCTTCAAATCAGTTGGCTAGGTGTCTGTCTTCCAAATTTCTTGGCATAGATGAGTGAGTGCCTCCAGTGCTGAATTAAATTTGTTGATCGATTTCAATTTGTATTCCATTTTTTTCTGGAACCTTGTTGTTAGCCAGTGCCTTCATTGCACCTTTGGACTTGTTCCTTCATTATCATTGGCTCTTGATCACGTACTACCTCTTGAAACAATTGAATATCGACCATTCCTTTTTGAGACTTGATAAAACAGAAGTATCTTTTTTTCAGCCAACACTGTTAGAATTGTGACTATAGTCCCTAAATAGTGCTCATGCTCTCTTTTCTAAATAAACTAAAGTCTCAGTTGTGAGTTTTACTGGAAAGTGGTCACATTGTATCTAATCCCTGTGTCTTAGGTCAGGTTTCCTAGAAGCTGATCCTGAGTCATGAATTTAGGTGTCTGTGATTTTAGCACAAATGCTTTTCAGGAAACAAACAACAAATACCTTATAGGAGCTGAGAGAAGCAGAATGGGAAAAAGACAAAGATGTGCTCTCGGGTAAAAAGCAGCTTTGTCCAGATTCACAGGGAACTTTGGAACATAAGATATGCTATCAAATGTTTCCCCCTTGAGAGTGAGGTGAAAAGCAATTATCCAGAGAAGGGAGCAACTGTGAACTGTTTGCAGATGATACTCATAGGATCTGGGGAATGGTGTAACAGCTCTGATCTGATCAGAGGGGATCTAGGCCAGTTACAGCAGAGTCCTCTATCATTTGACATTGAGGTTTGAATCTTTGCCAGTCACCTTCTTGTGATCAAAGGAAGAGCAGGTCTCTGTGTCCCTTTCCCTTTTTTGCCAGAAAAATTTCTACTCCTCAGCAAGCATGCTCTCTAACAGGAAGATGTAATTCACAACTAAAACTGGTACTTTCTGGCAACAGGGCATATATCCTTGCCTATCTAAGACAATGCTTAGCCATTGGCTAGGTGTGGATGTACTTTGGTAAGTGTAATAATACAATGGCCTCATCTTAGACCAGAAAAGAGTAGCAGCAATGCTGTGGAGCTTTGATTCATGGCTGGAGTTGTGCTCCTGCATTCTAAGGATGAAATCTTGGTAGAGGAAATACTACCTTTTGTTCCCTTGTGTTGTTAGTGTATAAATATAGCCTAAAAGCTCATATGTTAGTATTGTGTTTTTTCAAACAAAAAAGATAGCTTTTGTGCTTATCCCTATTTTCCTTTTCCTTATCTGCCCCTCTTGAATTGAGGTGTGTGAACTGATGCACTCTTGCATTATCAGACTATTTAATATTGTTTATACATGCTAACACTGTAGCATTTGTAAACATAAGGGTTTTTTTAAATGGAATATTAGGTATGTAATACCTTATTCTACTTTACTTTGATATGGTTTTGTTGTTGTTGAGACTATGTACAGTAAAATATATACCAACTGAATCATTTCTACAAGTATAGTTGGAGTTCTGGTGTGGCAATGTGGGTTAATGCTCTGGACTGCTACATCAGTTTGAACTGCAAAGTCAGTGGTTCTAGCTCACCAGCTGCTCCTCAGAAACCCTAAACAGGGTCACTATGGGTCTAAACTGACTTGATGGCACTTAACAACAACAATTAAGCAACACGGATTACTTAGAGTTGGGTAACTATTCTCAATCTTCCTTTACTGAGTTGTTTCTCCCCCATTAGCTCCCTAAGGTTCTTATCTCATCTTGTGAGTTCCTGTTTTCTCTTTGATCCCATATATAGTTCTTAAAAAGCATAATACTTAAGGCAGACATTTGTTTTACTTGGTAAGTTAAACTAGTGTTTGGTTTTCAGAAGATTTCAGGAATCCTTTTGGTTAAAAGATTATCTCAGAACTATAGTTTCTGGGTTCATCCAGTCCCATTGGCTCCAACCATTCAGTTTATCTGGTCCCATAAGCAAAGGGGAGACAGTTGTTCTGGAGACAATTAGCTACATAGTCATTATCCTGCTCCATTCTTACATTTGTTTTTAACCAAGTAAGTCTCCTCTTAACCGCTCCTTTCTCAAGAATTTACCTTTGTTTTTTTTCTCACATAGGATGTTATGCCCTTTGCCTCTTCCAAATGTCTTAGACGCTCTGGCTATGTGCTGCTTACCTACTAAGTGTAAGAAACAGGATGATTTCAGCACACATCTGAGTACTTATTATGAGAGTTCCTTCTAAAACAATTTGTCATATCCATGCATCCTTGTTTGAGGTACCTCTGCTCCATTCCTGAGTTTCTTTACAGGTTTGATTACCTACAAGATTCTACAACCTCAGAGTCCTCTTTAAAAAATACTCTTTCTATATATTTTTTGTACCTTTTGAAAGCAGAGAGACATCGTCGAGAAAAGGGTCTCTCACTGTCTGCACACCTCCATTCTGGTGATTAGAAGGGATTCCAGAGCAAATGGACACCCCACCCGTACCCTTGGAGGGTTCTACTCAGGCACACAGATCTCCTTGAAATTTAAAGTGACAGTTTCCACTTAAAACCAAACGGCCACCACTCATCTGTCACTTTGTCATACTGTGGTGGCTTGTGCGTTACTGTGATTCTGAAAGCTATGCCACTGGTATCTTAAATACCAGCAGGGTCACCCATGGTGG
The DNA here is from genome assembly GCF_000296735.1 of Chrysochloris asiatica. Classification (NCBI taxonomy): domain Eukaryota; kingdom Metazoa; phylum Chordata; class Mammalia; order Afrosoricida; family Chrysochloridae; genus Chrysochloris; species Chrysochloris asiatica. Next base: position 9,432,676 of record NW_006408548.1, on the reverse strand, counting down.
ACAGGTTTCAGACTCGGAAGAAAGAGAGATGAACTACTTCCAAATATTTAGTCACCGAAAACCTTATGAATAGCAGAGAAACACTGTCAGATATAGAGCCAGAAAATGAGCCACTCAGGTTGGAAGGCACTCAAAATGTGACTGGGGAAGAGCTGCCTCCTCAAAGTAGAGTGGACTGTGATAACGCGAATGAAGTAAAGCTTGTGGGAGAAAAGCCCGCGCGACCCTCATTTGCAGATGGGGCACAAATCAAAATGAAGAGAAACAGCTGTAAACCTCCATTGAAAATCGGAACATGGAATGTACGAAGTATGAATCTGAGAAAATTGTAAGTTGTGAAAAAAGAAATGGAACGCATAAACATCAATATCTTAGACATTAGTGAGCTGAAATGGACTGGTATTGGCCATTTTGGATTTGACACCCACATGGTTTACTATGCCTTGAATGACAAATTGAAGAGGAATGGTGTTGCATTCATCGTCAAAAAGAACATATCCAGATCAGTCATAAGGTACAACACACCAATCACCAAAGCCAGTGAGGATGAAATAGAAGAATTCTACCAAATTCTTCAATCTGAAATTGATCAAACATATAATCAAAATGTATTGATCAGTACTGGTGATTGGAATGCAAAGGTTGGGAAAAAAGAAGGATCAGTGGTTGGAAAATATGGTCTTGGTGATAGAAATGATGCTGGAGAACACATGATAGAATTCTGCAAAATCAATAATTTGTTCATTTCAAATAGCTTCTTTAGACAGCATAACAGATGAATAAACACATGGACCTCACCAGATGGAATACACAGAAATCAAATTGACTACATCTGCGGAAAGAGACGATGGAAAAGCTTCATATCATAGTGAAAAAAAGGGCAGGGGCAGACTGGAACAGACCATCAATTACTCATATGCAAATTCAAACTGAAGCAGAAGAAAATGAAAACAAGTC
>NW_006408548.1:9430167-9431619 GCF_000296735.1 Chrysochloris asiatica | reverse complement strand
GCATATGCCCTCTCTTCTTATCAGCTGGACACTTCACTCTCCACTCTAGTCCTCTGTGGCTATGTCACTGACTCTGGGCCCAAGAGTCCCCAGGTCTAGCCACACTGCTGGCCAACCAGGTCTCCACCAGGGTTCACAGGAGTCAATTCAACGTTGTACGGCTTAGCTCACAGCTTCAATGCTGTTTTTCCCTCACTTCCCCTTATCGGTGATGAACGTGGTCACCGATCAGAGTGTGTATTCCCATTGAGTCTTAGTCTTAGAAGGGGCTTTACACTGAGGGGACCTGACCACTTGTCTTGATGTCTCCTGGGTTAGCCAGTTGTTTGTTCTTGTAGTAATCAGTAAGTCTGCCTATATTGTTTTGTATTTTTCCTGTTGGTCATTCTTTCAAGAAGTATCTTCTGTTCTTCTAGCCGTTCCAGAAGGTCTGCTTGTCCTTTCAAGTGGAAATATCCCACCTCAGAAGATTCTGGATGCTGTTCAGGATTCCACCTATGGTCTTATGTAATGCAGAGGCTCCACAGGAAGCCTCCTTTACTGGGCATGTTGTAGGTATTCCAATCAGTTATAGGCAGAAGACGGACTTACAAGCTTTCAATGGTGATATTTCTGGCTATTCCTTTCTCTCCCCCTCAAGAGTCTGTTTTATAATGGTATGCCAGGGAAACCAAGATACAAAAGAGAGCCAAGCATCATAACATTATTTTCCCCCTTTTGCCCATTCCAACCATGTCTCAATCCCTGTATGCCAGATCCCTGTTGTTGCAAGGTTGTGCATACGTCATTCTTTACCTCTGTCCCACTTAGCCCATGCAAACCTGCCTAATTGTTCTCCCATCTGCTTATTCTGTCATTCCTCTCCCCCTTCTTGTGTATTGCCCCCATCCCTAGCGCCCAAACTATCCTATGTCTATTCGTTACTCTGTGCTCCACCTTCCCATCCCTCCTCTCACCCCAACCCCACATCCCAGTAAGCAGCAAAGAATCCCCCCACACACATTTAGTATGGGTTCTTTTTCTTAGTCTTTTACAGTAGTGGTCCTATGCAGTAGTTTTCCTTTTGTGACTAATTTCACTCCACATAATGTCCTCAAGGTTCCTCCATGTTATGCGGTGGCTTGCAGCTTCCTTGTTATGCTTCAAGGTAGCATAACATTCCATTGTGTGTATGTACCACAGTTAGTTTATCCATGCTTCAGTTGATGGGCACTTAGGCTGTCTCCATCTTTTTGCTGTTTAAATAGTGCTGCTATAAAAATAGGTGTGCATATATCTACTCGTGTTGTGGCTCCTATTTCTTGTGGGTAAATAACAAGTAGAGGAATTGCTGCTTCATAAGGTATTTCTATTTCCAACCTTCTGAGGAAGCGCCATATTGCTTTCCAGAGAGGTTGGACCATTTTGCAATCCCACCAGCAATGCAAGAGCATCCTAGTCTCTCCACATCCT
>NW_006408548.1:9429407-9430067 GCF_000296735.1 Chrysochloris asiatica | reverse complement strand
GTTTTCAAAATGTTTTGTAGTTTGTGTATTCCCTGAATTAGTGCCCTCACATTTGTACCTATTTTTTCATTGATGGCCTTTATAATTCTGGGATTCACATTTAGGTCTTTAATCCATGTTGAGTTGGTTATTGTATAAGGCATGAGGTAAAGGTCTTGTTTCAATCTTTTGCATATCACTTTCCAGTTCTGCCAGCACCATCTATTGAAGAGACTGTCACCTCCCCATGCAATGTATTTAGGTACTTTGTCAAAAATCAGTTGGCTGTATGTAGATGGGTTAATTTCTAGAGTCTCGATTCTCTTCCATTGATCAGTGTGTCTTTCATTATACCATTACCAAGCTGTTTTGATACTGTAGCTATGTAGTAAAATTTGAAGTTGGGGTGTGAGAGGTTTCCAGCCCTATACTTCTTCTTAAGCAGTACTTTGCTTATCCTGAGTCTCTTTCCTTTCCATAAAAAGTTTGTAATTGTTTTTTCCATCTCTTTGAAGAATGTTGTTGGAATCTGGATTGGAATTGCATTATAGTGTAAATTGCTTTGGGCAGTATTGACATTTTCACAATTTTAAGTCTTCCTATCCAGAAGCATGATACATTCTTCCATTTTTGTAGGTCTCTTTTGGTTTCTTGTAGTTGTGTTTTGTAGTTTTCTTTGTA
>NW_006408548.1:9423164-9423652 GCF_000296735.1 Chrysochloris asiatica | reverse complement strand
TGATCAAGAGCCAATGATACTGAAGGAGGAAGTCCAAGGTGCATTGAAGGAATTGGCAAAGAAGAAGCCACCAGGAATTGATTAATTAAAAATGGAAATCTTTCAAGAAAGTGAGGCAGCTCAGTAGGCACTCACCCATCTTTGCCAAGAAATTTGGAAGACAACTATCTGGTTTACTGATTGGAAGAGATCCGTATTTGTGCCCATTCCAAAGAGAGGTGACCCTATGGAATGCGGAAGTCATCGGACAATCTCTTTGATATCCCATGCGAGGAAGTTTTGCTAAAGGTAATACAGAAACAGATACAATCATACATTGACAGAGAACTTCCAGAGGTTCAAGCTGGATTCAGAAGAGGCCATAGAACGAGGGATGTCATTGCTGATGTCTGATAGATCTTGGCTGAAAGTAGAGAATATCAAAAAGATGTTCACCTGTGCTTTTTTGACTACGCAAAGGCTTTCGATTGTGTGGATCATGACAAGCT
>NW_006408548.1:9399780-9400253 GCF_000296735.1 Chrysochloris asiatica | reverse complement strand
CAGCTCACTGGTTCTATCTTCCATCTCATCTATTCTACTCCTCTGCCCTTTCAGAGTGTTCTCTATTTCTGTTATTTTGTTATTGATTGTTTGGATGTCAGAGTCCAGCTCCAACTGTACTCGAGGGTGAGATGGGGATGAAGAAAAATATGTACAAAAGAAAAGAATTTAGGCCAGGGACACAGGCTGATGGCGAGTGACAAAGTTTATTGAAAGCAAGAGGTTTATATAGGGCAATTTCTGCAAGTCATCGTTGTTTTGCTTAGTTACAAGTTTATCTTTTGCTGCGAGCCAGGCGAACTGCTTTCCCTGCATGATTATCTTTTACTGTGAATTACATGATCCTGGGAAGGCTGCTTTCCTAGTGTTAATAAACAGGCTTTGTCTGGAAAAACTCAGACTTAAAGTTTTATGAGGCCTGTAAGTCTTTTGGCCCCTAACATTTGGACCTCTTTCTGTAGGTTTTGAATTGT
>NW_006408548.1:9396582-9397927 GCF_000296735.1 Chrysochloris asiatica | reverse complement strand
ACACACACACATATACACACACAAACACATTTAAAGTTGGAATCTGCTGTGGCACTGATAGGATAACCACTCAACCACAAGTTTGCTTTGAGCCGCATGATTGGCAGGTCAAACTCACCAGCTGCTCCTCAGAATACCTAGATAGGGCCGCTATGGGTCAGAACTAACTCAACAGCACTTAAAAACATCAACAACAATATATAAAGTTGTTGTTGTTGTTAGGTGCCATTAAATCGACTCATAGCAACCCTATGTATAACAAAATGAAGAACTGCCTGGTCCTGGGCCATCTTCACAATTCTTGCTTTAGCCTGCTGATGCTGCCACTTTGTCAATCTATCTCCCTGGGGGGTCTTCCTCTTTTTCTCTGACCCTCCACTTTACCAAACATAATATCCTTCCCCAGGAAGTGGACCCTTCTGACCATATATTCGAAGTATGAGAGATGAAGTCTGGCCATCCTGGATTCCAAGGAGCACTCTGGCTGCACTTCTTCCATGCCCATGGTACTTTCAGTATTCTCCTACAATACCATAACTCCAAAGCATCAGTTCTTCTATGGTCTTCCTTATTCACTGTCCAGCTTTTGCATGCATATGAGGTTAATGAAAATACCTTGGCCTGGGTCAGGTGCACCTTAGTCTTCTTTGCTGTTCAATACTTTAAAAAGCTCTTGTGCAGCAGATTTACGTAATGCAATATGTCATTTGATTTCTTGACTGCTGCTTCCACGAGTGTTGATGGTTGATCCAAGAAGAATGAAGTCCTTGCCAACTTCAATCTTCCTCCATTGATAAGAATGTTGTTTATTGGTCCAGTGGTGAGGATTTTTGTTTTATTTACATTGAGATAGAATTCATACTGAAGGCTGTGGTGTTTGATCTTCATTATTAATTATTTTAAGTCCTCTTCACTTTCAGCAAGTAAGGTTGTATCATCTGCATATTACAGGTTGTTAATGATTCTTCCTCCAATCCTTATGCCATGTTTTTCTTCATATAACTGAGCTTCTCAGATGATTTGTTCAGCATATAGTTTGAATAAGCATAGTGAGACAATACAACCCTGTTGCACACCTTTCTTAATTTTAAACCATTCAGTGTCCCCATGCTCTGTTTGAACAATTGCCTGTTGGTCCATGTACAGATTCCTCATGAGCATCATTAAGTGTTCAGGAATACTCATACTTTGCAATGTTGTCCATAGCTTGTCATGATCCATATAATCAGTAGCCTTTGCATGTTCAATAAAGCATGGGTAAACATCTTTCTGGTATTCTCTGCTTTCAGCTAAGATCTATTGGACACAAAGTTATACTATCATATTTTTCCCACTTGAGAATGGG
>NW_006408548.1:9394681-9396369 GCF_000296735.1 Chrysochloris asiatica | reverse complement strand
AGCTGCAAGGTGATGGTTCAAACTCACCAGCTGCTCTTCAGAAAACCATACAGGGTTGCTTTGAGTTGGAACCAACTTGAAAGCACTTAACAAAAACTATGTATACTTATATACATATAGACATCTGTCTTGCAAGAAGTGCATACAGTCAGAATACTCCCCAAAAGGGAGATAGCCAGACTTTGTCTCACATACTCTGGGCATGTTATCAGGAGGAACAAGTTCAAGAGAAGGGTGCTGTGTTTGGTAAAGAAGAGGGTCAGTGAAATAAGAAAAACCCTCAATGATATGGGTTGACATAGTTGTAGCATTGAGATCAAATGTAACAATTGTGAGGATGGCACTGGACAAGGCAATGTTTTGTTCTGTTATACATAAAGTCACTATGAGTAGGAACTGACTCAAGTGCATATAACAACAACATATGTATATGAGAGTAAGTAGAAATGTATTCATACAAAATCATAGAAGCCTTCATTAAATAAAAATATTAAAATATGAGCTTATTATTTCCCTACATATTTTCCATATAGGTTTCCTGAAGGTAGAGTTTCCATCTCTCTAGCCTTTCGCCAAAGAAATCTGCACTCTTCAAGTTACACCATGACAAAATGGCAGTTTTGGCATCCTCAATATTTTGTTCCTTTTAAATGTTCTGTTAAGTTGGGGGAACAAAAATAAATATAAAGAGGCTTTAGATCAGGTCTGGCGGGTGGATGAAGAAAGGTTTTCCAATAAAATTCTCAAAGACAGCTCTTGCTATCCACTAAGGAGTGAGTATACTGTTGTGATAAAGTAATTCTTTTGAGTAACTTTCCTGTCCTTTTTCTCACCAAAGCAGTTGTCAGTTTTCCTAATAGGCCCCTATGATCGTATTGTGTTCCTCCAGAAAATCTGTCAATATTACCTCTTTTAAATCCCAAAAATACATTCACCATAACCTTCTGAGCTGAACTCTCTGCCTTGAATTTACCTAGACAAGAAAGTCCCTTTGTAAGCCATTGTTTTAATTAGGCCATGGTTTCTATATTATATTGGTACATACAAAAACCACAATGGTTACCGTTTGTTCCAAGATAATCCTGCAAGGCTTTTGAAACCCTCAAACTGAAAGCTTGCTGAGGTCAAGATGTTCACTTAAAATTGAAAATGCCGAACCATGTCAAAGAGGTACCAACTTTAGTAGCTATCATAAATATGTTCATTCTATATTCTACTTTCACCAGTTTCTAAACTTCAGCTACAGTTTCTTCATTTGTCAGAGCTGACTGTGTTCCATCTCTTGGCTCATCTTTGAGGTCTTCCTGTTGTTGTAGCTGTTGTTAGGTGCCATCCAGTTGGTACTGACTCATAGCGACGCTATGCAAAATAGAACCAAGTACGGCCTGATCCTGGGCCAACCTCACAATTCTTGCCACGCTTGAGCCCATTGATGCTGACACTTTGCCAATCCATCTTTCTGGGGGTCTTCCTCTTTTTTCTCTGACCTTCCACCTTACCAAACATGACATCCTTCTCCAGTAACTCATCTCTCCTAACAATAAGTCTGAAGTATGAGAGATGAAATTTGGCCATTCTGGCTTCCAAGGAACACTCTAGCTGCTCTCCCTCCAACATAGATGTATTGGTTCTTTTTGGCAGCCCATGGCACTTTCAAGATTCTCCTCCAACACAATAATTCAAGTACA
>NW_006408548.1:9392251-9393910 GCF_000296735.1 Chrysochloris asiatica | reverse complement strand
TATCAGGGCATCATTTTCCCGCAACCACCAGTGGAAAAATCACAGTATAAAGAAAAATATTGTGATTTAGAAATCAGTCAAAACACAGAACTCCCTCTGTCGTGATCCCGCCCGAGCTTAGTTCAGAGGGTGGGGCTACAGCCAGACCAGCACTGGGAACGAGCGCTAAGAGCAGCACAGTGACATTTGAAAAAGGAGGTGTGGGGAGATTTGATACATTTTTTTCCTCCTCTTTCCTGTAGCACCTTCTTTGCCCAGCCCGGATACCTTCAGGTGGGTAGGTGTGTACCCCCAAAAAAAGTCCAGCGTTGAGACCACAGCTTTCCTATAGCATAGAGAAAAAGAGCCCCATTGGTCCAAGGGAAAATTCGTTGGCTGCTGCTTTGGACTTCTGCCTGTGGGTCCCAGCCCTAAAGTTAACTTGTGTGGGACCCTTACTCCTACCTATCCAGCAAGAAAAAGAGCAAGTTTGGCCTGACACACAAACCATATGAATAATCTGTAAAATCCCAACATAAAAAGATGCAACTATTTAGAGAATTACACTGTGCACACACAGATACCTAACTGATCTTCAGAGACAAAAATAGTAAACAATCTTTCTCCCAATAAATTCTCAATATCTATCTGCGCACCTCTATGGTGGTGACTAGAGGAGGGGCCTGAGAGAGACACCCCCACCTACTAATGGAGGCTTCTATGGTGCACACACACTGCCTGTGTAGCAAGGCAACTGGCAAGTGGCCAAAGTGTTATTTTTGTTTCAAAGTGGTGGTTTTTGTCTGTGCTATTATATTGCTTCTGCTTTTGGTCCTTTTGATCACACATTTTTCCTGGATGTGGGAGCTTTCTCTCCCTACATTACCCAAGGGGAGTCAGCAATTGCGGCCCTATAGCCAAGCTATAAGAATACACCATAATACTCCACTGTTGAGACAAGAGCCAGTAACAGCTGCTGAGCATGAGAAGAGGAAAGCCTATCTCACGATCATATCCACCAGGAGACACCCAGTTAGCTTAATAACACAGCAACAAACATCCATTTAAGCATTAAAAATCCACACAACTATTGGAAATGATGAACAAAAAACAGCAAAACAGAAAATAGTAGCTGAGACAAATGAGCTGGATGCAAACAAAGGCTTTCTAGAAGAGGAAGAGCAGGTTTTGAATTTGCCTGAGAAGGAATTCAGAAGAATGATATGGAAACAAATTCAAATGCTACAGAAAGGGGTGGAGGAAAACAAGTAGAAGTCAGGAAAGTACTAAAGAGCAATCAAACAAGATCAATACAGCATTGGAAACAATTCAAAACCTGCAAAAAGAGGTACAGATGATTAATAATAAAATATCAGAAGTGGACAATACACTGAAAGGGGAAAGGAGCAGAATTGAAGAGATGGAAGTAAGAACCAGCAAGCTGGAAGACAGATCTCTCAATACTGCTAAGACAGAAAAGCAAGCAGAAAAAAGGGTAAAAAAAAAATCTGAAGACAGTCTAAGATTCATGCTCGATAACATGGAGAGGAACAACTTAAGAATTATTGGCATTCTAGAACAGGAAGAATCAGAGAAGTCCACAGAGAAGAAAGTGGAAGAACTTCTGGAAGAAAATTTCCCTAATATCTTGAAAGATGAGAAGATAAATGTTCAAGAAAC
>NW_006408548.1:9374463-9375588 GCF_000296735.1 Chrysochloris asiatica | reverse complement strand
GCCATATTTTCCAACTACTGATCCTTCCTCTTTGCTCCCAACCTTTGCATTCCAATCACCAATAATGATCAATACATCTTGATTACATGTTTGATCAATTTCAGATTGAAAAAATTGGTAGAATTCTTCTATTTCATCCTCACTGATTTTAGTGGTTGGTGCGTAAATTTGAATAATATAAGCTGGTCTTCCTTAATAATCCTTAAATGCTGATCTATCTAACAATGATTGTTTTATATTGGATAGCATTCCTATAAACTTGCTTTAAAGCTTTGATGATTTGGGAAGACATTTACTTGTGCTTTGTTAAAATTTTTATATTAGCCTTGACCTCAAAATATTTTTGCTTTCTTTTTTTTCTTGTTTCATATAGTACAAAAAATGTCCTTGTTTTTGAAGACATCCTAAGGAGACTAAAACAAATACATTGCTGAGAGATCTTTTCTGCATCCAGCCATCCACTGATCACAGATACATGTTTAAAAATATTTTGTTAGGAATAAGCCCTGGCATGTATGAACTGGATCCCTAGTAACAATGTGTTTTGACTGTGTACGTGTGTGTCTACATCCCAAATCAAATTATGCTGATTTTCAACTTATGGTTCCTCATTGTGCTGTTGGCTCTAAATTGTAATTACATGTATAGAAGGAGCCCTGGTTCCACAGTTAAATGCTCATCTACTCGCTGAAATATTGGCAGTTTGAACCTATCCAATTCTGTTTTGAGGACTAGGGTAGTGGGTGGATAGGAGTAAGAAGTGAGGGTTAGGGTTGGGACTATGGCTAGGTCTTAAGTAGACCTAGGATTTCATTTATTTATAGGGTTATTGTTAGGACTAAGTTTAGTAATAAGGGTAAGGGTTGAGCTAGGGCTAGGAGTAAGGCTTAGTCTAGTTTTTAGGGTTACTGTTAGTATTATTTATTTTTATTGGAATCTATTTGATTGCTTCTTCATTTGGAAATTCTGTAACTATATTATTTACTCTTTTTTTGTCATTATAACTGTATCTCTTGAGCTCTATTTCCAGTCTAAATGGTTGGTTTTACTTTTCATACCTCTATATCTGAGTTTGTTGCTGTTAAGTGCCATTGAGCCAGTTCTGACCCATAGCAACTCTATATA
>NW_006408548.1:9372068-9373210 GCF_000296735.1 Chrysochloris asiatica | reverse complement strand
ATGTCTTATAGAGGTTTGGCTCAGTGTGTCTGCTTACTCTACCATCTTGTCCCGAACTCTTTGAACCCATACAATTCTTTATCCCATAGATTATAGTCAATAAAATTCTATGATACAATTAATTCTACTCTAACATGAGATCACAATGAGTTAAAATCAACTTAATGGCGTCTAACACCAACAATACAGTGCATACATGGAGAGACACTGTATACACAAAGGGGCTTCAAAAAGGTCATCGAAAAATGGAATTGAAAGATAATGGAATCTTTCCATGAATTTTTTGAATCCCCCTCCTGTATGTGTGGTGGTTCCACATAAATGCTTTGGTTTAGAATTGAAACATCATCTCCCATATGGGCGGCAAGAGTTCTACTACTGGACTACCAATGCCTTCCCTATGAAAGAAGCTAATAGTCCTCATTCTTTGAGAGTTCATGTATAGATATAACTTGGGCCATTCAATCTTCTATCCTAGATTAATTTTCTTATTAGTATTTGATCAACTTTATGCCAAGAATGAGTGTCATATTACCAATGTAGTCGGTCAGTGACCCAAGAAAACCATGTCTATGTCTGTATTCCATTGAATATAAGAAGCTCTGAAAATAAGACATGTTACTTTATATTCTACTATTATTGCTGTTGTCTTCTGCAATCCAGTTTGTTCAGACTCAGATCAACCCTTTATAGGGTTTCCAAGCATTGGCTGGTGGATTTGAGCTGCTGACTTTATGGTTGGTGCTGCACTGCTTATCCTACCTCACCAGAACTTGTATGTTCTAGTAGAGGGAAAAAGTTTCTTATTTCTATATAATCTAGTACTTTCATTTTGTCCACTAAGTGACATAATTTTTTCCACAGATGCTGAAATATAAAAGCAAAAATTTGTCAAAATGTAGGCATGTAATTTGGACATTTATAAATATTGTTAGGAAAATGACTAGTAGAAAGAGGTTTATATTTAGACTTATATACATTTTAGATGATTAATCCAATTAACCTCTTTGAAATTAATTCTACAACATGTTATGTACAATGATTATTAGATTAACAATTGTTGTTGTTGTTGTTAAGTGCCGTCGAGTCGGTTCCGACCCATAGCGACCCTGTACAGGGTTTCCGAGGGTGTAAATCTTTAC
>NW_006408548.1:9367385-9368800 GCF_000296735.1 Chrysochloris asiatica | reverse complement strand
AATGATCAATACATCTTGATTGCATGTTTGATCAATTTCAGATTGAAGAAGTTGGTAGAATTCTTCTATTTCATCCTCACTGGCTTTAGCGGTTGGTGTGTAAATTTGAATAATAGTGATATTAACTGGGCTTCCCTGTAGGCCCATGCATATTATTCTATCCCAGACAGCATTGAACCTCATGACTGATCTGGATATGTTCTTTTTGACAATGAATGCAACACCATTCTTCTTCAATTTGTCATTTCAAGCATAGTAAACATGTGCTCATCAGATTCAAAATGGCCAATACCAGTCCATTTCATCTGAGTTAGGGCATTTATAAATTGGTGTTGTACACATTTTCAAACATTAGTGTGAACATTATAATATTAATTATTATGTTATTATGGACATTATATTTACTAGTGAAGAAACATTTTTTTCCAGTAAATGTTCTTTGAATAGCAGCAAAATGAAACTAAACAGGTATGCTCAGTATGATTTGGTTCCTTTAGTTAATTAAAATATGAGAGATTTCTTTCTTTAATCTGTTAGAAAGTGCTTATTGCCTTAGCCAGCTAGTAGCTATTACCAAAATTAAGAACTATGTAAATTATACAAAGCTATCCACAGAGACTAGGATGAAAATTACTGCCCCTGCTGAGGACAAAATGATGTCTTTGGTTGAACTGCCACATAACAAAATAACAGCAAGAGATAAATTATTTTTGGACCATAATTAAAGGGTCCCAAATCTCGGTTGACCAGACTTATTTTCTCCTCTGTGATGAGTATGACTTTTCTTGGTTTTGAGTTATTAAAAAAGAAGTTTCCCTTCTGTTTAATAAGGCTAAGAGTTACAAAGAAAATGAGGCTCATTTACTGCTTTTTGTTGTTGTTGTTGGTTTGGTTTTATATAACCTTATCAGAGAGTAGCCTTTAAAGATAGTCTCCAAATTATGAAAATTTCCCATTGGCTTGATGCTTACACTGATTTTTTAAAAATACATGAAGGCAGATTACTGATAGGTTTCAAGTCTATTTGCAATCACTAGGCTTTTAAAATATCTTGTGGTCTAATTCTTCAGAATTGTTTCTCCCTTGTGTGGGAGTAGAAGACTGGATATTAGAAAAAAGTTTTCATCTTAAAGTTTTGTCATTAGATATAAACTCCAATTTTTTTCTCACCTAAGAAACAATACCTGAAAAAAAATTTTTTTTAAAGAAAATATGAAAGCATCTCTCTGCTGGTTCATTCAGCTTGGTCCATGATGAAATTGTATCATAGAAAAATTGAGTAACTTCAGATGTGTTGAAATTGGGTAACCATTGTGATTGATCAGAAGCTATACAAAATTTGTAGAAGTGGGGATACAAATGGAAATTATTGCACACTTTAGATATATTTCAGGAAGGGGGTTGATTCAACAATA
>NW_006408548.1:9357850-9365386 GCF_000296735.1 Chrysochloris asiatica | reverse complement strand
CTGTACAGGGTTTCCAAGGGTGTAAATCTTTACAGGAGTAGAAAGCCTCATCTTTCTCCCACAGAGCGGCTGGTAGTTTCGAACTGCTGACCTTAAGGTTCGCAGCCCGATTCGTAACCACTACGCTACCAGAGCTCCTTAAACAACAACATAGAGGGTGATAAATACTAAAAATATATATAAATAAATGTTTTGGGGCATTTCTACTATGCATACATATGGGTACCGTGAGCTGATAAGACAGTAATTTAAAAACAAAACAAAAACAAAAACAGGTATTTTTAGAGGACTTTTAAAAGGGATACGAAACACGAAAGTAGCAAATGAGGTCTTTATTTTTTATACAGTTTTAGAGGGTAGCACTCAGAATATATTTTATGAGAATGTAATCTCCGGTGCTCTGCAAGAGGAAGGAGGAGGTGTTGGGTTGCTTGAGAAGGTGACATTGAAGACTCAATGGCTTAAGGGGAGAGTGTCCAAGACAGTGGGACTAACCAGTGGAAAGTGGTAGGAATACTTAGCATGTTAGAGGACTAACAAAAAGACCCATGTGCCTGGGTACGAGTAAGTACAGGGTGATTAGCAGAACACAAAGTCTGAGGCTATCATAGGTGGTTGAGGGTCAGTGAGAAACAGGAAGGTCCTGAATGAGATCGAGTGACACAATGGCTGCTGCAGTGGGCACAAACCTAATTTTTTAAGATGGCCTAGGGCCAGGCAGTGTTTATTGTGGTGTACATCGATCAGGCCCCTATGAATAGGAACCAACTGAATGGCATCTAACAACAAAAACAATAACAAAGCCTGATAATTGAGAGTTTTATACAATGAGTGAGTTTTGAGGGGGGGGGCGGGGAAGGACACGAGTTGAATTTTATTTTAAAAAGTCGCTTTAATTGCTGTATAGAGAATAGACTATGGGTCATGGAGTGTGTAGAAATGGAATTCCATTCTTGCCCACTCCATGCCCCATAGATTTATTAGGAAAAAAACGCAATGAATCAGCTGAAAAAATGATGGTGAGTCACAGCCGGATGACAGCAGTTAGTTAGCGTTTAGATTCTGGAAATATTTGAAAAATGAATTTATTAATTATCTTGGCATATAGCATATCAAATAAAAACAAGGAATAAAAAGAAAGAAGGATGAGGAATTCCTTTAAATTTTGGGCACTGTTAAGATGGAGTATATATGTCTAGTACTGCTGTATCAATTTATATGTGGGTATGTTTATAAGGAGCTCTGGTAGCGTAGTGGTTACGAATCGGGCTGCGAACCTTAAGGTCAGCGGTTCGAAACTACCAGCCGCTCCGTGGGAGAAAGATGAGGCTTTCTACTCCCGTAAAGATTTACACCCTCGGAAACCCTGTACAAGGGTCGCTATGGGTCAGAATCGACTAGACGGCACTTAACAACAACAACATGTTTATAAGGAGCTCTGGTAGCGTAGTGGTTATGAATCATGCTGTGAACCTCACGGTTAGAAGTTCGAAACTACCAGTTGTTCCACAGGAGAAAGATGAGGCTTTCTGCTCCTGTAAAGATTTACAGCCTCGGAAACCCTGTACAGAGTCGCTAAGAGTTGGAACCGTCTCCACAGCACACAACAACAGCATGTTTATATATATAAAATATTTTGAAGTTGTAATTCTGTACCACCTGCTAGTGTATGCATTTTTCACTTAATATAATTTAACTATCATGAAATGATAATATTCTGTATTCTTATGTATTTTTTAAAAATATGATTATATATATATTGTGAAGTGCCATCGAGTCGGTTCCGACCCGTAGCGACCCTGAACAGGGTTTCCAAGGCTGTAAATCTTTACGGGAGCAGAAAGCCTCATCTTTCTCCCGCAGAGCAGCTGATAGTTTCGAACTGCTGCCCTTGAGGTTCGCAGCCTGATTCGTAACCACTAAGCTACCAGAGCTCCATATATATATACACTTTTTTTATGGGGTGGGGTCATTGTTAAGTTCATTGAGTCTTTCTGACTCACAGAAACCCTGTGTTGGGTTCTGGAGGTGCTTTTCAAAACTTTTGTGAAAGCAGAGTGCCTTATCTCGTTTCCACAGAGTGGATAGTGGGCTCGCACCACTGACCTTGTGATTCACAGTCCAATGTTTATTCTATATAGAGCTACCTATAAGTGAGCAGGAGTCCTGGTGTGACGCTGTGGGTTAATGCGCCAGACCATAAAGCTATTTGAACTGCAAGATCCGTGGTTCAAGCTCACTAGCTGCTGCTTAGAAATCCTATACAGGGTAGCTATGGGTCAGAATCAACTCAATGGCACTTAACAACAGCAACAACATAAGTGAGCTAGGGAGCTCTGGTAGCGTAGTGATTACGAATTGGGCTGCGAACCTCAATGTCAACAGTTAGAAACTACCAGCTGTTCCGCAGGAGAAAGATGAGGCTTTCTGCTCCCGAAAAGATTTATAGCCTCAGGAACCCTGTACAGGGTCAGTATGAGTCGGAACCAACTCCATGGGACATAACCACTGCAAGTGAGCTATACTCACTTCATGTGGAGCTAGGCTAGCCAGTCATCATGGTCTCCAGTATACTGTTGGAGTCAAAGATACATCTGCCACCACCATCCCTGCAAAGACAGTAGATTCTACCAGGTTATGATGGAAAGTCTTTCATTGTTTACTCTGATGGGTTGTTCCCACATCTGGTTATCTTCCTTTCAATTCAGTATATTGACTTATTGCAATTCCTACTATGTCCTTTTATAAGTTAATACAAACATTTTTCCTATTGATAATTTGTATAGTTGCTCAGATCACCATTTTGTCAGGAAATCTCAACTCTTGTTTTTTTTTATTATTGTTATTATTGACTCAAGAACAGTATAAAATGGAAATTCTAAGCTATGCTAAATTTATTTCTCAGGTTACTTTTGAATAAGTATGTTATCTTATCTCACTGTGGCTTTGATATACTTTCATGCAAGTATTTCTGACATACACAAATATATGTTAATCACAACTGAATGTCATTATATAATTAGTGAGCATTACAAGTTCTGCTAGGAATTCTGGTCATTGTCATTAGTCATCATTGTTAAGTGCTGATGAGTTGGTTCCAACTCATAGCAACTCTGCATAGGGTTTCCAAGGAGCAGCTGGTGAGTTGAATCACCAACCTTACGATGCAAGACAGCCTTACAATCTAGCACATTAATCCACAGCACTACACCAGGAAAGGAGTTCTGGTAGTGTGGTACATCATGAATTGGACTGCTGACCACAAAGTCACTAGTTTGAATCCACCAACCACTCAGTGGGAGAAAGATTAGGCTTTCTGCTCCCATAAAGATTTGCAGCCTTAGAAAACCTATGTTGCTGTTCTTAAGTGCCATCAAGTAGGTTCTGACTCATAGCAACTCTGTGTAGGGTTTCTGAAGAGCTGCTGGTAAGTTTGAACCACTGATATTGTGATTCAAATCAACTTTGGGATCTAGTGTTTACCCTGTAGCAATAGACCAAGACTTGTACACAAGGTCGCTGTGAGTCCTCAGAACCAACTCCATGGCATATAGCTACCACCACCTCAAGTTGCTCTATATGACTCAGGAGTTCTGGTGGGTACTGTGGATCAATGCACTGGATTGCAAGGTCAGTTTGAACCACAGGGTCAGCAGTTCAAGCTCACCAACTGCTCCTCAGAAACCCTATAGTCACCATGGATCAAACCATCTCGGTAGAACTTGAAAACAACAACTCAAACTTGGGATTTGCTTTTATTTCTTCTTAGAAAAAAGAGGTACTGATCAGGTTTCCACTTACACAGTACAGCTGAATGTGCACTCCCTTAACTAGAGGAAATTAGATGAAAGAAGAAAAATATTTGCTAACTACGACAGATACCACTCCTCTGATTGTTGTACTGTGGTAGCTTATGTGTGCTGCTGTGATTCTGGAAACTTTGCCACTAATATTTTAATTATCCACAGGATCACCCACCACCACTCTTCTTTCAGTTTGTCTTAGTGTAGAGGATTGTGTGATGCTGTGATTCTGGAAGCTATACCACGGACATTTTGAATACCAGCATAGTCACCCATGGTTAACAGGTTTATTTGAAAGCTTCCAGACAAGGACAGACTAGGAAGAAGGAGAGATGAACTACTTCTAGATATTTAGTCACTGAAAACCTTAAAAATAGCAGTGGAACACTTTCAGATATAGTGCAGGAAGATGAGTCCCTGAGGTTGGAAGGCACTCAAAATGCAAGTGGGTAAGAGCTGTCTCCTCAAAGTAGAATTGACCATGATGACACAAATGGAGTAAAGCCATTGGGACCTTCATTTGCTGATGGGGCACAATTCAAAATGAAGAGAAACAGATGTAAACATCCATTAATGATCAGAATGTGGAATGTACGAAGTATGAATCTAAAAAAAAAATTGTAAATTGTCTAAAATGAAATAGAATTCATAAACACTGATATCCTAGGTATTAGTGAGCTGAAATGGACTGGTATTAACCATTTTGAATCTGAAAATCACATGGTTTACTATGCTAGGAATGACAAATTGAAGAGGAATGATGTCACAGTTATTGTCGAAAAGAACATATCAAGATCTGTGCTGAAGTATAATGCTGTCTATGCTAGGACAGTATCCATGCACCTACAAAGAGGATAAGTTAATACCACTATTATCCAAATGTATGCACCAACCATTAAAGCCAGTGACGATGAAATTGAAGAATTCTACCACCTTCTTCTGTCTGAAATTGATAAAACATGTAATCAAGATTTATTGATAATCACTGATGATTGGAATGCAAAGGTTGAAAACAAAGAGGAAGGATCAGTGTTTGGTAAATATGGCCTTGGTGATAGAAGTGGTGCTAGAGATAGCATGATAGAATTTTGCAAGACCAATGACTTCTTCATTGCAAATGTGAACAAGAAGGCATGCAGAACAAGAGGAATGAACAGCACCACAAAAGTTAACATAATGACAGCAATTAATTAATACCTATCAATAATTACACTGAATGTCAATGGATTAAATGCACCAGTGAAGACACAGAGAGTGGAGGAATGGATAAGAAAACAAGACCCTTCAATATGCTGCCTGCAAGAGACACACTTTACACACAAAGACAAAAACAAACTAAAATTTAAAGGATGGAAAAAATATACCAAGCTAAATGCAATAAAAAACAAGCAGGAGTGGCAATACTAACTTCTGATAAAGTAAACTTTAAGACAAAAACCAGCATAAGAGATAAAGAAGGACTCTGTCTCGTGATTAAAGGGTCAATTGAGCAAGACGACACAACCATAATAAATATCTACACTCCCAATGAAAGAGTACCATGATATATTAAGAAAACACTACTATAATTGAAGAAAGAAATAGATAAATCTACAATTATAGTGGGAGATTTTAATATGCCACTTTCGAAAGGGACAGAACAGCCAGAAAGAAACTTGACAAAGTTACAGAGGAACTAAACAACACAATCAGCCAACTTGACCTCATAGATGTGTATAGAGAATTCAACACAAAAACAGCACAATATACATTCTTTTCCAGTGCGCATGGAACATTTTCCAGAATTGACCATGTGTTAGGGTGGTAGGTCACAAGTCAAGCCTCCATAATTTACAAACATCAAATACTACAAAGCATCTTTTCAGACCACAATGCTATAAGATTAGATGTCAACAGTAAGAAGACTAAGGAAACAAAGTCAAATACATGGAAACTGAATAACACCCTGCTGAAAAGTGACTGAATAAAAGAAGAAAGTAAATGTGCATTCACAAATTTCCTAGATACAAACTTTGTTGTTGTTGTTATGTGCCATCGAGTCGTTTCCGACCCATAGCGACCCTGTATAGGGTTTCCGAGGGTTTAAATCTTTACGGGAGTAGAAAGCCTCATCTTTCTCCCGCGGTGCAGCTGGTAGTTTCGAACCGCTGAGCTTAAGGTTCGCAGCCTGATTCGTAACCACTACGCTACCAGAGCTCCTTAGATACAAACTAGAACAAAAAAATCAACGTACCAAAATCTTGGGACATGGCAAAAGCGGTGCTAAGAGGACAATTCATGGCAATAAATGCACACATCCCAAAAGAAGAAAGAACCCAATTTAACACATTAACACAGAATCTACAACAATTAGAACAACAGAGGGAAACTACAGTCACCAAAAGAAAAGAAATAATAAATATCAGAGCAGAAATAAATAAGATAGAAAACACAAAATCTGTAGAAAGAATCAACAGGACAAGAAGCTGGTGTTTTGAAAGGATTAATAAAATTGACAAACCACTGTCAAACCTAACAAAAGAAAAGAGAAGACACAAATAAAATGCTTTAGAAACCACATTGGCGATGTCACAATGGAGTCAAAGGAAATCAAAAGGATGATAACAGAATACTATGAAGAGTTGTACTCCAACAAATTTGAATACTTAGAAGAGATGGATACATTTTTAGAAAAATACAACTTACCTAAACTTACACAGAGTAAAGTAGAAAACTTGAACAGATCCCTAACAAAAGAAGAAATTGGTCAGGTCATCAAAAAACTCCCAACCAAAAGAAGTCTAGGTCCAGATGGCTTCACTGGTGAGTTTTACCATAAATTCAGGGAAGAGCTGTCACCAATTCTGTTCAAATTATTCCAGAGTAGAAGAGGATGGAAAGCTTCCTAATACATTTTCTGAAGCAAGAATAACTCTCATACCAAAATCAGGGAAGGATATCACAAAGAAAGAAAATCATAGACCAATATCACTCATAAACATAGATGCAAAAATTCTCAACAAAATCCTAGCCAACAGAATCAAGCATCACATATCAAATAAATAATACATCATGACCAAGTCAGCTTCATAACAGGGATAGAAGGATGGTTCAACATCAGAAAAACAATCAATGTAATCCACCATATAAATAATAAAAAGAAAAAGAACCACATGATCATATCGATTGATGCAGAAAAGGCATTTGACAAAATCCAACAACCATTCCTGATAAAAACACTCAACAAAGTAGGGATTGAAGGGAAATTCTTCAGCATAATTAAAAACATACATACAAAACCAACAGCCTACATTACTCTCAATGGAGAGAAACTGAAAGCCTTCCCTCTAGGAACAGGAACGAGACAAGGATGCCCTTTGTCACCATTCCTATTCAATATTGCTTTGGAAATATTAGCCAGAGCTATACGGCAACATAGGGAAATTAAAGGCATCCAAATTAGCCAAGAGGAAATAAAACTCTCTTTATTTGCAGATGATATGATCCTATACATAGAAAACCGCAAAGACTCAGTAAAAAAGTTATTAGATATCATTGGTAGATTCAGCAAACCGGCAGTATATAAGATCAACACACAAAACTCAGTTGGATTCCTGTATAGTAACAATGACAGTGCTGAAAAGGACATTAGGCAAGCAATACCATTTACAATAGCCACCCAAAGGATGAATTACCTATGAATAAATTTGACCAGAGAAACTAAGGACCATACAAAGAAAACTACAAAATACTA
>NW_006408548.1:9346514-9357548 GCF_000296735.1 Chrysochloris asiatica | reverse complement strand
ACATACAGCCAACTGATTTTTGACAAAGTGCCTAAGTATATTGCATGGGGAGGAGATAGTCTCTGTAACAGATGGTACTGGCAGAACTAGAAAGCGATATTCAAAAGATCGGATCAAGACCTTTACCTCACACCTAATAAAAAAAACCAACTCAGCATGGATTAAAGACCTAAATGTGAATCCCAAAATTACAAAGATCATCAATGAAAAAATAGGGATAAATGTGAGGGCTCTACTTCAGGCATACACAGACTACCAAACACTTTGAAAACTAAACAAACAAAAGTAGACAATATAGATGAGTGGGACTCACTAAAAATGAAAAACTTATGTTCATCAAAAGACATCCCCAGAGTCAAATACAACTCACAGACGGAAAAAACATTTGCAGTGACACATGAGACAAGGGACTTATTTCTAAATTATATAGAAAACTACAACACCTCTGACTATACAAAGTCTGTCCATATTTAATAGACTTCTGTGAAGCTTGAGTGGAGACATGGTTGGCCAGCAGTAATGCAAGACCTGGGGAATCCTCAGCCCAGAGGCAGTGACATGGCCACAGAGGACTAGAGCAGAGAATGAAGTGTCCAGCTGATATGAAGTGAGGGGAGATGCACAAGAACACTCATACTTGCAGATAACACCCAATTGACCTGACTTTAATGGTTGCATGATCAGAACTCAACTCGAAGAAGAAGGGTGTATGCTTATGGATATAGTAGCTTGAAAAAGGGAACAAATCTTTACAGCGAGGATCACTCCCACCCCCTAGGTACACAGGATTGGGCAACAAGGACACTGGCTACCCAAAATGGGGAGGGGGGCTATAGGGTCAAGAAATGACTGGCTTACAAGCTTTCAAGAGGGAGCCTAGTTCCAGATGAGGTGGGGAAGGTAGAATATCCACTGAATGTCTTCCAATCTGTTGGGATGGGGGCTAATGAAAGGAGATGGGGATAAGACTCTTGAGGTACAGTAGTGAATAATTGCCATCCAGACAGACTGTGAGGGTTGGAAATGTAAAGATAGATGTTTTGTAACAAAAGGAGGGGAGTGATTGATTTTGCAGTCCAGGAGCAGAGGTCCCTGGAACCATCAAGTGAGAAGAGCAGAGTGAAGGACCCTCCCAGAGATGCAGTGACGCCAGAAATGGAGGCAGAGATGATGACGTGGACAGACGGAGTGGCTGGGGACACTGCACTCAGGGAGGGAGAGGGGCCTTGTGCTGACGGCTGTGGGTGCAGGACTGTGGGGTGTACCCTTTGGTTATTTGATTATGCATGAAGAGGATTGTAATCCTTGCAATGAAACAAATATCATAGGATGAATGTAAAACTGATGTTCTCCTGTGTAAACCCACATAATCCAAAATAAAAACTTAAAAATAAAAAAATACTGGCAGTGAAGAAGTCTATATATTCCAGATACTGATTCTTCCTTTCTGTTTTCAACCTTTGCATTCTAATCACCATTATTAATATATCTTGATTGCGTATTTGGTCAATTTCAGACTGAGAAAGTTGGTAGAATTCTTCATCATCACTGACTTTATTGGTTGTTGCATAAATTTGAATAGTAGTAGTATTAATTGGTATTCCTTGTAGTTGTATGGATGGAGTCCTGGTGTGGTGCTGTGGGTAAATACCGCAGATTGCAAAGCTATTTGAACTGCAAGATCAGCAGTTTAAGCTCACCAGCTGCTCCTTGGAAACCCTATACAGGGTCATTATGAGTCAGAATCAACTTAACAGCACTTAACAACAGTAGTTGTATGGATATTATCCTTTTACAAACAGCATTATACTTCATGATAGCGCTTGAAAAGTTCTTTTTGATGATGAGTGTGATGTTTGTCATTCCTGGTGTAGTAAAGCACATGATTTCTCAGATTCAAAATTTCCAATGCCAGTCCATTTCATTGTTAGTGGTTATGTGCTGTGGAGTTGGTTCTGACTCATAGCAACCCTGTATATATAGGGTTTCTGAGGCTGTAAATGTTTACAGGAGCAGAAAGCCTCATCTCTCTCCTGTGAAACCACTGGTAGTTTCGAAATGCTGATCTTGACATTAGCAGCCCCACTAGTAACCACTCCATTACTCATTATGTCTATATTGATTATTATGCATTCCACTGCATTTTTTACAACTTCCTATTTTCCTTGTTTCATACATCATCCATTCCATGTTCTGATTTCTAATGTTTGTTTGCAGCTTTTTCTCCTTATTTTGAGTAGTGCTCTGTCAGTAAATGATGGTCCCAAAAGCTTTACTCCATTCTTGTCATCATGGTCAACTCTACTTTCAGGAGGTAGCTCGTATTTAAATGCCTTTTAACCTAACGTGCTCATCTTCTAGGACTATATCTGGAAACATTCTAATGGTTTTCATCATGTTTCAATAGTCAATATTCTGGTGCTATCTGACAGTGTTCCACTGCTAGTCATAAAGTTTTCAGTAGCAAAATATTCAGAAGTAGTCTGTCTCTCTCCTTCTCCTAGTCTGTCTTAGTCTGGAAGCTCAGCAGAGACCTGTCTACCTTGAGTGAGCCTGCTGGTATTTAAAATATTGGTGGCATAGCATTTATTGTCACAACAACCCATGAGTCACCACAGTGAAGCACAGTGTGGTAGCTATTAAATATTATTTACCAATTAATGTATGTTTTCAAAGATGTTTACAATATGTTTTTTTGAAGGAAAAAGTATATAAAAATATACATAGTGATACTATCCAGATTTCATGTATATGTAGAGGAGAGAATTAGAGAGGGAATATAGTCATATATTTATGGAACGATCAAAAAAATAAAAATAAAAAGCAAGTAGATGCAATAATAAGAATTATTTCTTTTGATTTATTTGATCACATGTTGAACTTTTGTATTTGTTATTTTTTAAATATAATTTTTTCAAAATAACATTTTATAGTGAAAATATAAAGCTTTTGTAGTCAAATAAAAATGACTAATTTTATAGAAAATAAAAATAAGCACAGGATAACTTCCCTCCCCCATGCTTTTTCCCTAATACAACATCATCTTGGAGTCCATTCCATGAAAGTGAGAGACATTAGGACCTTCAATCAACTTTGTCTAAATCTGTCTCTAACTTGGTTTCACTACTTCATATAAGTCAGAGGTCTAAAAACCAGTGTTTTAAAGGGAACATTCTCTATAGTCTATCTAGTCTGCTGAATTTTCCCATGTCTTAGAGCCAACATGGTACCCCTAATGTGAGTGTGAGGCTGTGGGCTCAAATGTTGGTTGGTCCTTTTTTGTGGCATCTTAATTTCATGAACCATGTAGAGATAACATCATAAACTCTGGTCTTCCTCAAGCCCTCCTCCTAGATCATGGCACTATCTACTGATGATTTTTGCATAACATGGATAACACTGATGAGTTCTGCCGTTTAAACCTGTTTTCCACCCCAAGGACCAAGACAACATGAGGCTTAAGTATGCAGATGGCATTGCCAAGATTGCCGCATAGTACACATTAGGATTCAAGTCAGCTTGAGTCACACAGAGGCTTGGGACTCAAAGCTAATTTATGGTGATTTGCAGAGGCTAAAATGAGGCAGAATCTGGACTTTTTCACAAGTTATGAGACTCTGGGAATGGCTCCTGAGTTATTGCTAAAGTACAATATTTGGAGCTAAAATATTTAATGTTTCAGAATATATACCAACGTGCAGTCTTATTTCTCCTCACAATTTCCTGTCATAAATACAGCATACAATTTTTCAGTCTATACTGACAGAAAAAGGTGCGCTCCTGGTGTATTGCTTATCTGCTGCATGAAAGGAAAGAAAATGGAATGGTGGAGGATCAGGTATATGTTTCTGTAAACTGGTATGACTGTCAAGGTGGTAATGTCCCATGCAGTCAGAATTTGGGCTTTCCCCAGAGAAGGGCCTGAGGCAAGGATTTGGGTGCCAGTATTTTGTTTCATAGGTAATTTTTAGAATCAGGAGTGGAGCAGTGGAAATAATTAGTTAAGGTAGGAGAAAACTGTAATGTGATATTTTTATCAAGCTTACCACTGTGCTGCTCTTGTTGTTAAGTACTGCCAAGTTGGTTCCAACTTGTATAGGGTTTCCAAGGAGCATCTGGTGAGTTTGAAGCACTAACCTAGTGGTTAGCAGTTCACTGTTTATTCTACAGTACAACATTATGTTGGTAAGGCACATTTTAATCATGACTTTGTTAGGAAGGACAATGTATTTACAGCATTGTCTGCCCAAAGGTGGGGCATCAGAAACATGTTTCTACTAGCTCCTGTTCACCACTGTTTCATTACTGCTTGGTGTGATAACTTTGCACTTGCACGCTGGTTGGCACAGCAGATCTACTAGCTCTGGCAACAGTGTGGGAGAAGGTCCTGGTGTACAAAGAGAAAAGCTATATGGAACTTGCTTGAGGCAAGACGTTCTTTGCAAGGTGACACTGTGCTTATGTGGAATAGTCTTTTAGAGATGTGATTGATTCTGAAGGGGTCTAAGGGATGTGACATGCTCCCATAGGTTCTGGGGTTTTGTAAAGATTGTTTGTGTACCTAAAAAAAAGAAGAAAACATTTTGTAGCCCTTAAAAAAGCATTGTTAGGTTGAAGACTTAAAACTAATAAAGGCTTTGTCTTATATAGTCTGTATTTTTATTTATTTATTGAGTACCTATTATGTTCCTAGGAATCCTGGTGTGGTGATGTAGGATAAGCACCCTCGGAAACCCTATACAGGGTCGCTATGGGTCGGAACCGACTTGATGGCACATAACAACAACAACATAAGGGTGGTTAGAACCACAAGGTGGGCAGTTAAAACTCACAAGCCACTCCCCAGAAACACCATACAGGCTCACTATGAATTGGAACTTTTAAGCACTTAACAACAACAATTATGTTCCTAAGTGCTGGGTATATAGAAACGGTTGTTGTTGGTGGTAGTGTGCTTGGAGTCTTCTCGAACTCATAGCGACTGCTGAGTCTGTAAATCTTTCTAGATTTGTTTCTGAGGCTATAAATCTTTAGGAGAGCAGAAAGCCTCATTTTTCTCCTGTGGAATGGCTGGTAATTTCGTACTGCTGACTGTGAGGTTAGCAGCCCGACTCGTAACTACTATGCTATCAGAGCTTCTCACAGAAATGAATAGGATGCCTTTTAAGATTCCAGTTTGGCCCACAAGCTAAGTTTGTTTCAAGTAAATGCTTTAACTGCTTGAAAGGTATCCCTAATGTGCTTTCATTGGGAAAAGCATCCTTGTTCTTGACTGAGGATTAAGGTCACGAAAAACTCTGTAGAGGATATAAAAGTTGGTATACACAAACATACACACACATACATAAATGTACATGAATATGAGTGTGTACATGTATTTGTATACATACATGCATATATGCAAACATAATGCATGTTTTTATATATATACATATTCTTTTGGAAGAATAATGGCAGTCTGCCACATGCAAATTTTTAAGCATTTTTGTCAAAATTTAAATCTAGAAACATGTTAAGATTTATGGAGTATAAACAATAGTTGTAGTGAACATGTATTTTCATATTTATGCATTTGATAACCTTTATATTTCTTGTTTTCTACTTGTAATTGATTTTATTACAAAAATAAAGCGTATTCCTATGTTAGAATTTGTATTCAGCAGAAGAAAGCCTTTGCACCTGCCACTAAAATGCAACCACTTCTGAGGTAGAATGCACCAGCTGTTGCCCAGTCTCCAATGGCATGCCAGGCAGTTCATATCAAGAGTGAGGTATCATATCCCAGGCAAATGAAACTGGTGGGGAAATTTCAAGTTGACAGAATGCAATTGCCCAAATTGAAATTAGGCTAGGGCCATATCAAGAGACCTTGTCCATCTGTTGGGGAATAAGATCACCTGTAATGTAACAATGGCAAGTTGGTTGCAATCTTAGTTCTAGAAGTCATTTAAAAGGCAGCAGTGTTGGATTATCCATTAAACAAAGCATGCGTAGACTTACTTGTGCTTACTTACAAATCTGTAGTGAAAGTTTTCATGTTTTTTTTCTGCACATCAAAGTTTTTGCCTCTAGGTATAGCTGGCATCTGTCTCTCTTCCAACTCCAAAGTACCTTCATATAGAATCAAAACTTCTTTTTACATTTATAATCCCTGAGTGAGAAAGAGTACCCACTATTCAAGGTAAGCCTAGTCTTATTTATGCTTACATACTAATCAATAGTAAACTGTTTCACATGTTTTTCAAACCACCTCACAAGTTAAGCCATGCTTACCTTTCCTATTGGTTAATCTGTATCTCAAAGGTTTGTGTTGTTGTTAGGTGATGTTGAGTTGTTACTGACTCATGCCAACCTTATGTACAACACAGCAAAACACTTCCCAGTCCTTTACCAACCTCATAGTCCTTGCTCCGCTTGAGCCCATTGCTGCTGCCACTGTGCCAAACCTTCTCTTTGGGATCTTCTGTGTTTTTGTTGACCCACCACTTACCAAGCATGATGTCCTTCTCCAGTGACTGGTTCCTCTTGATATCATGTCCAGAGTATGAAAGAAGAAGTCTTGGCTTCCTGGCTTTTAAAGAGCATTCTGGCTCTAGTTCTTCCAACTCAGATTTGCTTATTCTTTTGGCAGTCCATGGTACTTTTTATATTCGCCTCCAATACCATAACTCAAATGCATCAGTTTTTCTATGATCTTCCTTATTCACTGCTCCACTTTCACTTCACATGAGGTTGTTGAAAACACCATGGCTTGGGTCAGGTGAACCTTAGTCGTCTTTGCTCTGAAACACTTTAGAGATCTTTTGTGCAACAGATTTGTATTATGCAATACGTCCTTTGATTACTTGACTGCTGCTTCCATGAGTGTTGATGGTTGATACAAACAGAACAAAATGAAGTCTTTTACAATTTTTTATTTTTTTCCCATTTATTTTGATGTTATCCATCAAGTAGTGAGGATTTTCATTTACACTGAGGTCCAATCCATACTGAAGGCCATCATCTTTGATCTTAATAGGTAAGTATTTGAAGTCCTCTTCACTTTCAGCAAACAATGTATATCATCCTAATGAGACGTTCTTCTTCATATAATCCAACTCATTGGATTATTTGGTCAGCATACAAATAAAATAAGTATAGAGAAAGAATACAACCCTGGCACATGCCTTTCCTAATTATAAACCACTTAGTGTTCCCTTGTTCTGTTTGAACAACTTCCCCTTGGTCTATGTGCAGGTTCTATGAACACAGTAAGTGTTGTGGAATACTCATTCTCTGTATATCTTGTTCATATCTTGTCATGAGCCACACAATTGAAAACATTTGCATATTCAGTAAAGCACTGGTAAACATCTTTCTGGTATTCTCTGTTTTCAGATAAGATCCATCTGACATCAACAATGATACCCTTATTCCACGTTCTCATCGAAATATGTGTTGAACCTCTGGCAGTTCCCTGTCAATGTATTGTTTCAACCATTTTTAAATTATCTTAGCAAAATTTTACTTGTATGCTATCTTAATGATCTTGTTAAAGGATTTCTGCATTCCATTGGATGACCTCTCTTTGGATTTGGCACAAATGTGGATTTCTTTCAGTGAGATGGCCAGGTATTTGTCTTCCAGATTTCTTGGCATAGATGAGTGAGTGCCTTCAGTACTGCATAAGTTTGTTGAAATATTTCAATTTATATTCCATCAATACCTAGATCCTTGTTGTTTGCCAATACCTTCCTTCAATGCACTTTGGACTTCTTCCTTCAGCATCATTGGTTCTTGATCATATGCTACCTCTTGAATTGGTTGAATATCAATGATTTCTTTTTGGCACAGTGACTGCATATTCTTTCCATCTTCTTTTGATGCTTTCTGCATCATTTAGTATTTTGCCCATGGAATCCTTCAGTATCTCAACTTGAGGCTTAAATTATTTCTTCAGCTCTTTCAACTTGAGAAAACTAAGCATATTCTTCCCTTTTGGTTTTTAACTCCAGGTCTTCCCATATTTCATTAAAATATTTTATTTTATTTTCTTGAGCTGTCCTTTGAAATTTTATGTTCAATTCTTTTGCCTCCTCATTTCTTCTATTTTTACTTTATCATCTCTACACTGGAGAGCAAGTTTCAGAGTCTCTTCTGACATGCATTTTGGTCTTTTTCTTCTTTCTTGTCTTCTTAATGACCCATTGCTTTTCTTCCTGTATGATGTTCTTTTTTTTAAAGTTTTTATTGTGATTTGAGTGATAGATAGTTTACATGGGAGAACACTGGTTTTGCACTCAATGATTACAATCTCCTCAGTGCATCAACATTCCACAGTATTTGCTTCTATTCCCTCTGGGGTTTTTGTTGTTGTTGTTGTTGTTTGTTTGTTTGTTTTAGAGGGGATGTACACAGAAACATTGAGGGAGAATATAGCCATTTAAACAACTAAAGGGTACATTCTGCAAGCCTACCTCTTGACCGCCAGCACACAGCCTTTCTCTTTCCATGAGTCTAGAGTCCTCAGTTGCTCCGTTTCTCCACGTCCTCATCTCTGGTGTCACTGCTTCTCTTGATAGAGTCCCACTTTCTGCTTGTGCTCTTCTCCCCTGATGGTCCTAGGGTCCTTTGTTGCTGGACTGTAAGATTAACTACTCCCCCCTTTTTGTTACAAAATTTATACCTTTAGAGTTGTGACAGTTGCAGTTAGTCATGATAAGAACTACTCATTATTGAATCATATGAATCTTATGCGCCTCTCCTTTCACCAGACCCATCTAGATAAGATGAAAACTATTCAGTGGGGATTCTACTTTTCCCTGCACATTCTGAAACTAAACTCCCTTTTATAAACTTGTAAGCCAGTCACTTCGTGCCTTTATATTGCCCCATTTTCGGTAGCCAATGTCTAAGTTGCCCGTCCCTATCAACCCTGTAATGTATGATGTTATTGATGTCTTCCCACAACTCCTCTACTTTGGTAGCTAATGCATCAAATCTGTTTTTGAGATGATCTTTAAATTCAAATGGGGTATGTTCAAGGTTGTATTTTGGTTCTCTTGGGCATATTTTCTTTTTCTTCAGCTTCAACGTGAACTTGCATATGAACAATGGATGGTCTGTTCCACAGTCTGCCCCGGCCTTGTTTTGCCTGATGATATGGAGCTTTTCTACCTTCTCTCCACAGATGTAGTCAGTTTGATTTCTGTGTATTCCATCTGGTGAGGTCTGTGTGTATAGTTATCTTTTATGTTGTTTAAAAAAGATGTCAGTAGTGAATAAGTCATTGGTCTTGCAAAATTCTATGATTTTTATCACCATAGCCATATTTTCCAGTGACTGATCCATCCTTTTTATTTCCAAACTTTGCATTCCAGTCACCAGAAATTATTAACAT
This sequence comes from Chrysochloris asiatica, assembly GCF_000296735.1. NCBI lineage: Eukaryota > Metazoa > Chordata > Mammalia > Afrosoricida > Chrysochloridae > Chrysochloris > Chrysochloris asiatica. The sequence goes on along the minus strand of NW_006408548.1, from coordinate 9,348,169 downwards.
ATCTGGATTACATGTTTGAGAAATTACAGATTGAAGAAGTTGGAAGAATTCTTCCATTTCATGTTCACTGGCCTTAGTGGTTGGAGCATAGATTTGAATAATATTTGTATTAACGGGTCTTCCTTGTAGGTGTATGCATGCTATCCTGTCACAGACAGTGGTCTACTTCAAGATAGATCTTGAAATGTTCTTTCTGATGATGAATGTGACACCATTTGTCTTCAATTTGTCATTCCTGGCATAGTGAAATATTTGATTTTGAGACTCAAAATGGGCAGTGCTAGTCCATTTCACCTCATTAATGTCTGGAATTTCAATGTTTATTCATCCCATTTCATTTTTGACTGCTTCTAATTTTGCTAGATTCAATCTGGGTACATTCCACGTTCCAATTATTAGTGAATGTTTACAGCTCTTTCTCCTTATTCTGAGTTGTATCCCTTCAGGAAATTAAGGTCCTGAAAGCTTTTCTCCATTTGTGTCATCTCAGTCAACTCTACTTTGAGTTGGTAGCTCTTTACCAGTTATGTTTTTAGTGCCTTCCAACCTGAGGGGTTCATCTTCTGGCATTATATCTGAATATTCAATATTCCTATTCTGTGTGACAGTGTTCCAGTACTGTTCATAAGGTTTTCAGTGATGAAATATTCAGAAGTTGTTTGTATCTCCTTCTTCCTAATCTGTCTTCGTCTGGAAGCTGAAACCTGTCCACCATTGGTGACCCTGTTGGTATATAAAACACCAGTGGTATAGCTTCCAGAATCACAACAGGGAAGCTACCACAGTGACCATAAACTGATGGGCCAGGGGTGATCACAAAAATGTAGGCACTGGGACAAAAGTTTAAAAGTCCTAAAGAGATATCATGCCTAGTCAAAAAATCATATCCTTTTACTAGAAAAATAAATAACTGTGTAAGGATTTGAGTAGCACAACCATTTCCTATTCTGGGAGGAAAGAAATGTTTATGGATGACAAGGTTAAATATTTCTACATCAGCTCCTCTTAGCAAGGACATGGTATAATATTGCTGTTGTTTGGTGCCTCGAGTATGTACCGACGCATAGCTACCCTATGTACAACAGAACGAAACACTGTCCAGTCCTGGGCCAACCTCACAATTGTTGCCATGCTTGTGTCCATTGATTCTGCCACTTTGCCACACTGGTCCCTCCTGACAATATGTCTGAAGTATGAGAGACAAAGTTTGGACATCCTGGCCTCCAAGGAGTACCCAGGCTGCACTTCTTCCAACAAGATCTGTTTATAAATTTGGCAGCCTATGGCACTGTCAGTATTCTCTTCCAACACCATAACTCAAATGCATCACTTCTTCTACAGTCTTTCTTATTTACTATCCAGCTTTTGCATGCAAACGAGATTGTTGAAAATACCATGGCTTGGGTCAGGTGCACCTTAGTCCTCAAGCTGACATCTTTGTTCTTCAACACTTCAAAAAGGTCTTGTGCAGGAGATTTGCCTAATGCAATATGCCATTCGATTTCTTGACTGCTGCTTCCATGAGTAATGATAGTTGATCTAAGAAGAATGAAATCCTTCACAACTTCAATCTTTTCTCTGTTGATAAGAATGTTGATTATTGGTCCAGTGGTGAGGATTTTTGTTTTCTTTACATTGAGATGCTGTCCACACAG
>NW_006408548.1:9335872-9345389 GCF_000296735.1 Chrysochloris asiatica | reverse complement strand
CTGGAGAGCAAATTTCAGTGTCTCTTCTGACATCCATTTTTACATTTTCCTTCTTACTTGTCTTCTTAATGACTTTTTCCTTTCTTCATGTATAATGTTCTTGATGTGTTCCCACAACTCTTCTAGTCTTTGGTCTTTAGTGTTTAATGTATGAAATCTGTTCTTCAGATAATCTCTAAATTCAGGTAGGATATGATATACTTAAGGCCATATTTTGTCTCTCGTGGACTTGCTTTTATTTCGTCAGTTTCTGTTTGAATTTGCTTATGAGCAATTGATGGTCTGTTCCACAGTCTGCCCCTGGCCTTGTTTTGACTGATGATATATAGAGCTTTTCCATTGTCTCTTTCCACACATGTAGTCAGTTTGATTTCTGTGTATTCCATCTGGTGAAGGCCACGTGTATAATCGTCTCTTATGCTGTCTAAACAAGATATTTGAAATGAACAAATCATTGATTTTGCAGAATTCTATCATGTGATATCCAGCATCATATCTATCACCAATGCCATAATTTCCAACTACTGAGCCTTCCTCTTTGTTACCAACCTTTGTATTCCAATCACCAGTAATGATCAATATATCTCAATTGCATGTTTGATCAATTTCAGATTGAAGAAGTTGGTAGAATTCTTCTATTTCATCCTAACTGGCTTTAGTGGTTGGTGTGTAAATTTGAATAATAGTGGTATTAACTGGGCTTTGCTATAGACGCATGGATATTATCCTATCACAGACAGCATTGTACCTCATGACTGATCTGGATATATTCTTTTTGGCAATGAATGCAACATCATTCCAATTCAATTTTCATTCCTGGTATAGTAAACCATGTGATTATCAGATTCAAAACACCGAATACGAGTCCATTTTAGCTCACTAATGCCTATGATATCAATGTTTTTGTGTTCCATTTCATTTTTGACGATTTCCAATTTTTCTAGATTCATATTTCATACATTACATGTTCCAATTATTAATGGATGTTTATAGCTGTTTATCTTCATTTTGAGTTGTGCCCCATCAGCAAATGAAGGTTCTGTGGGACTTAATCCCACGGGCTTTTCTCCATTCACGTCATCATGTTCAATTCTACTTTGAGGAGGCAGCTCTTCCCTAGTCACATTTTAAGTGCCTTCCAACCTGAGGGGCTCATTTTCTGGCATTACATCTGAGAGTGTTTCTCTGCTATTCATAAGGTTTTCAGTGACTAAATATTTGCAAGTAATTCATCTCTCCTTCTTCCTAGTCTTTCTTCGTCTGGAAGCTCATCTGAAACCTGTCCACCATGGGTGATCTGCTGGTATTTAAAATACCAGTGGCATAACTTCCAGAATCACAGCAACTCACAAGCCATCACAGTATGACAAACTGACATACAAGTGGTGGACATGCTATTATAGACAGTTGGTTATACGGAACTGACAAAAAGAGATTTCCCAAACCAAACACATTGAATCCAATATAGTTATCACTGGTCATAATGGATAGATCTTTCCATTACTAACTTATGGAATGGCGTCATGAATTTTTTCTAGGGCCCTTTACACAGACATTTTCTTTATCATGAAAGTAAACTAATTTTCAGAATTTGGAGATATGGAAAGAATTGGGGTATATATCGAGCCTCAGTAGTCATCATCTGATAGTTGCATGGAAGAAACGTAAAACCTACAGATGCATTCTAGAATGATTTATACCTTGCGTGTTCTTCCATTTCTGTTACTGTGGGTCTGATTCCCTTGGAAGGGTGACTTTTAGTGAGGGTTGGCAGAACTTTGCTGCTCCAGCCTGAGAAAGGAATAACAAAGAAGCATTCCTGGACCAAATGTCTCCTTTTCTAACTGCTGCTTTTTGGAGATGTGTTTGCCTGGGGGAACCCATGGCCACTTCACCAAGGGAGGTATCAGGGAGTTTGCTCTATAGCTTCCCTACAAGATTATTTTGCTGTTAAATTGGCAATCCTGGAACACTCTCATTTCTTTTTTCGCAGTGGGATATAGAGATAAAGGAAAAGAAATGAGCTTGTTCATTTTCATTCAGCATTTAATTTTTCTGTCCTTTGATGAGATGGTTCACTTTGTAACAATTCTTCCCTGTAAAGAGGCAACTTGCTGGGGAATTAGAGAGAATGGTCATGGCTGGGGGGTGCTAGACAAGGTGAGTTATCACATTTCATGCAGCTGTTTATAGTGCGAGGAAAGAAACAAAAAGAAGGCCACCTCCATGCTGGGTCATTTTGCACATCTCGGCCATCCCACCTCCACCAGTATACATGCTGCTGTTACATTGTGTCATGCAGTTGGTTCTGACTAATATAGACCCTGTCTAAGGTCTCTGAGGCTGCAAATCTTTATGGGATCAGAAAGCCTCATCTTTCTCCTGAGGAGTGGCTTATAGATTGGAAATTTTGACCTTGTAGTTAGCAACCCAACACATAATGCACTATGCTACCAAGCCTCCCAACATATATAAAATACTTTTCATCACCATTTACATGTCATGGTGGCAGGTAAAGTGGGACACCATGGGTCACAAAGCCCCAGGGACGTTGTACTAATTTCTCCACCACACAGTACCAAAATATCCTAACTGGAGCTCATTGCAACCAATGACCCATCCTAGTTATAAGTGGACACTGGTTTTAACTCTAATTTAGAGATGTAAACGATCACTATTAATTTCTGAGAGTGAGATTTGATAACTCTCTAATTGGTCAGGATGGATTTCTTAACCTCCTTGTTTTCCTTCCTTTCTTGATAATGTGTGAGTAATATAGTTGTACTTTTTTCCCCCTCTCCCTCCCAGAAGAATGTAGAGAACATACTAGTTCATGTTGACCTAGAGCTCTGTGAAAGTTAAAAACTTGGCAGTATTATTTAGAGGTTTAGATGGTACTAATTACCTCTTAGTTTTACTAGCCCTATATAACAAGCTACCTTCTGCACATTTTATGTACAATCTGATTTTCTGAAAGGAGAAAAGTTATAGGAGCAGGGAATGAAATAGGCACTAAATTTTATTTCCTACTAAATAATCCTCCTCAAGGTGAGTAAACTTTTAGTAGTTAAATTGCAAAAATTGAGAATTCCGTACTACAAGAACAAATCTCCAAGTGACAATTATTTGTCTGCGTTCTTAGCATTTACGAGTCTCCGTAAACAGTCAGTACATTTATGCTCCTCTCATTACCTTCTGCCATAAACTGCCTTAAAGAAAAATGAATGATTATATTTCCTGACTGCATAATGAGCATCGACATCTTCAATACTGAAACCCCCAGTTGAAGCACATAGTGCTTCCAGACTAGCAGGGATTGAACAGTATTGTAGACACTGGTAAAGCGTCAGGCTGACTGTTCAGAGAGCCCCCATTTCTACAAGGCAAAACATTTCTGAAATTAATGTTTGGAGTCAGGGCCTCCCAACTATTATACAGCTAGTGTGATAACCAGTAACACACCACTCCTGGTTTAAGTGTGCTATCCTTGTGGTTTGGGTGAGTGTGGTCCTCCCAGGCTCTGAGGACTTTCATTGTATCCTTGTAGTAAAAGACACTAGTGTCTTCTTCCACAATAATTACATCTTGACATTGTGGAATGATGGCATTGGAAATGACCTTAAATAAGCATAAATGGCCTAATTAAAGCCTGCATTTTACAAAGGAAGTAACTGAGGCTCCATTGGGGTACGTACTTGCCCAGAGTCAATCACTGAGCCAGCAGGCCCCACCCACATCTCCAAATTTTGGGTTTGGTTATCTGAAATTGTCTTCCCTGGGGTCAAGAAGGCAGCACAGGTTAGGGAGTAGATAAAACACAAAGAATAGAGTAAATTTAGAAAACAAGACAAAGTGTAAAATAAGGGGATGAAATTTTTCCTTTATAACTCATGTGGGTTTCCTGTCTCTTTGTGTTAAAATCAGAAAGGGAATCGATGCACGTTTTCACCACTGTTGTTGGTAAATACAGTTGAGTTGGTTCTGACGTATAGTGACCTTGTATAGGGTTTTTGAGGAGCAGCTAGCGAGCTTGAACTGCCAATCTTGTGATGACCAGTCTAGGGCTTATCCTAAAGCAGCACACCAGTACTCCAGTTGTTGTTGTTAGGTGCCATCAAGTCGGTATCGACTCATAGCAACCCTATGCACAACAAAACAAAACACTGCCTAGTCCTGGGCCAACCTCACAATTGTTGCCATGTTGAGCCCATTGATGCTGTCACTTTTCCAATCCATCTTACCGGGGTCTTCCTCTTTTTCTCTGACCCTCCACCTTACCAAACATGATATCTTTCTCTAGTGACTGGTCCCTCCTGACAATATGTCCAAAGTAGGAAAAATGAAGTTTGGCCATCTGGTCTCCAAGGAGTCCCCTGGCCACACTTCTTCCAACACAGATCTGTTTATTCTTTTGGCAGTCCACGGCACTTTCAATATTCTCCTCTAACACTAGAAGTGTGCAAATGGAAATAAGGAATATAAGTCACCTTTTTGTTTTCTAGATTAGCACTTTTCAGGGTTTGTGTGTGTGTGTGTTAAAACAATTGCTTTTGCTTTTTAAAAAAGTTCACTCCAACTGATACTGTATGAAAGTAGAGAGAAAAATGACTAGAACAATGAAAAGGAATAAAAAAGACATTTAAATGCAAGCCCAAAATTTTATCACTTTGAAACAAAAGATGTAAAATTGTTTTGACCCATCATTGTAAAGTTGCCAGATACTTACTCTCCATCCCCACCCTTGCTGGTCAGGGATGTGGGCGATTTTGACCATCAGCAGTATGTGTGTGTATGTACTACATCTTGAGTAGCACTACCTCTGATTTTTTGGTATCTTTTTCTCTTGTGTTTTGCACATTTGTTTAGCTCCCATAAATAGGACTTTTTCATAGGACTCTAAATACCTGTCATTTTTGACAGGCACTGTATTGTGTTGAATAACAATTTAAGTAAGCATTTAAACTTTGCCTCATGTGAAAAAGAAAAACACCAGACTATAAATGTAATAGAAAAATGAATTCACCGTGTGAATTCATATCCAGTGCATGACTATGGTTTAAATCTCTTAAGGAGATTTAATGTTGGGACATATTTTGGTTTCCCCAGTGTGAGTGTAAAGAGGTTTGAAAATGTTAACCGGTGCCAGTTATCATTATATTTAAACTCTGTCAAATCTTCTGTGTCCTCTAGAAGGCCTCTAAACTGTCTCAGCGTATCAGTGTGGAGTTGGGTTGCCAGATTTAGCGTATAAAATACAGAATGTTTGGGTAAATTTGAATTTCAGACAATCAACATTTTTTTATTATTGTAAGTATGTCCCAAATGTTGCACAGATCATACCATATGCAATATTGTAGGCATGCTTTTACTAGAAATTCATTCATCATTTGTCTGAAATTCAAACTTAGCCAAACACTCCATATTTTATCTGGTAATTCTAATAGAGAAACTTTCAGCCTGTATTTCTGCAACACTTTCATTTTTTTCTAAGAACATGAAGCTACCCAGTCGTATCAAATTTAGCCATATTTACCCAACTTGTATAGTTATTGGCAGTTGGAAGGTGGAAGTCAATAAAAAAAATTGTGGTATTACTTTTAGAAAACTCTGTTTTCCCTTTGACAAAGCAGTTACTCATCTTTCCCTTTGAGACTTCCAGTTTGTATCCATTGTGCTGGGCCACTGAGGACTAAAATCATGTGTGTTTGTGAAAAAAAAAAAACACAAAAAAACAGAAGAACAGTTATTATCTAATACATTTTCACTGATGGTGACCCCATCCGAATAAAATTGTGTCACTAGAGTTTTCAGTGACTAAATTTTCATAGTAGATTGCCTAGCCATTCTTCCAAGGTGCCCCTGGGTAGACTCCTCCCTCAAACATTTTAGTTACCAGTCCAGTAAATTAACTCTTCACTCATCTGTCAGTTTGTTGCACTGTTGTGGCTTGTGAGTTGCTGTGATTCTGGAAGCTATGCCATGGGTATTTTACATACCAGCAGGGTCACCCATGGTAGATAGGTTTCAGATGAGCTTCCAGACAAAGACAGACTAGCAAGAAGGAGAGATGAACTACTTCTGAATACTTAGTCACTTATGAATAGCAGAGACACACTGTCAGATATAATGCTAGAAAATGAACCCCTCAGATTGGAAGGCACTCAAAATGTGACTGGGGAAGAGCTGCCTCCTCAAAGTACAGCTGACCTTGATGACGTGAATGGACTAAAGCCCACAGGAATAAAGCCCTTGTTGCCTTCATTTGCTGATGGGGCACAACTCAAAAAGAAGATAACGAGCTATAAACATCCATTAATAATTGGAACATGGAATGTACAAAGTATGAATCTAGGAAAATTAGAGATTGTCAACAATGAAATGGAAACCATAAACATCGATAGCTTAGATATTAGTGAGGTGAATTGGATTGGTATTGACCATTTGAATCGGACACCCACATATCCATGTGCCTACAGGGAAAACCAGTTAATACCAGTATTATTCAAATTTATGCACCAACCACTAAAGCCAGTGAGGATGAAATAAAAGAATTCTACTAACTTCTTCAATCTGAAATTCATCAAACATATAATCAAGATATATTGATAATCACTGGTGACTGGAATGCAAAGGTTGGAAGCAAAGAGGAAGGATTCAGTAGATGAAAAATATGGCCTTGGTGATAGAAATGATGCTGGAGATAGCATTCTGCAAAACTAATGATGTGTTCATTTCAAATACCTATTTTAAACAGCATAAGAGATGACTATATACATGAATCTCAACAGATGGAATAAACAGAAATCAAATTGACTACATCTGTGGAAACAGAAGGTGGAAAAGCTCCATATCATCAGCCAAAACAAGGCCAGAGGCAGATTGGGGAACAGACTATCAATTGCTCATATAGAAATTCAGACTGAAGTTGAAGAAAATGAAAACACGTCCATGAGAGCCAAAATATGACCTTGAATATATCCCACCTGAATTCAGACATCATTTGAAGAACATATTTGATACATGAAAGACTAAAGACCAAAGACCAGAAGAGTTGTGGGATGACATCAAGGATAACCATACAGGAAGAAAGCAAAAAGTCATTAAGAAGACAAGAAAGAAGGAAAAGTTCAAATTGGATGTCAGAAGAGAAACTGAAATTTGCTCTCCACCATGGAGATGCTGAAACAAATTGAAGAAATGAGGTACAAGAGCTGAACAGAAAACTTAAAAGGTCAGCTCGAGAAGACAAAGTCAAATATTACAACTAAATATGCAAATATCTGGAGTTAGAAAACCAAAAGGGAAGATCACGCTCAGCATTTCTCAAGCTGAGGGAACTGAAGAAAAAATTCAAGCCTCGAGTTTCTTTATTGAAGGATTCTCTGGGAAAATTATTGAATGATGCAGAAAGCATCAAAAGAAGATGGAAGGAATACACAGAGTCCAAAAGGAAATTGTCAATGTTCAATCATTTCAAGAGGGAGCATATGATAAAGATCCAAGCATGCTGAAGGAAGAAGTCCAAGGTGCATTGAAGGAATTGGCAAAGAACAAGGCACCAGGAATTGATGGGAAAAAAATTGAAACTGTTCAAGAAAGTGAGGTGACATTGGAGGCACACATTCATATATGCCAAGAAAATTGGAAGACAACTATCCTGCCAATCCTGAATGGAAGAAATCCATATTTGTGCCCATTCCAAAGAGAAGTGACCCAACAGAATGTGGAAATCATTGGACAGTCTCTTTGATATCCCATGCGTGTAAAGTTTTACTAAGGGTAATACAGAAATGGCTGTAAGCATACATTGACAGAGAACTTCCACAAAGGTTCAAGCTGGATTCAGACCAGGACATGGAACGAGGGATATCATTGCTGATGTCCGATGGATTGGCTGAAAGCAGAGAATATCAGAAAAATGTTTACCTATGCTTTATTGACTACACAAAGACCTTTGATTATATGGATCAGGACAAGCTATGGACAACATTGTGAAGTATGAGTATTCTGGAACACTTAATTGTGCTCATGAGGAATCGGTACATAGACCAAGAGGTAGTTGTTCAGAACATGGAAGCACTTAATAGTTTAAAATTAGGAAAGTTGTGAGACAGAGTTGTATTCTTTGGCCATATTTATTCAACTGTATGGTGAGCAAATAATCTGAGAAGCTGGGTTGTGTGAAGAAAAATGTGGCATCAGGATTGGAGGAAGAATCATTAACAACCTGCAATATGCAGATGATGCAACCTTGCTTGCTGTAAATGAAGAGGACTTAAAATATTTACTGATTAAGATCAAAGAGCACAGCTTTCAGTATGGATTATATCTCAATGTAAAGAAAACAAAAATCCTCACCACTGGACCATTAAACAACATTCTTATCAATGCAGAAAAGATTGAAGTTGTCAAGGACTTCATTCTTCTTGGAGCAACAATCAACACTCATGGAAGCAGTAGTCAAGAAATCAAATGACATATTGCATTAGGCAGATCTGTTGCACAAGACCTTTTTAGAAGTATTGCAGAGCAAAGATGTCAGCCTGCAGACTAAGGTGCACCCGACCCAAGCCATGGTATTTTCAATAACCTCTCATATGCATGCAAAAGTTGGACAGTGAGTAAGGAAGATCATAGAAGATTGATGCATTTGAGTATGGTGATGTAGGAGAATATTGAAAGTACCATGGGCTTCCAAAAGAACAAGCCAATCTGTGTGAAAGAAGTACAGTCAGAGTGCTCATTGGAAGCCAGGATGGCCAGACTTTATCTCTCATTCTCTGGACATATTGTTAGGAGGCACCAGTCACTGGAGAGTGATATCATGTTTTGTAAGGTGGAGGTTCAGAGAAAAACTGTAAAGACGCCCAGAGAAATGGATTGGCTGAGTGGCAGCAACAATGGGTTCAAGTGTGGCAACAATTGTGAGGTTAGCCTAGAACCGGGCAGTGTTTTGTTTTGCATAGGGTCACTATGAGTCGATACTGACTCGATGATACCTAACAACAACCACTACCCAGCTTTTAAGAAGGGACATTAGAACCTGCCAGGATGTCCAGACACAGTTGGCTCAGTGAACAGCCAAACAGTGGAATTCTTTGTATGGAAATTTACTAACATGAAGACATAGTGATAGAGTGAAAGAAAAAAAATCATATTTCTAAGGAGTACTGGTGTGGTGCTATAGCATGAGCACTAAACTGCTAGCCTCAAGGTCGACAATTCAAACCCACCAGCCAGCCCTCAGAAACTTATACAGGGTTGCTATGAGTCAGAACTGACTTGAGTTTGTAAATCATTATGGGAGCAGAAAGGTTCATCTTTCTCTTGTGGAGCGACTGATGGTTTAGAACTGCTGACCTTGCAGTTAGCAGCTCAACTAAAAACCCACTACATGACTTGGGCTCCTAACAACAATAATGGTGGTGGTTATGCTCGATGGAGTCAGTACTGACTCATTGTGACCCTGTACAGGGTTTCCGAGGTTGTAAATCTGTACAGGAACAGAAAGCCTCAT